>NW_016107431.1:0-60154 GCF_001604975.1 Cebus imitator | reverse complement strand
TCCTTCTGCTTGGTCAGTTGGTCTACTGAAACTTGTGTATGCTTCACGAATTTCTTGTGCTGCATTTTACAGCTCCATCAAGTGGTTTATATTCTTCTCTAACCTGTTTATTCTCGTTAGCATTTCTTCAAACCTTTTTTCAAGGTTCTTAGTTTCTTTGCATTGGATTAGAACATGTTCTTTTAGCTCAGAGACGTTTCTTATTACCCACCCTCTGAAGCCTGTTTCTGTCAATTCACCAGACTCATTCTTCATCCAGCCTTGTTCCCGTACTGGTGAGGAGTTGTGATCTCTTGGAGGAGGCCAGGTGTTCTGGTTTTGGGTGTTTTCATCCATTTTGCACTGGTTTCTTCCCATCTTCTTGGATTTATTTACCTGTGGTCTTTGTAGTTGGTAACTTTCAGATGGGGTCTCTGAGTGGACATCCTGTTTGTTGATGATGAAGTTACTTCTTTCTGTTTCTTAGTTTTCCTTCTAACATTCAGGCTCCTCTGCTGTAGGACTGCTGGAGGTCCACTCCAGACCCTGTTTGCCTGGGGCTGACCTGCAGCGGCTGCACAACATAAGGGTTGCTGCCAGTTTCTTCTTCTGCTATCTTGTCCCAGAAAGGTACCTGCCAGATGTCAGTCTGAGCTAGGTGACTCTTTGTATATATGGGGGTCAGGGAGCTGCTTGAAGAGACAGTCTGTCCTTTATAGGAGCTCAAGTGCTAACCTTTGAGCTCTGTTGTTCCATTCAGAGCTGCTGGGCAGGTATGTTTAAGTCTGCTGCAGCAGAACTCATAACAGCCTTTTTTTCCCCAGGTGCTCTGTCCCAGGAAGGTAGGGCTTTATTTCTAAGTTTCTGTCTTGCAGCTGTCTTTTTTCAGGGGTGCCCTTCCCAGCGAGGAGGCAGCCTAGTCACAGTCTGCCAGCAGAGGCATTGCTGAGCTGCTGTGGGCTCCGCCCACCTGCTCTGTGAACTTCCCTGCAGTCCTGTTTATAGGGGTATAGTTACAACTGCCTCAGCAATTGCGGCACACCACTGTAATGGCAGACTGCCTCGGCAGTGGCGGGCTGCCTAGGTAATGGTAGACGCCCCTCCCCCACAGAGCTGGACCATCCCGGCTTCAGCTGTGCTTGCTGGGAAACTCTCTATCCAGAGCATTTCAGATTGCTTCTCTTTGTGTGGGTGGGACCGGCCATGCCTGATCACCTGGCTCCCTACCTCAGACCCCTTCTTTTTCAGTTAAACGGGCTACTCTGTTCTCCCAGGCTTTCCAGTCACCAGTTGAAATGGTGCCAGGATTTGTGTGAGTTCTTGTGTGAGGACCTGCTGCACCAGCTGAAATAGCTGCACTGGGGGCTCCTGGCATTTTTTTGCCTGGGAATCTCCTGGCCTGGCTCCCTGTTTCAGTCCCCATTTTTTCCAGTTAAATGGGCAATCTGTCTCCCAGGCGTTGCAGTTGCTAGTTGAAAAGTCGCCCGTATTTGTGTGAGATTTTGGTTGGCGATCCACTGGGCTGGCTGAAACAGCCACGCTGGAAACTCGTGGCACTTTTTCACCCAGGAATCGCCTGGCCTGACTCCCTATTTCAGTCCCCTTTTTATCAGTTGAACAGGCAACTCTGTCTCCCAGGCGCTCCAGTTGCCAGCTGAAATGGCACCCGGACCCGTGTTTTTTGTGCAGAGACCCGCTGCACCGACTGAAACGGCCGCACTGGCTGAAACAGCTGCGCTGGAGACCCGTGGGGCCCCTGCACCCGGGAATCTCCTGGTCTGTGGGCAATAAAAATCCATCTGGAAATGCAGCAGCCACCCACCCTCTGCACTCTTGCTGGGAGCTGCAATCCAGAGCTGCTCCTACTCGGCCATCTTGTGCCCTGGGATCAGAGTCAGTCAGATTTTTCTTAGAGAATTTCAATACAACTTCAAAAACCATCAGTGGCTACCAGGATAGGTGAAAGAAGACCAGATCTATATTTTTTAATACATTTGCATGCTGATAAGTTGGACAGGACTTTGAGAAAAGAAATAGATTTTCTTAAATGTTTTTTATTAAAACTTGAGTTTAAATAAGCATATAAATAAGCATATCCTTTCTCCTTTCACCCAGTACATCTAATTTGTTACACTTACATTTGAAGAATAAGGAAAGGGTGGCAGATTATTGGATGCTTGAAGTTTTTCCAGATTTTTTTCGTTATAGGATTTAGTAAGGGCAGTAAGAACACAGATTTTTGTTTTGCTTGAATTTTCTTTACTTTCTCCCATATTTTGTTTTTGTCACTATTCAAGCATCCAAGAATCTATTTTTCACCCACCTTCATCTCAAATACACAAATGAAATAGATTATTGTGATTGTGAAACTATATAATACATTCAAATGCAGTTCATCTGATGTTAGAATAATACCTAAATTTTACATTTCTTTTAAAAATCCAAATGTCAATCCCAGCTACTCAGGAGGCTGAGGCAGAAGAATTGCTTGAATCTAGGATGCAGAGGTTGCAGTGAGCCAAGATTGCACCACTGCACTCCAGCCCAGATGACAAAGTGAAAACAAAAAAAAAAAAAAAAAAAAAAATCCAAATGTGAAAGAGGAACAGGTAGAATGTCTAAATATTACAAAAAAAGAAGAACAAGCTTTTCCAGTTTTACCTGTAGAGTAAGATAATAATAAAGTGAATTTTTTTCATGCTTGTAGCATCAACAATGGAAGATAGACAGTTCTGCTCTGCAGTCTTTTTGTGTGAGTAGTTATAGCATTTAAGGAAATCAACAATGATTATAATGCATTCTAAAATCTAGGGAAGAAATACTGTCACATGCATATATACTTATCTCCTATAAAAGATTTAATTAAACATTAGTCTTCTGCACTTTTACTCTGATATAAAATTTGTTGTACATAGTTTTACCCACTTGATTTCTTTTATAAAGTGAAATGAGTTTTCCAAATGTGACATGCAAAAGTAATGTTTTCTAAATTAAGTTTTTAATGCCATTATATCATCATAGATAATTCTGAATTGCTTCTTAGTTCAGATTAGATTATAATGCTTGATATCATTTTAAGTACTTGAAAATAATCCATTCTGTAGATGAGCATTGCCTTGAAGTGCTTCAATTTGACAACCTTGAACAGTGTTGCTTTAGTATACCTTTTGTTATTTCTAAGCCTAAAATAATATGGCATAACATTCGAGAGCAATAAAATGCCTTGACCAAAGAGGATTCACATACTGTTTTTAAGGATATGAAAAAGAAGATTGAATATACAAATGTTTTTGAGTCAGATCTTACTAAAATGTATACGATTTTTGCCTTGTTTCCTGAAGAGCCTGAACTTAATTGATATTTATTGTTTGTAATATCTTTCTTAAAGCTAAAAAATAACCTAGGTGTCCTTATGATTTCAGCCACATTTAGATCTCTTAACTGAAAAAAACTTAATGCATATTCGCTTTTCAGTCAAGGACGTTTAGCTCTATTGTACACAGATTTTTTACTAAGAGTATGATAAGTAGTAAATTGGAATAAGTAGAATGAAGAAAGGCCCAAACTATTTAACAGAAAAATAGATGGGTAGTTAGGCATCTGATACTTGTATGTTGTTGCCCTCCTTCAGAAGTTTCAAATGTCAGGTATTGGCAAATAGATTACCTAGGCGGGGAGGGCTTCACAGAATACTTAAACAACTAGAGGCAGAGATACTTTTCAAGCATACCTGAGCATGATTTTGCTTTCTCCAACAGGATGAAAATATCACTTTTTAATACTGTTTTTGGTTGAAGAGCTGGTTGATAACTAATGTTTGTAAACCTTTCTTTAACTGGAAGCATGTAAATTATTAAATATTTCCCCTAAACTACTGCCACACCAATATGAAGAGGCAATGAGATAAAGAATTGAGTGTTTCTAGATCTGGCAAGTTCTTACCTAGCACAGATAGTGTCATTAGCAGTTGTAAGCCTTTGATAGGGATCCTGGGGCTAAGGGGTACTATATTAAGATGTACTATACTAGTTTCTGTGTATACTCACTTTCAATTAAATTCTGTATTTTTGGCAAATTAAATAGGAAAGTTAATCTGACTTTATAATGAATATTTAGGTGGCCTTCTGCCATATTGCATAGTCTACCAAGATCACTTTTTGTAATCTAAAAAATTCAGCTCTAACCTAATAAAGCTGATTTATTGGAAAGAAAATAAACCACCTGATGGGCCTTTCCAGTGAAAGAACCAGAATTTGTTGAAATTAGTATAAGAATATGAAACTTTGGCAGCCTAAATGAGAAAATATATTTTAAAATTACATGTTCAGTTTACCATGAAGCAGTAATGTAATACTGTATCATGCTATGCAATTTTTAAAATCTTGGGTATTTTACACATGAAGAGAACAGTGTCCCATAATTTATAATATTCAAAACTTGCAAATCGCAAAATTTCTAACATTTAGGCTAAGAGAGGTCTCCAGGAAAATGTGTTGATTTTTACATGAAGATAGTCTTCAGGAAGTTTAAAAGTAGAAAAATAATAATGTGAGTCAAGAAAAACTATGAACTTAACTGATAAGAAAAATTATAGGAGTAGCTGTCTGGGACCTAAGCCAGTTGTCTCTGGGATAACTCCGGGATGGCTTTTAAATACCAGCTCAGGAAATCAGTTGTACTTAAAAGAGCAGCTTTTTTGAAGAGGTGGGTTCTGTCTTTATGACATTACTGTGAAAAGAACAGAACTGCCCTCTAAGTTGCTTTCTCTTTGCAGGAGGCAGGAGTGCAGATTTAGTATGCACTGGCAGTGTGATGTATTCTTAGAAGTTATTCTAAAAAGTGTAATTTGTTCTCTATTATAAGACATGAATGTTCCAGAATTCATTACAGAAAGAAATACTCAGGATAGCATATGCAGGTTTCAGATTCCTTGATCAGGCATCTGTTTACATCATGTTGTCCTCATTTCTACTACTTTTTCATTTACACTACCATGTATAATATAGGTATGTACATATCAAAGCACCAAAAAATGTAAAATAAGTGAATGTCTAAGTTAGTATTCAGTTGCAAAAAAATTCAGAATCATTTCAAATTTACTGAGAACACACCCAGTAATTTTCATTTGAAGTAATAGGAGGTTGATTTTTCTTATATTCATATTTCTAAATTATGACTTAAATTTAATATTGGAGCAACAAGTATTTGTTGATTGCAATCCTGTTTTGCTTTGTCTGAACTATTTGCCAGATGGTTTCTGCCGTGGTTGTGCTAATTAAAATGCATTGCCTAATATTGCTTGCTTTGACTCATGCAGTAGCTTAAAGATTTCTCATTTTACAGCATTTGTTAACTGTCAGCTCTTCTTTACCTTACCTTCCTTAAAAGTTTTTACTTCCCTTTTCTCCTGTCCTTCCACCTAAATTTGAGTCCAGTTTTTGTTGTTATTGCAATGGTGATGTAGTGGTTTATAGACACGTGTTGGGTGGTTCCTCAGATTCACAAATGTTGCTGTGTTGCTAATCTGAAGAGAGAATTCCAGACACTTTTACAAGCCTGTCTCATCACCGCTAATTTTAGAATGAGTGTGTTGAATGAAATGTGCCTAAAATTGCTTATTAGTCATGGTTGTAGGGATCCTTTTTGCCCTGGGGAAACAGGGGTAGTTGAAAGTATTCATAAAAGTAATCTAGTTTCAATAAATGCACAGTTTGTTGTTTTAATTTGTAATGAAAAGTTGAAACTTTTGGAATAAAATAAAATTTGAAGTAAATTTGAATTCAAATTATGCAAAGAATTCTAAAACATAGCTTAAAAAGGAAAAAAGTGATGATGTCTTACATTTATTTGCAAGAGGAGTTACAAATTTGAGTTTTTATATTCCCCACATATATTACTGTGTTAAACATTCTTATTCCATTGTTAGGTCCTCTTAGTTTATCTGCAGCATAATAATGGGGCCATGTGGGTTAAGGCACTAAATTATATTGCTGATTGGTTTTAAAAAGATTCTGGAAATCAAAAATTTTAAGAATGAATTCTGTCTACTAATCAAAAAACTACTATTAGACTGAGTACATGTTCTAAGTGTTGCCCACCAGTTGAGAAATTAGATAATACAGCTTTCAGAGTCAAAAGAATTTTGAGTATTTTATCAGCTGTTACTCAGTATTTTGTTGTTTCCTTTTAGACAGCTGATCTCTCATGTTAGAATATACTGCATAAACAATCTTATTCCCAAATGAAAGTGCTGAGTGAAGCTATTGCTCAATTCATTGTTTTGCTGAGGACTCATATGTGTAGAGTTCTTTCATAAATTGATTTTTTTAATTAATTATTAGCATAGAAGTTTCTAAAGCAGAGTTAACAAAATAGCCTATTTCAACAACCTGTATACTTGAGAACAGAGTGACAGTTATCAACATCCAGCAGGAAATTAAGAGTTGTTATTCACAAATAATAAATTACTAGATTCTGACACAAACTAATGGGGATTAAGTAAGCGTGACTCAGTATAACAAATTTAAGCCTAAGCATCTTTTAGGTTCTGAAATGAACAAGGTATTGCTGCCAGTTAAAGTCAGTTGTGTCTTACAACCTGCTAGCTGTCTTGCTGTAAAAACTGTAACGTAAGGCCCTTGAAATAGATGCCATCATCAGCCCCAGCCCCCAAGCATTCATCTATTTAAACACATGACAGAAGATGGTGGAAGAGAATTCAGCAGCTATTCATGTGGTAGGAGTGGTTGTTGTATTAGGACATACTCTGTGGTAGGCCAGCAACTTTTGAGTTAAAATACTGCAGCTGTTTCTCTTCCTTTCTTTACATCTTTCTCCTCTTCTTCTGTTTTTTTTTTAATCTTAGCAATAAACTCACTTTTTTTCCCCACAAACATTTTGTATAGATCCAAGGAGCAACAAATTCCAACTTTCTGCTGTAGCAATTACACCAGTATTGTCTGTTTAAATAGATTTTAGTAGTTCACTTTTTTTCTTCTTTTTAAAGGCAACGGACAGCCAAGACGTAGATCCGTCCAAGACTTGACTGTAACTGGAACAGAACCTGGTCAGGTAAGACAACACTCAACTGTTCTGTCTTTGAAGAATACTAGGCAGAAATCAAGAATTAACTGTAATGTACTCTGCAAATTGGTTTTATGAGTTGACCTAAAGTTGTGATAGAGAAGTTCATTGCGCCTGAACTTAAACACTTAGTGGGAAAAAAACATAGTTGCCATTGTTAATTTAACTTGAAATACAATTTATGAAAGTAGGCTTATTAAACGCCATGGAAAAGTAAATAGTTCATTAGCACTGTATATATGTTATATGGTTTTTATATATGTTTTAATAAGCAAGTATTCAATTTTACAATTTATCATTGAAGTGTCCTTTAAAGTGAATCATTAGCGTGTCTCCTTTTTGCTAATGAGGCTAATAAGCATTTCCCCAATAAGATGCTACTCCTCTGGGGTCACATAGGGCATTGGCATACCTGGAGAACTCTAACATCTTTTAACTTGGCATATCCACTGGATTAATATTTTTGTCAAATATCCTTAAGATAACATTTACTAAGCAAATGTGTAAACTCTCAAAAGGCTTCTATTCCAGTTGTTGAGGTTTCATTGTTTATATTTCTGGATCCTCCTCTAAATTCCCATTGTCTCTTTATCACTGCTTCTTTGCAGATGATGCAAACAGTGTTATAATTTAAGCTATTACTGACTAGTGCAGAGTTTTAACCAACCAGGTATATAAAAGTAGCTCAGTCATTGTTTTTTCTGTATTATTCAGATTAATATGCTTGACATACATAATTTATTATATATTCTGTAAACTGAGGATTATGAAGTGTTTGTTTTCAGCTGTACAAAAATAAATTTTATGAGAGCAGCATGGAGGTAATTAAATTATTAAGTATTAAATTATTAAGTAATGAAATTATATCATGATCCCTATTCCTATAAAATTTTAGCATTCATATAAACAATTTGATGTAATTTATGGTAATATGTATTAGTACTTGTCATCCTAAAAAGATGTTTTATTATATCATTTTTATAATGTACTTTAAATTTTGGAGATTCTTTGTAGTCATTAATAAGAAAACCTTTTATATCCATCAATTTAACCAACTTAACAAAACCCACTTCCAATATTTATGTGGTGAATAGCTTTGATCTTCATTTATATCTGGAAATATGTTTATTTCACAAACTTAAATCCCTATAAACACATATAAAATATACATACAGACACATTATGTCTTGAGATACTAGTGACTCTAAATCTCAATTTCATTATTTAATGATAGTTTTTTTTTCAGTATATCTGTTTTTGTAAGACCCCAGAACTTTTGGCTGAAGTTTCCCATTTTTCTCCCCCTCAAATACTTAAAAGTTTTAATCAGCCCATACAGTAACAAATAGTTTGACATCTCCTCTTTGCTTTGATTCTTTGGAGGCTTGATGAGCTCAGCCTTTTAAACTCTGTTTACTATTGCCATTGATATTCCAGTTATGAGAACTTCTAGCCAAGTGTTTGACTAGGAATGAGGAGCTTGCCCTAAGACATGTCAGGAGCAGCTCCTAGTATGAAAGCTTTTGTGTAGAACCTAGAATAAAAGTGTTGCCATAATTCAGGACTGATCTTCCCATACCAAGTCTTACTTATTTCTTCACAAGTTCCACATTATTTGAGATTTTGTTTGTTATCCTTTTAATTCATAATACCTTCAGGTAGTAAAGCACTGGAACTGAGGTCAACTATGGTTGTGAGACAGTCCCTTGTGTGAATTGTCATAGACCACTCTGAAAAATTTGGGGTGAGGGAGAGTTTGATATGGCAGTAAAACTTGTTCTGACACTGCCATGCGTGTATCTATGCAACAGTCTTGCATGTTCTTCACATGTACCCCAAAACCTAAAATGCAATTTAAAAAAAAAAAAAAAAAACTTGTTCTGAAACAGGTGATACATAACCATTGTGTAGCCACATTTTAAAACTGATCCACTCTTTCAAAATTAAGTGCTATAACCTTAAAATGCCCAATGTTCAGCGTGGCGTGAGAGTGGCAAATAGTAATCCTAATGTACTATGAAAACATTTCTCCCCAAAAAGTATGTAGTAAGTGACCATTAAATCTTTTTAATTACTCACAAAGATAATATTTATTTGAGGAAGAAAAGTATTCACAGTATGTGTTTTCAAAATTCGAAGGTGTCATCCTTTTTGAAGTCTGGCTAAGCGTGATTAGGCAGATGCTCAGACTTGCTTTTTTTTCCTGGTCATGGAAATGCATGAAGAAAAGAATCTGGCCCACTGAGAGACAGCAATTATCAGAGAAGAGAGAGAACTTCCTAATAAAATTTAATAACTTGTAGAGGAAAGTAAACTGATTGTACTGTGGCTCTTAACTCAAAACATAATTTTAGCAAAATCGCTTAGAATTTCCATCTGTAAACTGAAATTAAATTGGTTGTTTTTCTGCTGCCATCCATTTGAGAGGAATAGTAAATGAAGCAAGCTTCTTAATTAAAAGTAATGATACAAGTATAGGTGTAAAAGATTGCATTCTTACAACATACAACTCACTTTTAAACGTGGTTTGTCACTAATTCAGGAAGGTTTTTAAACACTCAATAGATATGACTTCCTAGAGCTTTGAAAAGATACTGAGAAAGAAAAAAGCAGTCCCTGACATCCAGAAACTGGTTTGACACTGTGGCCTCACTGTTGTTAGAAGCTGGCCTTACTCCCACAGCTGACGAACACAGCTATACCATGTTATTGTCTTATTGGGCATAATCTCTCAGAACACCAACATTGAACAAGATAATGCTGAGACCATGATAAAAGGAGACAAAACAAGACTACTTTGGAATGTTTTCTAAGCACAGACGAAAACAAGGTCACTGTGCCACCCACAAAATACCTAACATTGTCCTCTCCCAGCTATTAAGAATGACTGCTACTTCTTTACCAAGTACAGCTTGGTCCTCACTCTGGACTGCCCTCCCTGTGGAATTGCCCTTGCTTTCTGACAGCAGCCAATCTGGAGTGAACCCCTCATTCCTTAAAGTTTCCCCAAAATTGCTCAACCAAAGCCTAAATCCTATAATAACATTCATTTTCTAAAACCGTCTTACTGGGACACCCCGTGGTGCCCCATGATAAGCATTCTCCTTCACTGCAGTAAATATTAGACCCAACTCTTTCCACAATTGATGTGTTCCTGGCAGTCTTTGGCTAGAGGGCTTTGTCAATACCAATAAAGCCTAGTCCCCAAGGACCTCATTTGGAGAGATCAGACTTATGCACAAATGAAGTAGAGAGCTACAGTAATAACAGCTTCCATTTATTGTGCACTGACTTTGTGCCAGATAGGCCCTTAGTATACATTATCAAAATCTTAATCCTGTTATCAAAATCTTAATCCTGCAAAGTTAGTACTTTTTTGACCTCATTTGCAGCCAGGTAAACTGAGGATGAGAGAAACTGCCCTAAGTCTCTTACTTCCTTATACTGCCAGTAATTGCTATAACCAGGTTTTGAATCCATTCCAAAGCACACAAACTCTATACTCTAATCATTCCATCTTGCATTTGAAACTAGATGTAAGGCATGCTATTGTAACCCTAGATCTCTTACATTTAAGTATTTTGGCTTCTGATAGTCTGCATTGTTGTTAATTATGTAAATAGTTGTGAAGTGATGATGAATTGTAGTTGTTATTATGTCACTGAGCAAGGTTAACCTATCTTGATAATAAATTTCTACTGATGACTGCACAAATTTATGTTTTATACACCTGGGTGAGCCATTCTGTGTTTTACTAAAACCATACACATTCTTATAAATGCCTGAATACTCTTTCTGGAATTGTATTCAGTATAGATCTATATTCAAGAATTCTCTTTGGGCTACAGTCAATGAAAATTATGACTGCAAGATGATACAATTGTGATTAGAGAAGTGGACATATTATATTTCCATATGGACTTTATAATCTACTTTTACACATCAAATATGTGACTTTGGGCAAGTTCCTTAATTTCCCTGAGCTTCAGCAACCTTATCTGCAAATAGGGACCATAACACCCACCTCTCAGAGTTCTTAACAAATGTGAAAGTACCAGGCACACAGTAGATACTGAACCCTATTGTATGCCAGCCTCTCCATAGTGTGCCTCACAGGGCTTTTTATACCACTTTCTTGCTCTCATGTTAGTGTCTTACCATCCAGAAATAAAAGGAAAATAGCACTTGGAAAGAAGTAAAATCTGCCAGCATTCTTTCTGCATCGTAAGGAAACCTTGTGTGTCAAGGATTGTGGAAAGTATTTGCTTTAAAGGTCTCTTACCACATATTGAGTAATGTTAATATACATTATTATTTATTTAAGGGATGTGATTTATTATACTACTATTGTCCATCTTCATCCTGCACATCCTTTAGTGTAAATAAATATTCTGTTAAACTCTAAATCAGAAACTTATATAGTAATTTTGAAGAACAATTCCTTTTTCATAGTATACCTTTTTTTTTTTTTCCCTCAAGACAGAGTCTCGCTCTGTCAACCAGGCTGGAGGGCAGTAGTGTGATCTCAGCTCATTGCAACCTCTGCCTCCTGGGTTGCAGTGATCCCTCCACGTCAGCCTCCCGAGTAGCTGGAATTACAGGTGTGTGCCACCACACCCAGCTAACTTTTTTTGTACTTTTAGTAGAGACAGGGTTTCACCATGTTGCCCAGGCTGGTCTTGAACTCCTGGCCTCAAGTGATCCGCCTGCCTCAGCCTCCCAAAGTGCTGCTAGGATTACAGTCATGAGCCACCACGCCTGGCCTCTACTGGAGAATAGATACCTTTCTATTGTAGAAGACCATGTAAGAATAATAAAATTCTGTAATTTCCCTGTGAAAAACTATAGTGAAGCCAAAATTAGATCAAGCTTACAGACCTTTAGATTAGAATGTTTTCAAGACAACCTTCATGTATAGATTTGATTATCTGTGACTACTATAATAAAGTACCCATGTAAATCCACATTACCAACTTATACTCATTTTAAAAATATTTATATTATTGTGATGTTTCTTTAGCAAGAGTATCATGTAAGTCAGCATTTAATCTCTATTTTGTGCTTGTATAATTTTAGCTACTAAGATTTCTGAGGGTATTAAATAGCTTTTAAATGTCAGTCTAAATAATAACGCTGGGCGTAAATTCTTGACTCATAAAAGTATTTTCCCAGTCTTTCAGGTAAGACATTAAAAGCTGAGCTTTATTTTTGTCTGTAAAATAACTTCCAATTCCTTTTTATAAATATAGGGATAAAGTTATGATCAAAAGCCAGTTCTGGTTCATGTCTACTGGTGGTAATCTGCACCTGCGGTTTAAATATGGCTTAGTATTTATCTGCTGCTTTAAATTGCTGTGTCACATTTCTGTATTCTTGTAACCACTTTCATATCCAATCCTTTTGGTAAGTCAAGTTTGCCTATATCTCTTAAACTGTGCAGCTAATGCAGGAATAGAATAAGTAATTACAAATGTCTTAAAGGAGGGACCAACTTAAAAGAGTTTTAATGGTTTGAGAGCATTTGTGGCTCTCAGAACTTTACCAGTGATTTTAAAAAATAGCTACTATAAAAACTTCTTCAGTAGTTGGTTACCAGCAGTAACATAAATTTAACCACAAGACTAGTGTGAGGTTTTTTTGGTTAATTGTCAAACATTACCTGTTCCTCTTATTTGCCTTGTATTATTCCATATTCAGAAAATACAGTTATGCTTTGTTTTTAAATATTTCCTTAGTTTTTTTATACAAACATATTACCATATTGTTATTTATTGAGATACACATTTCTTAAAATATAAAGATTTATTTATTTATTAGTTTATGGATTTAAATCTAACTCTATGCTGGTCTAAAGACAGTTTTGAAACCTGAACTAAAAGTGTGAATCTTACATTTCTTAGTTTCATAGCTGTTGGAAATTATAAATGGGACAAACAAGCATGCACAGGAGGCACTAAGAGTTTCTTGGAAAGTAGAAGGTGAAAAGAAACATGTAGCAAAGAATCATTTTGCGAAAAATTTAAACTTAAGGAGTACTATAAAATTCGTATTAGGTCCAACTTATTTAATATTTTACATGATCAGTGACCTCTTTCTTTAATATACAAAATCCATTCTTATATTTTGAAAACCTAATTATTACTTCTATCATATCTTGTTTATTTCTCACAACTGATCTTGATTCTCACCTGTCACAAACATACCTGTTTTTCTTTTTAAAATGTGGTTAGCATTATACTGACTCTGAAACCCTGGTCTGCCACCACTTTTAAGAAAAAATGCTTTTGATTTACAATAGCAATTATAACTATGGACAAATTCATGTACTTGCTTTCAGTCAAAACTTAAAAAGACTCAGAAATAATTTCATAATATCTATACTTGGTTTATCAAGGGTAAAATTATCCTAAAAGTAAGAGTTAAACATTTCATCACTGGTTTTCTTTGGTATGTGTTGTTGTTGTTATTATATACTAAAGGAAGGTAAGCTTAAGCACCAATCTTGTATCTGAGTACCAATAGCTTGTGTTGTCATTTTATTCAATGAGTATCTATTATGTGGTTATTATATATTCAGCCATTTCCCAGATCCTGGGAAGTGCAATATAAAAGTACACATGGTCTCTTAAGAAGTTATAATACTTTTGAAGAGAAATCAAAACTTTGAGAGTAATATAAAAGAATTTCAGACACCAGTTGAAGTAGTAACTGACTATACAACCAAAATTCAAAGAAGAAAAAAATCTTGTGTCAAGACATTTCATATACATCATTTCACTCAATTTTTATAATCTGATGAGATAGGCAATACTGTTCTTATTTTCCTATTGAGTCTTAGAGGTTAAATAAGTCACCTAAAGCTGCACTAGTTAGAAATGGCAGAGCACAATCAAACTGTGGGCTGTCTTGTCTCCAACAGCCAACTTCTTACTACTTTTTCTCATTCACACTTTATTCATGAGAAACCTAAGTCTCAGAGAGGCTGAGTTATTTACACAAGTTCACACAGCTATAAGTGGCAGAGTGGAGACATAACCCCAGGTCTCCAAAGTATTAGACTGAAACATGTGAAGTTCCTGAGTTTTGAACTACAAAAGCAGTAATTTTAGCTGGTTTAGTTTTATACTTGCCCTGTGCCCCACACCATATTATCTTTGGGTAAATACAAGGTCAGGATTAAAAAACTGCAAGGGAAACAGAGGCATGAGGAATTGTAGGAGGAGAGAAAATCCGGATGAGCATGGTAAACCTGTCAATGAAGAGTCATGAATGCCAGAGTGAGAATTTCAGAATTGATTCAGTAACAGTCAGTAAATGAACATTTGGCCTGCAGTACACTCAGGCACTCCTTGTCGGCAAACACAGGGTCTGGCCTTGTGCACAAACAACCAAAGAAGTGGCAAGAATGACCACATAATGTAGAAGGAAACCTGAGCTAGGCCTTACAGGGTAGAGAAGGATTAACAAAGAGAAGAACAGAACAGAATGAGTAATCTTGTGTGGAGTTAAAAATTGGTTACGCTGTAGAAAAGCTTTTTGGAATTTCTGAAGCAATTTCAGTGGGTAACCAAGATGAAAGTTATTATTTCATCAGTTTTCCCTCAAAGCTATTTTATGATTTTTTTTCTCTGAAGTTGTTATGAAAGTACCTTTCACTAAAAGTATAATTAGATTGTTTGTAACACAAAGGATACATGCTTGAGGGGATGGATATCCCATTTTCCATGATATGATTATTATGCATTGCATGCCTATGTCAAAACATCTCATGTGCCCAAAAATATATACCTACTATGTAACCATAAAAGTTAAAAATCTTTTATTTTAAATAAAACAGAAATGGGAGGAAAACAACGTACCTCTCACTGTTTATTAGCCTGTATCTATTATGGGTTTTCAGGGCCTAAAATCATAGAATTTTAGCACTGTATGGAACACTTCTCATCACATTCTCAACCCAGCCCCAACCCCTCTCCAGATAAAGAGAGGTTGAAGTGATCTAAAGCATACATTACAGCATAATTAAAACTCATATGCAATAAATTCTACTCAAGGATACTTTTGTATTGCATTTCATTTTACATGCAGTCTTGAATTTGAGTGTTTGTATATATGTTAAAGCTAGACATAAGATTCTTCATGAAATTTTTTTCCATGTTTTATTTTCTATAATTCCATGTCCTTTTTTTAGTCTCCTCTTTGGTACTCAGTAGCACATCAAGAAAAAAGGGTGTTTTTTTAAAAAGTCTTTATGGAATTCATTTTAGTTTCTGTATCCTTTGAAAATTTTTAACATATGAAATGTTAATATGTAGACAAGAATACATAGATAATGTGTAAGTTATAAAAATAATAAAATGAACACTCATGGTTCCACCACCCAACTTAAGGAATGGAACATTAGCAATCCCAGTGAGGGTTGGTCCTATGTGTTCCTTACCTGTGGCCTTCGCTGTCATTCTCCCACCAGCCCTCAGGGCCAAGTTCTGTCATATATCATGTTTCTAGACATCATAAATAACTTTTATCTGATTAAGAAATTCTATTCCCACTGGGCACAGTGGCTCACACCAGTAATCCCAGCACTTTGGGAGGCTGAGGCGGGAGGATCGCCTGAGCCCAGGATTTGGAGACCAGCCTGCGCAGCATGGGCGAGACCCCGTCTCTACGCAAATATTTTTTTAAATTAGCTGTGCATGGTGCCATGAGCCTGTGGTTCCAGCTACTCAGGAGGCTGAGGTGGGAGGATTACTTGAGCTCAGGAGGTCAAGGCTGCAGTGAGCTGTGTTTGTGACATTGCATACCAGCCTGGGCAACAGAACAAGACCCCGTGTCAAAATAAATAAATGAATGAATGAATAAATGAATAAATAAATAAATAATTCTCTTTTCATACATGGAATTTAAGTTTGTTAAGTGTACTTTTTATAACTAGATGTTAAATTTTGTCAAACGCTTTTTCTGTGTCTGTTGAGGTTTTCTCCTTTAATCCATCGATGTGATGAATTGTATTAATGGAATATCCTAATGTCAAATAAGTGACCTGTGCAGTCATTTGAAAAGTTGGATAAACTTTTTAAATGATTTTTATTGCTTCTCCACTGCCACATTATATTTGCTAATATAATTTTTAGGAATTTTGACTTTTGTGTCTATTTTTATAAGTGAGGTTCAGTTTCTTTCTCACACTGTCCTTATATTTTGGACAAGTTTTACTGCCTTCACAGAATGAGTCAGAAAGTTTCTTCTTCCTTTTTTTAGGATAATTTAAGATTGGAAAAATCCTTTTCTTGAATATTTGATAGAATTATCTATAAAACCCTCTGTGCTTGGTGTTTTCTATAATGTATAGGAATTTTTGAAATTTATTTTCTTAAGAATTTGTTCATTTTTATAGTATTGTCTCTGATTTTAAAATACTATCTTCATTTTGAGAGGCAAATTATTTTAACTAAGTTAGATCCCTTGCTTATAAACTGTCAGTGCTTCTGGTTCTTTCACATATGTATTTAGAAATAAATATTTTCCTTTGGGTGCTCTTTTAGTTACATCACCAGGTGTTAGCATGATTCATGTTAAAATTCGGTTCAAGGCATTTTCTAATGTTCCTCTTCTCTTTTTTCTTTGACCAATGAGTTATTTAGAAGTGTTTTTCAAGACAAAAGATTTTTAAAGGTTTTGAAATCAGTACAAAAAAATAATAAAATTATAGTTTATATGATATTGAATTTTTTTAACTTTTTGGAGATTTGCTTACAGCTTAGTACATAATCAGTTTTCATCAGTGTCCCATGAATGCTTAAAAAGAAGGTATATTCTTCATTTGCTAGGCATAAAGTCACTTATGTTTAGATCACGCTTGTGGGTTTTTTTTTTTTTTTTAATTGCATTTTAGGTTTTGGGGTACATACGAAGAACATGCAAGATTGTTGCATAGGTACACACATGGCAGTGTAATTTGCTACCTTCCTCCCCCCTTCACCTCTATCTGGCATTTCACTTGTGTTTTATGGAGTTCAAGTTTTACTGTGTATGTGTTTTGTTTTTTTGAATCCTTTTATATAATTTACAGAGG
The DNA here is from genome assembly GCF_001604975.1 of Cebus imitator. Taxonomy (NCBI): domain Eukaryota; kingdom Metazoa; phylum Chordata; class Mammalia; order Primates; family Cebidae; genus Cebus; species Cebus imitator. The sequence goes on along the minus strand of NW_016107431.1, from coordinate 43,017 downwards.
AATATTAAAATATCTTAGTGCAGGGCTAGGCACAAGTGCTCACACCTATAATCCCAGCACTTTGGGAGGCCATGGGGAAGATTGAAGCCAGTAGATCACAACCAGCCTGGACAATGTAGCGATATCCCATCTCTACAAAAAATTTAGAAATTAGCCAAGTGCAATGGCATCCAACTGTAGTTCCAGCTACTTAGGAGGCTAAGGCAGGAGGATCACTTGAGCCCACGAGTTTGAGGATGCATCCTTGAGTTTTTTTAGTTTATCTATTTATATTGTACAGCATATAAATTTTGAATTGTTGGCCAGGCACAGTAGCTTATGCCTGCAATCCCAGTGCTTTGGGAAGCTGAGGAGGGAGATCACTTGAGGCCAGGAAGTCAAGACCAGCCTCAGAACATGGCAAGACCATGGCACTACAAAAAAAATTCAAAATTAGCTGGGCACAGTGGTGTATGCCTCTAGTCCCAGCTGCTGGGAGGCTGAGATGGGAGGATCACTTGAGCCCAGGAGTTTGATTTATCTATTTGTATGTACAGTATATAAATTTTGAATCATAGGCCAGGCACAGTGGCTCATGCCTATAATCCCTGCATTTTGAGAAACTGAGGCAAGAGGTTTACTTGGGGCTAGGAGGTTGAGAGAAGCCTGGTGAACTTAGTAAGGGCCATGTCTACAAAAAAAAAAATTAAAAAATTAAAAAATAAATTTTGAATTGTTGTATTCTGAATTCAACCACTTATAATATCCTTTTCTCTGGTAATTTTTTGGACTCTAAAACATATTCCCTCTAATATTAATATAGATACTTCATATTGGGTAGTTTTTGCCTGGTTATCTTTTTTTATCCTTTAGCTTTCTGTTTTCTCTCTCTCTGTGAATTAGATATGTCTCTTATAAATTGTATTTAATTCAGCCTGACAATCTGATTTTTAAAAAATAACTAGAGAGTTTAATCCTTTTACGTTTATTGTAGTTACTGACAAGTTTGCTCTCATGCTTTCCTTTCTCTTTCCTGTCCAGCTTTCTTTTGAATTGGATAAATTTCCCATTCTATTGTTTTATTTCTGGTTTGGGAGTTATATATTACTACTCTAATAAATGCCTTTTAAATTTTAACATTCATGCCCAACCTAGTAAAGATCTGTACCCTCATCCTGAACAATACAAGGATTTTAAAATCAGTGCTCTTCATGCTTATGCTATTGTTATTTATAATTTTGGTACCATCTTGTTTGTTTGGTAGTTCTATAAATTTACTGTTTCCATCACTGCATATTTTCAGTATGTAGATTTATTTCCCTATTTATCACTATTCTTTATTCCATCTTGATCCTTCCATCAAGTAAAATTTTTATTCTTCCAAAAATACATGCTGGAAAAATTTCTGTGGTAAGAATGTATGGAAAGGAAACTCAGTTTTTGCCCATCTAAGAATGTTATTTTGGCCTCGTTCTTCAAATTTTGTTGGCTAGACAATTCTAGACTGGCAGTTATTTTATTTCAGTACCTTGAAGACATTGTTCTGCTTTCTTCTGGCTGCCTTTTCTGTCTCCTATTGTTTCCTAGAATTTGAATGTATACGTTCTATGTTGAACTGTTTCTGAGCTTCCTCCTATTTCTTATGCTTGGGATTTGTTGTGGTTGGAATTTGTTGTAACCTGCATCCAATCTGGGAATTTTTTGTGGATCCACAGTTAATACATTTCTCCCTTCCACCCAGAGCCACTAACCCAAGAGAGACAAATTGATTTGCTATCTGCTTTTGTAGAACAGATTTTTTTTTCCTAGTTGTGTGACCTTTTCTCTGAGAGTGAAGCCTTTGCTGAGTTAGCTTTAAGCAGAGATTTCTTCAGTCTTACTTCCATCCTACAAAGGCCCAAGCCTTTATGGTCCATTCCTCTGAGTGCAGCAGGCTGTGAAAACAGTAGGTCTAGGCCATTGATGTTTCAGTTGAAATTCCCAGGGCTGTCAGCTTAAGCACTTGCTGGTTTCCTGATCTTGTTTTGTTTCTAATCTCAGAGTATTTCTTAGTTTCTTGCGAATTCATCAGTTTTTAAGAGGTACCATGTGTGAGTGCATATAAATTTTTACATATATATAAGAGAGGATATATTTTGTTGTTTACAAGAGTTTTTTTGGGGATCTCTAAGTATGTTCTTTGCCTTTTAATGGAAACGTTCTCCTGTCATCTTTTTTAACCAAAAAAATCACGTTTTGTTTCTCCTGTCACTTCTTCCTGTAGGTGAGCAGTAGGTCATCCAGTCCCAGTGTCAGAATGATCACTACCTCAGGACCAACCTCAGAAAAGCCTGCTAGAAATCATCCATGGACCCCTGATGATTCCACAGGTGACCAGTCCGTTTCCTCATTATATTTATGAAATGGAATCAATTATGTTCATTTGGCCATGTCATTACTCTAATCTTTACAGAGTCATGCATTATACTGTTTAGATTTTCATATTAACAAACTATTTAGCAATACATGTCAAAATATTGTTTTGAATACAGAGACAGAGACTGCCTTGCCTTCTTTTTTTTTTTTTTTTTAATCTAGATACTACATATGTATTTTAAATATCGTCTGTTTGGGGGTTTTTCCCAGTTGGGAAGCATATTGAATTCTTGATACTTCAGCCTGTGATTTTCCTACTAGATTCATCCTACTAGATGAAGGTAGTAAAGTCATTATTTTATCAATAACCAAAATTGGAGAATGGTAAAAATCATCTTCATCCTTATCGTCTTCATCTCAACTTCTTGTTTTAAGGACACAAGATATCATGTACCTTAAGGAGAAAAAAATTCTGATCATTGACTGTTTGAATTGTTTTTAACTGATAAGAGACACCATCTTTGGTTATACAAATATTCTATTAGACCTTTAGAAGCTATTATTATTAAAGAGTTATTAAAGCTCCCTAACATGGATAACTAACTGGCCACAATATTAGTATTAATGTCCACCTGCCTAAAGGTAGTGATGGAATCATTTCATTATGGGCAAACAAGAAATGATGTGCCATAGTAGAAGAAACTTTTCCCTAACATTAGGAGAATATCTTGATAAATGCTTTTAAGTGGACTCACGAAATTTTTTATTTATATTTTATTAAGTCATAAAGGGAAAGATGATCTCTTAGCCCTTGGAAAATTAAAGCATTTGGTATTATATAAGATTGACCCTGTTATTAATAGTAACAATTAGATTGAAGTTAAAATGCCAGCTTTCTGTCTTTACAAACTGAAATACAACTCAAGTATTTATAGTTATCTGATGTGGTTTGGTCAAGTTTATAATTTAATTTAAAAAATTAACTGGGTAGTTTTTCTCTGTGTCATGTAAGATAGAACTATGTTTAGCAAGGGTGTACTCTCTGGTTTTAGTAAGTTTAAATTTAGTGGTGGCAAAAACTTCTGTTTCACCCCTAGCACAGCCCAACCTAGGACTGTCCAGAGCATTCACCACTACTGAGCACAAGTATAGAATTCATTATAGACATTCTCCTCCCTGTGGTAGACAGGGAAATGCTCTTGCCAGATTTCATCATTAACATTCAGGTGATAAGAGCTCTTTTTGATTCCTGAAGCCCCTGGCAAGGGAGTACTCTCCCTGACATTATGGCATTTGTCCAGGTCTGGTACTCAACTTTGCAGAACCTCCTGTCTTCAGTCTACACCAATCTATATGTGCCATTCAACAGGGTGGCAGATTGTGACTTCATGGGTGTAAAATAAAAGATGTTTAAGCCTCTCTCACATAACTGCTACATTTTTACTTCAAGTGTTGCTTCTGCCTTCCAACTCCTGTCCCATTGCTTTCTTTTTCTGTACCTAAAAATACCACAAAATACCAATTGCTAGAAATAGTTTGCAATATCAGCTGAATTTTGTCTTTGCATTGAAATATATTGCAACTGTGTGGCTATAATTTCGAATACATTTTTAAAGTGGAGGCTCTGGTTTAAGTTTGTAATTAATTCAGCTTTGCAGTGTTTCTAAGAAAAATATTGATAAGGAAGCTAATACAGTAAATTAGGGAGCAGATAAATAAAGTCTTTTTCCTTGAAGGCCCACTGACCAAGGAAAAAATTAAGAGTGTAAACATAAATTAAAGCAACCTAATTAATTTTTTTTTAATTTGAGAAGTTTTTGTATATTTTCAAAGAAAGCTGAGGTTTTTGTGTATTTTCAGAGAAAGCTAAGCACATAACAATTTAATAATCATAGCAGATAATGAGTGCTCTTCAGTTTCTATTTATAATATTATGGGGTATTTACAGAGACCCACAAACTGAGAGGATCTAGTGAGAGAGAGATACCTAGACCCAGCAGAGGGAGCCACAGAGGGGGAAACTCAGTAAAGAGTTTTTACCTCTGCTTAGTACTTTGCAAAGATGTATTAATGTAAAGTATAAAGCATGGCTCATTCCTTGCAGTCTGGTTAGGGTCATAATACTGACACATTAAAAATAAATTTATACTATATAATAAATTACTAAGTTTACAGTACAAGCTGAGTGTTTTGATAGTTACAAGAGAAATCAATTAAACAAGACCCGGCATGGTGTCTGACCTTTTCATAAACTGATGACACGTGTTCTTTAGTCATAAGCAGAAAGAAGGCAACATTTTCCTGAAGGGAATGCATACTCAAAGAATATGAGATAGTAACAAGTGTTGTGTTTAGGGGCCAGAAAAGAGTGTTTGCCAAATTTAACCAGACATGAGTCTTGACATTCAGGAGAAGCAGTTAGATTTGATTAGCAACTGAAACAAACATATTAAAAAAAAAAAAACTTTCATTAAATAATCTTCCGATTTTGTGACCAAGTATTGCTAGTAGAGACTGGAAGTTCAATTTCAATTTAGTTTAAAAGTGAGAAAGTGAAATCCCACTTTCTTTGTTTTAGAGAGGAGATGAAATTCAATGAAGGACCTTAAGTCCCTCACCATAGAAGGGCTTTAATTATTTGAATAACACAGTCCTTAGACTTTTTTTCCACTCCCAGAATACCACGCAACATTAATGTATTATACTTAATTCTAAAATACATATCACCTACATGGTGCTGATATAATGAGATATATAAAATACCAGTGATTTAAGAAAGAATAATAGGAATGGAAGCCTTCAATCAAGGAAACTTTCAAAACACTTAAATTTTTCAAGGAAATCAATCATTTTTAATCAATCTTAGTTTTGTAGAAAGCAGTATTTATGTGGGAGCATAGTTTGAAACTACTGTTGGGGTGGGAGGAGAGTTGGTCAGAGAAATAACAAATTAAGTATATTTCTTGTTTAGCCACTTCAGAAAAACACACATTTATGTTGGTAATGTGTATGAGCCTTAAGGGTAAGTGCCTTAAGTCTCTACTGTTTTTCTGTATTCCATTCTAATATTTAATAAACATTACTTTTTCAATATTAAATGCATACTATTTTTAATTGTCCTTTCTAATTCTCCATTTAGTATGAATAATAATGATAACCACCATCACTGGTTGAGTGCTTAATAGACGCCAACATTGCATGGTATTCCTCACCTGCATTGTCTCATTTGGTCTGATTTTGCTAATTAGCTTTTGAAGTTTCTTGCAAGCACATTCTCAATGGCTTAAAAAAAAATCTGGTATAACAGTTAACAATAAATTAGAAGATTACTGAGCCAGCAAACAGTCTTGAGTTTTTTTGGATTGCATACAGTGCATCTGCTGTCATCCTTACTTGCCTTTATCCACACCACTCCTTCAAGGAGTTATTTTTCAGAAAAAGGCTGAACAGCTCACTCATTTAACTCGTTTTTTTCTCTACTAACAACAGGAAAGCAACTATTTCTGAAGTAGAAAAGTCAATATTACTTCAGAGTTAATCTGCTTACTACTGGAACTGTTTTACATAAACATTAATGTTAGGAAGAGACTAACCCATGCATATCTCAGTCAAGTTGTACGGTAATTTTACCTCTTTTGAAATAGAAACAAAATCATTCTATTCAAATAATTTTATAAAATTGACTGGCTGAGTTAATCAACTTAACTGTTTTTGACATGACATTGAGCCACAGGTCTCAGTGTCTTTTTTGGTTCCTTACTGTTCATATTTGTAATACAGTCTCATCAGCAGCATCTCATTTTCTGCAGTGATCGTTACTGGGAAGGGCAGGATGGGTGGTGGGGGTCACATTAGAATCTGTGTAAATTGAAAATGATCCACTGAAAGAGAATTTGTCTCCGCTTTCTCCCTTTCCCTGTTAAGGAGCACCGATGTTAACAGAGTTGACATAGCCTTATATAAAAAAACTTAGCATGATAAAAGAGATGTGGGGTTTGATTAAATAGGGTCAATTATGACTGAATTTAAAATATAAAGGTCTCATATCACTGTTTTTGTTTTTAATTAACCAAGAGCTTAGAAATTTTAATATATTGTGTTCTATTCAGTTTATAGCCAACTTAAATTATAGGTACAAGAATATGATTACGTTCTAATATCTGATAACTGAATGTCTTTTTTTTAACCTTTAGAATTCAGAAATAGACTCTTCCATTACCAGTAGCCATAACTTTTAATTTACATGTTATTTACTTTAGGGGAAAAAAGCATTTCATTCATTCATTCTTGCTGTTCATTTTAATTATTTGTGACAGAAAATGAATAAAATATATGCTTTAATTCTAGATACCAATGGATCAGATAACTCCATCCCAATGGCTTATCTCACACTGGATCACCAACTACAGGTAAAGGAGTACTTTCTCATTGACAGTTGACTTTTTTCTTCATAGAGTTTGTCTTTGAAGCTGACAGTTGTGTTGCTACCCATCATGGTATAGTCCTTTATTTATCCTTTTAGTTGGCCTCCTTAAACTTTTTAGAATCAAATCAAAATAATTCTTTTGGTTAAGTTAATCAAACTTTAAATTGGCAGAATCATATTCTTATCTCGACAGTCATTAAGAAAAATACTCCAGTATCTTTCTTCAGTACTGCTAAGCATTACATTTCACTCTTTAATTTTAGTGCATCAAAACAAAACTCATAAGCTTTTTTCTATTTAATACATTTTTTGATACATTCTCATGTTCATAGTGACTGAACATGTAAATAATATACTTCAGTGTCTTCTCATGACTATGAGGGCCACAAACATCTTTTAGTTTGATCCTGTTTGCAACCTGAAATGTCATACCAGAGACTACAACTTCAACAATCATGGTTCTCTGTAACAATGAAAGTGTTAAAACAGCAAGAGTAAATTTAAATGCTGAGTTAACTCTGACAAAAGGACACTGAGATTTTCTAGGGCATGGTTTAACACTTATTTTTAAAGATCATTGCTTTAGTGCTGTAAAAATATATCACAGTCTCTGTCTTAACTCTCCGCTGGATATTGAAATTTGATTTAATTATGTTTTAACATTCCTGATTATTTTCAGCCTCTAGCACCGTGCCCAAACTCCAAAGAATCTATGGCAGTGTTTGAACAGCATTGTAAAATGGCACAAGAATATATGAAAGTTCAAACAGAAATTGCATTGTTATTACAGAGAAAGTAAGTTATTTTTATGAATAAAAATAAAAATACATTAGTATTTGGAGTTTAAAATATGATAAGGTACAATATTGTTTGAAGCCATGAAAACATTATAGTTTTTAGAATTAGTCATTAAATATACTTTCAACTTGTTTAAGCTTTAGGCACCCTTTTACTAAAAATTTTTTACGGAAAACTCAATTCTTTTGACTATATCATATTAGTGCTATTGTTCTCAGAGCTGTTTAGATTTATTGCTATAAAGATTTGTTTTCTTGCACATAGATAAAATGATTTACTAATGTTCAGTTGTGCCTTCTCTTAGAAACATTTTTGTACATTTTTTCCAGGTGTATGTTTAGGAGTAGGATTACTTATTAAAAGACTGTATTTCATAACTGAGTGTTTTTCTGAGGAGTTATAGAAACTGCCTTCCTCCCTTTTTAAAGAAATCCCGTCTAATTTCCTTACTACTATATTCACAGTTCTTAAATTTGTATGAATCTTCAGTTTTCTTAAGCATGACCTTCATGAAATTTTACACTTAAGAAACTGATTTATTGGTGGTAACTAAAATGAAGTGTTACAAAAAAAAATTATGGTAACTTTACATATGTATGATAACAGGATTCCCTTCATTAATTTTAATCTAAATAAATGAAAGCTGGTTTTTTTCTGAAGTAATTTGTGAAAAATTTTCTGTATGGACTTCGAAGCCAAAAGAGAAAAAATTGTTTTATCACAATTTATTGATATAGTGATTTAAATGAAACCAACCTGGTATTTGAAAGGTAAGCCTAAATAGGAAACTGTAGAAGTAATTATGGAACTGCTGGCACATTATGTTGAAAAAGTTTGATTTCTTATTTCACATATTTAACCTATACTTTTGCCATACTTTAATCATTTGAAAGAAGAATTCTATGCTGGAAAAAACAAATGGTGGATAGGGTGTTGGCTGTGAAAACTATGACAGTTTTAACCAATTTTAAATACTTTAAGAAATAGTATTAGGTAGTTATTTTGCTTGAGGACTTTTTATTATTCATTTATATCCAGTAACCTCACTTTAGGAGATGCCTAAAGATGCATCTTTTTAGGGAATACTTACTAGTTCCCAAATAAAAGGGACTTTAAAAAGCTTATCAGACTGTAAAAGACTGAGGGTCTTTTCTGAAAATGCTTGCAAATGTAAGTGGTTTAAAATAAGTGGTACTTTTTATTTTTCCCCACTGCTTTACAATGGGAAAAAGCTTTAAATTGGATAGCATTTATTTTAATTAGCTTGCAAATGTTCTATTAGCTTACCACTCTCTACCAGAGTTAAATAGGATTGTGACTTCAGAACGTGAATGAGTATAAAAGTAGAATGTGAATGATAAAAACTTCATGTTATTTTCCCATAGTCAGATAGAACCTTTCCCAGCCTTTTTCCTTCCTTCCTACACAAAAAAGAGAATAGAAAATGAAATTTTCTGAAACTTTTACTTTACTATTTTATCTACTTCACTAATTATCCAAGTACAGTTACTTAATAGAAGGATTATGATATTTGTATAGTTACACTAGAAGTACATGAAAGTTTCACTCCAGCCCATAATTATATTTGAGAAGTGTAGCTAAGATGCAAAATGATAGACCCAGAATAAAAATTCTCATTAATTGAGCTTCCATCATCAGCTAGTAAGGTATGAATTTTTCCATCATGTGTAATATTATGTGGTATTTGTTTGTAGGCAAGAACTAGTTGCAGAACTGGACCAGGATGAAAAGGACCAGCAAAATACATCTCGCCTGGTACAGGAACATAAAAAGCTTTTAGATGAAAACAAAAGCCTTTCTACTTACTACCAGCAATGTAAAAAACAACTAGAGGTCATCAGAAGTCAGCAGCAGAAACGACAAGGCACTTCATGATTCTCTGGGACTGCTAAATTTTGAAATACGCAAAGAAAGACTTTTTTTAAGGAAAGGAAAACCCTTATAATGACAGTTCATGAGTGTTAGCTTTTGGGCGTGTTTTGAATGCCAACTGCCTATATTTGCTGCATTTGTTTCATTGTTTATTTTCCTTTTCTTATGGTGGACATACAATTTTACTGTCTCATTGCATAACATGGTAGCATCTGTGACTTGAATGAGCAGCACTCCTCAGCTTCAAAACAGATGCAGTGAACTGTGGCTGTATATGCATGCTCATTGTGTGAAGTCTAGCCTAACAGAACAGGAGGTATCAAACTAGCTGCTATGTGCAAACATCGTCCATTTTTTCATATTAGATGTGGACCTCAAGAATGACTTTATTCTTGTATCTCATCTCAAAATATTGATAACTTTTTCCCAAAAGATGGTATATACCAAGTTAAAGACAGGGTATTATAAATTTAGAGTGATTGGTGGTATATTACAGAAATATGGAACCTTTAGGGATAGTTCAGTGTAAGGGCTATGATGCCAGCATCCTTGGATCAGTACTGAACTTAGTTCCATCCGTAAAATATGTAGAGGTAAGTGGCAGCTGCTCTACTTAATGAAAGCAGTTTTACCAGATTTTGTTAGACTAAAATTTGATTATGATGATACATTAAACAAAATGGAAGTTTTTTTTTTTTTTAAGAAGTAAAGATTTTTAATTCTGTGACTGTGTGTATGTGTGTTGAAACTGTAAAGCTTTTATGACTCTAATACTAACCTCTTCAATGAAATTAAAAGGCAAAAGAACATGATTGAGCTTAAATGATCATTTCTTACTACAATGATTCTTGGATTGTTGTCTCATGTATTTGAAAAAAAAAAAAAAAAAGAAAAATAATGGAAAATGAAAATAATTGCTCTAGCTTAAAAAGGCTTGGGCTTAGATTTCTTTTATCATACCAAATGAGGAATAAACCAGGCAAATAAGAAGGACGTTAAAGAAGAAGTAAATATAAATTCAACAAGTATCCTAATTATCTTGGATATTAGAATATTTGATTTTCCTTACAATCCCATTCTAGAATGCCTGCAGCCTTTCAACACTTTTGAAAGAATTTCAACACCTATAAAGAGAGTATTTATATTGTTAATAGTAACTTTGCTACCAAAACCATCAGAATAACTTAAAAGTAATAACAATATGACTATACAAATTGTTTTTTTAGTTGGTGTTAAAATAAGTCACATTTTGATACCAGTACGTGGCGTCTTTTAAATAAGGATGTCATCAATCTGATTTTTATAGCATTAATGTTTTCTGAAGAAAAAGTTCAAAATGAAAGCATTAATTGCTGTGATTATTAGAATTCTATCATGACTGTATTGTAGTTTTTGCTCTATTTCAGATAAGCAAGTTGATCAAAGAAGTTATCAAAACTATTCTCAAAAATGCTAAAGCAAGTAACTTTTTCTTCCATTATTTTTTCCTCCCACCACTGAATTTTATAATGAATTCCTTGTGTATACAAGCAATACAGGTGAAGGACAATTTGTACTAAACTGTTATTTTTAGCTTCTTCAAAATCTATTTTAGAAAGCTTCCTGGAAATAAATGTCTTCCATCATTTAATTTAAATAAAAGGATTATTGTTTCCAAATAATTTGATTACCTAGCTGAAACTGATACTGGGTTCAGCATAATAACTGTAAACTAAGATAAAGCATGACTCATCCATAGCATTGCTGCTTGTATATACATCTGTCACTCCACTGAAAGGGACCTAGTCACTTTAAAGAGGCCTTTTATCTCGGAACACGAGATATCCAAGCGTGAATGCTAAGGCTTGATGTTTCCATTAGGATTTAGCATTCAAGATTTCAGACTTTATTTCTAGTCATTGATGTGTTTTACTGTATCATAACACACTTAAAGGGAAATTTTATTATAGTTTTTACATGTAGTCATTTCATAAAATATCCAAATAGGTAAATGGAAGAAAATAGTAGATTTTAGTCATGGTACCAAATGCAAGAGGCTGTTGAACAGTTGCTTGCTTGTTTGTTTACAATAAGTTCTTTGGGATTTTCAGTACTGTAGTTGCCCTAGACATTGAGTACCGTTTAGCCTTACTCTGTTTTTAAGTAGTTGTGTTGTCAATTTCATACTTTTAAGTCCTAAAATCCACAGCCAGTTTCATCAGTGTCCTCAACCATCAAACATACAAATAAAAACGTTAACAAGGAGCCATACTTATTAGTTCTGGTTTTACAGTTTATTCTGACCTTCATTTTTTGGGTAGAAATTGCAAACAGGCAAGTAAGTGGCTAGAATGCCCCAGACTAAGAAATTCAAAAACTATCATTGAGTAAGCCCTAATTACATTTTACTCTTGCCTCCAGGGAAAGAAAGCAAGCTTTTATCTAATCTAGAGGGAAGTATTCATGAGCAATAAAAATCACTTTTTGAGTTAAATAAAAATCAGTTAAGAATATTTACCATATAGCAACACAGCATATAAAGATTTGTTAAAAGTTGTTTACAAATGTTTGACTATTTTTGCTGAAGTATTTTAGAGTATTGAATGTCTTCTCTCCAAGTTTCTTTCACGTTCCTAATTTCAGTTCCTGTAGCCAGAGATCACAGGTCTTCCCTGTGAAATTTTTGTTTCTTTCTGTAAATGTGTGTGGTTTTCAGCGCTCAACTCCTGTCTTCAAATGGTAGTAAGTTCTAGTTCTACTTATGTCATTGAGAACATTTTATGTCAAATGATGTAATGCAGAAATTCTTGTGCATACTTGTAATTTGAAGGAAGCTTTTTAGATTTTTGTTTTTAATAAAATTCAGATTATTATTCTAAACTAGTACGTAAAAGTGGTGAATGACTTGTATCAGCAAATGAGCTGTGAGGTGTTCTGCTTTGGCACCGTGTTTACCTTACATAGAAACTAGTAAAAACTGAAATGTCACTTTTGTACCATAATCACGATTTTTAAGAGGCTGAGTAATTGGCCAGTTAACATATCATCTCTTGCATTTCAAAATTTTGTGTTAAATGGAGCTCTTCACAATTTCATGAGTTAATTTGTATGAATCACAGCATGTCATATATCGCTAAGTGATTCTTCTCATCAGAAAACTGATTTCTTAGAGTGTTTTTAAGTTAAATTAGGTATTTCATTCCTTTATCAACCAGTTGGCTTCCCAACCTAAACATATGCATACATTCTTACAAACTCTACCTTCATTTTAGTAAATCCATCCATTCATTTGCTCATTCGTTTCGTAAATATTTATCATATATTATAAACTGTTCTGCTGTTACCAATACCAAGTTTCATGTCCATTTCAGTCACACACTAGTTAGATGATATTCCCATCTTACTGATGGGAAAATAGGCTCCTGGAAGTTAAGACTTGTGCCTGAGTCTGCTTTTCCATCATTATCCGTTTCAGGCAGAATCTCATGAATGGGGACTCTGTGGCCACTATTAACCCATGATACAAATAAGAGCATAGGAAAAACCTTAGATTGAGTAGCAAACAATGAAGAGAACCAGATAACTTATAACTAGAAGACACAGGGTAGCAACAAAGCCAACATCAAGACCCTCCCCCACGTCTTTTAAAACCCAAGTCTATGATATAAACAACTTTGCCGTACTGTAATTTTAAATGCTTTCCAAATTCTGAAGTGATTTGGCTTTCACATTGACTCATTTAGCAGGTAAGAGATCTGCATAGTTTTAAACTGGGGTATAATTCATATATGATAAACTGCATCTAATTTTTAAAAATGCAAATATCCTACCTGTCACATAAGTCAGTGTGAAAGCTAAATCACCTCAGAATTTGGTGAGCATTTAAGTAAGGGTGTGCTGCTTATAGAGTTCGACTTATGTTTTCACTTGTGAAACCACCCCAGCAGTCCACATCCTAAATGTCTACCACCCCAAAAAGTACCCTCCTGCCCCTTGCAGTTGAGCCCTACCCTCACCCCAGGCCCCAGACAACCACTGATCTGCTTTCTATCAATCTGGATTAGTTTGTATTTTCTAGAATTTTACGTAAATGAAATACTACAATATGTACACTTTACTTCTTAAGCCTTTTTCCCCCAGCTGAACAGTTATTGTAATTTCTTTGAGAAGAATTGTAAGTTTTCTGTTGTTCCTTTTTTTGTTTAAGTTAAAGCTGTTTTCTGCTTGCTCAAAATCCTAAAAAATACTAGCTTGGTTGTTACTCCACAGAACAATTTGCAAAACCATGTTTTCAGTAGCAGTGAAACAGTCTTTGTAAAAATGTTTGACATAGTGTTTCATACAGATGTTGTCAGTGGTCCTTCCTGATACGGTAGTCCACATAGAAATAATATTTGCATTGGCAGATCATGTAACGCTTAACACCAGGCCCTGTGCTTCTTTTCCATCCATGACTAGACACTGCTGTTGGAGGTTCCAACACCCCCTGCCATGCAGTTCCACCCAAATGGAACTTCAGTTTAAATGACTTGCCCTTCATATCAGTTAGGCAGCCTTTAAATCAGTAGCTTCTGTGTTATGCATAACTTGAGCCTTCCAAAATACATAAGGCCAGTTTTCAATAAAGCTTTTCTGAGAAATGAATGGCTATTTTAACTCTTTGAGTGTCATGGTACTTTCAAATTTCCAAGTCATGAACGGCATTCCTTTATCTTTAATGGCTAATGATGTCTTATCAATGCCATAAAGCAGCAGGATCATCGCTTTGAAAGCACCAGAAATTACTCAGTACATGCCGTATATTTATCTGAAAAGCAAAAGTAACTTACAAAATGTTCAGACTTACTGCGTGTTTCTATTTGTGGATTCCCCCTCTTTAGTTATTACTGGAATGATTAATCACTGATTGGCTCATTTTACTAAATTCAAATTAGACTGAAGAAACCAAAAATGAGTGTAACTTTGTAGAATTAATGGTGGTATTCCCTCATCACATGCTCTAGAACCCTTTGGCTTTTAATCAGCTTCCTACAAAGGTCCTTAACTAAATATCCATCTAAAGCGTGATAAACATCTTACTTACAAAAATTGGTACCACTCGTGTTCCTTTTGCATGTACCATGAGAATATTATCTGAGCTGCATATGAAATCAATGAATTACATGCTTACAAAGCAGATCTTCTGTACCTTGGGACCATTATACTATTGGTACATTCTTAGTAAAACTGAAATCTGACTACATAATTCTGTGTTCCCGTTAATAGTTCCATGTTTTATGTTTAGGATGATTGAGGAAGTAGCATAGATTTCCTTGGCCTACACCGAACATTTCTTCCCATTATACTTTCTTTTTTATCCATATCAGAAAATTTCTTAACCTCAGTGCCCCAGACCATGTCCACTATCTCCGTATATTCACTAGGATGTAAGGTTTGGCTACCCAAAATAATGGCTGAAACAGGTTAGCAGTTCTTTTTTTCTCATATAAAAAGCTAAAGTAGTATAATTCTACACATCTGCATTGTAGCCAAAGGGAAGAGGTAAAGGGCAAGAGCTGTAAAGGTGCACATCATTTATACTCATATGTTTTAAACAGAATGTAGTCACATGGCCACTCCTAGCTGCAGAGAGGCTGGGAAACATCTCCATAGTGGAGATTATGGAGATGCTTCGCTTAGGAGATCACATAAAAGTTCAGTTACAGGTGGAGGACTGAAAGGATATAGGGGACAAGAATAGCCTCTGTCACACTCCCTTGGGAAAGAAAGGAGGCCACTGCCTCCACCACTTCCTCCTTCCCCACTCTCCACAGTAAAAGGGGAACAAGAAAACCTGGCCTCACTAAAATGCACAAGTAACTTGCATCTTCATGAATGTAAAACTCTGATCGATATGGTAGATACGCATGTGGAGATTTTCATGTATTTATAATTGATAGAGCTTGGAAAAATAATATAAAACTTCAAAATGTGTTTTAAATTGGAACACCTTAACTGGAAACTAGACTTGAAATAATTTAAATATTCAGTATCAGACAGTGTACCTTAGAAAAGAAACTTTGGTAGGAAGTCCATTATGAAAAGAAAAAACTTACAAGGAAAAAAAACGGTTAACAAATAGAGATGTCATTACAAAGAGAAAGAAACTAACATTTACTAAGTGTATATTATGTTTCGGGCATTTGTTTACCTTTGCTCTAAAAGTAAGCTGAAGCACAGAGGAGTTGGAAAGTTTGCCCATGTAGTAAATTATGGACTCCAATTCAAACACAGATCTTCTAAGCCTTAAGGCCTACAAAACTCTCATTTTTAATTAGTGTAGAACTTGGAGTGTATTTTCTTGTTAATAAAAGGGAAGAGAGAGAGACCTATTTGGTGCTTAAAGTATAAATGAAATAATATGTATAAATAATATATATAAAAATATATAAATGGAATAATTACAAAAGACTATGAGAGAAAATTAAAAAGTGAAGTGCTTAACGTCTTCAGGTATTGGCATCGTGGTGATTTTCCCCTTTTAAAAATTATTTCCCTTCTTACTGTTTTCTGTGCAGTAAAAATAAAAACCAAGTGGTGGGGAAGTCTTAACAACACTCTGACCAAGCTTTATTGGCATGGGGAACTCCACAGGACAGCTTAGTGGGCCAGGTACCCAGGCCCTTTGTCATGGGCACAATTAAAGCCTTTGCATTTGTCCTGCAAGAGATGGAACTTCCCATCTCACTATTGGCCCCAACCTAGATTCCTCCAGATAAGGGTGGATCTGAAAGAAGGGGATTCTAAAGGTATTTCCATGGATACGATGGGAGAAATCCTGCTCCCAGAATTTGATGGGAGAAAGTATACATTCTAAGGAATGTGTGCTTTCACAATGATGGTATAGGACCAGGGATATAACTTCAATTCCCCAAGTGGTTTCTGTTGCACAAATTTGAGAACCACCAAGACTTCTGTTTCCAAAATGTCAGCATGAAAGCAAGCTTGTTTTACTCCCCACTATCCCCAGCCCTCCCACACACACACAAAAAAAGACAATCATATAGTGCCGAGATTATCACCAGCAATATTCTAGAATTCAAGTATAAAGAAGAGATAGTCTCTAGAACCATAGAGAAGTGAAAAGACTCCAAGTAGTCAGAGAATTGGACCTTCATGTCCACAATGGCATTTCGGTCCCCAGCTCACAGTTCCTACACTGGAAAAAGAGATCAAGATTAACAACCAGCTTCTCTACTATCTTGAGTTATCTGTCAGGAGACCTGTTCCTGCCTCAACCCATGGGAAGCATCAAGAGTGGCTGCAGGGAAAAATACCCCTCAGGTCATCAGAGACAAAGGCAAGAGGTAAGACTACCTACCGTCCCCAGCCATGGCAGCTCTGTAGCTCAGCCAAAGGAAACACCAAATAAGAGTGGCTTTTCAGCAGTATCAGGCTATATGAAGTTCATTCCACAGACGCCCTGGGTGTGAACCCTGGCCAGTCTCCCACACTACCCAGATACCCCTTTGGGTACTTCTCCGCCCCCATTTGGGTGGGTGGCAAACCTGGGCTTAAGGCATCATCTAGTGCCAGAAAAGAGGCAGCAACTTAGTAGGGGAAAAACCAGTAGGTCAATGGCAAAAAAAAAAAAAAAAAAAAAAAAAAAAAAAAAGAAATAAAATTAAAAAAAAAAAAAACAAGTCTAAACAAATACTGAACAAATCAACTTATTTGTGCATCAAAATCTAGTAGTTAAGCATATTGTGCCAATGCCAAGCTCCTGGTTTTCATAACGCACTACAGTTATGTAAAATATTACCATACGCGGAAGCTGGGTATAACTCTCTGCACCTGTTTTGTAGCTTCTCTTATCTATAACTATTTTCTAATAAATGGTTTAAAGAAACACCGATGTGGGAAGCACGGATGGAAAATGCAGGAGGCTGCAGAAGTCCAAAGAAACACTAGATTCCTGGGGCAGCAGGGAAGGTTCCCAGGAAAAACTCATATCTTCCCAAAGGCAGCCCAGTTAAGTTCCCAGAGGGATCTGCAGGAATTGAAAAGTGAAGCTGGGAGTGGCAAGCAGTAGGAACGGAGGTAACTATAGCACAGACCCAGTCCCAAGACATTCAGATTCAATCTATGTTTAAATACTGGAGAGGTTTGGCTAAGCTGAAATTTAGAAGAGATAGGCTGAGTGTGAGAGAGAAAAAAGAATCCTTCGGGTCCGAGGAGTGTTGGAAGGACCTGCTGGAGGGTCTCTCGTCCGTAGACACATGGTTAGCAGGTACCTACAAGCTGGAGCATGTGGGCTGGAAGGGCGGCAGCCGTGAGTGACACGTCTCCGCAGACCTGGCTGCCCTTCCTGGCTCACTGGCTCCAGCCAGCTCCGTGGCACCCATGTCGCTGCACATTTTTCCCACAGGACACGTGCATCTTATTCTCCCAGGATTCTGCCAGGTAGCGTTGGGCTTCATCAGGACAACTGCTACTTGCCGCCGCACACTCTCGCACATCACAATGGTGGAATATGGGACCCACAGGCAAGTTGGAGAGATGAGTAGTCTGTCTAGAGAGGCTTTATTCCACCAAGCCCCCACTCTAATCCATTCATCCAAATCATACAATTCAGCTTATCAACCCACTGTGAAGTGCCCACTCCAACTTTCCTGCTGTGTGACTTTTTATTACGAAGACTATCCAAGCCTAAACAACATAGCAAGACTCTGTTCCTACAAAAAAAATTGAAAAATTAGCCTGGCATGATGGCATGTGCCTGTAGTAATGACTACTTGATGATGGCATGTACCTGTCGTAATGACTACTGGGGAGACTGAGATGGGAGAATTGCTTTGAGCTAGTAGTTCAAGGCTGCAATGAGTTGTGATTGTGCAACTGCACTCCAGCCTGGTCAACAGAGCAGAACGCTGTCTAAAAAAAAAAAAAAAAAAAGAAAGCAAGCAAGCAAAGAAAAGTCCAAGTGTCAACCATAACTGATCAAATGAGCAACTTGTACATTGCAAAACGTCATGGCTGAACACTCATATGGTCCCCTAGGAAAGAGAACCAGGGCCTGCAGCCCCAGATACAGTAAGAACAGTGACTGCTGGCTGACACAGAACGTGCAGCTTCGTGCAGATTTCCGTGGAGTGCACACAGCAACCCTGTGGAGGCTGATGCTGTATCGTCGTCATGCACATTTTACAAATCAGTGCGCGCACAAAAAGGTTAGACAACTTGCCCAAGGGTGTGCAGTCAGTATGTGCTGGGACCAGAACCCAAACCCAGGCTGTTCAATTTTCTCTTCCACTCAAGCACCAGCTCCTCCAATGCTGCCATTTGCATCTCCCCTCACCTTGCACAAGATTGACCCCTAACCAGCTCCCCAGACTGGAGCTAAGGAAGCCTGGAGTAGCTGAGGACCATTCCCTGCAACCCATCCAGACACAGCTTCCTGACCTTAATGATACACCTGGAAGACAGACGCCTCCTCTGAAATCCCTTGGACCAAGGGCAAGATCCTTCAGTAGCCCTTGGTCTTTCTGGAGACACAGGTAAGCTTTTGGAGAGTCCTATTAATAAAATATTTAGGTGATACTTCTCTCACTTCAGAAAACAAACGAGAAAAGGAGTTTTTGCTTACAGTATATTAAGTTACTTTAAATTACTGGAAGCCATTTGTAGATCACTTCCTGGAAATTTTGAATATGGATGAGGATATGTTACTTACCAGCTTGACACTTTTATAAAATACCCTCCAAATAGAACAGCAACAAGGAAAGGAGCATATGTTTTCATCTCCAACATGGGCATTCTATGAAATGTAAACACTGTATCATTACTGATCCCGGAAAAACTAGGTCATAATGAGCCTTGAACTTAGAAAGTAAAAAATTAGGTTCTAAAGGAAATTATGCTCCCCTCACCCAATCTCCATCACTGAAAATTAAAAAGAGAAATTTCAAAAGCCAAAACACATGACCCAAACTCTTAAGCATTGTGTGAGTCTTGACTTTTGTCAAATAAAAGCAGGCATCACAGAATTGAACGGTTATAGTATACGTGAAAGTAGATTTATGTAAAGTTAGTGATTAAGGCATTGTTACATCAAGTCATCTTGGTCAATGCATTCAAAGGCCAAGTCAATCACCCACACATTGGACAGATGAGAGAATGATGAAGAACTTCAAAAGTCAGTGCTAGAGGGGGCCCTAGACACATCCACCCTGGATACCCATAAGCATCATCTCGGGTGCATGTTAAAAACAAGATGCCTGAGAGCCATCGTCCAAAATTCTGATTCAGTCATCTTGGGGCATAACCAAAGAACTGGCAATTTCTTGAAGCATTCAACTTGGGTGTGCAGACATCCCTGAGCCCGCAAACTACTCACTTACACAGCTAGTCAGTCTACAAAGAGGAAGCTACACTGGAACACGTGCCATAGAGCTGTTTGCCCAGGTCCTGACTTATGTGGGGACAGACTTCTTGACGACTAACCCTGTCCTAACACACCCTGTCCACTCCATCTATTTTAAATTGTTACTGTTTGAGTCTGTGATTATTAATGGATTTAAGATTATATTATTTTAGTACTTTGCCTTTGAATGATCTTTTCTACATCCTCTCATCTTAAAAAAAAAAAAAAAGAGAGAGAGAGAGCGCTAAAAATATGCCTATGTTGTAAGCTGTAAATAAGAATGAATGAGGTAACCCAGGCAGAGTTTTGCACGGGCTTGGGATATAATGTGTTTAATAAATGTTGGGTATTAAGGTGCTATTCTTGCTTGTGACTCATCATGGAGGATTGAATTGTCAACATTTTGGCTGCCTAGGTTAGATAAATTGTTTTACTGTGTGCAAGGTCCAGAGATTATGGTTATTTCTGCTATATGGAGGGATGCTGGACACCAGAGGGTAGTATTGATTCAAACTTTATGTTAGAGACTTTGGTTCCAAGTTCCAATCTCCAACCCTCCTGGCCACCCGCAAAGAGTCAATAAAATATCCAAGCATATTTCCAGCATGTATTGGAAACATTTATTTTAAATGCATTTATAATAGCCAAAAATTGGAAACAATTCAAATGTTCATCAGCAAGAGAATAAATGAATAAATTGAGTGTAGGTATACAATGGAAAATGACACAGAAATTAAAAATAATAAATGCTAATAAACATAATAACATGGATAAGTCTCACAGACATTGTTCTCACAACTGAACAAAATAAACCAGACTCAAAAGACTGCATGGTGTATGAGGGTATAATTCAGGACAGTGGATACTTCTGGGAGATATTAACTGGAAAGAGGCAAAAGGAATTCTTCTGGGGAGCTGGAAATGCTTTATGTCTTGTCTGGCTGGTGATTTTAGAGATAAAAATTAATTGAGCTGTACACTTAAGATTAGTGCACTTTGCAAAGTTTACTGCATGCATTATACCTTAATTAAAAATTTTTTTAAGCATAAGATGCATCTTAATGCCAGTTTCAAGTGAGATTTCACACTCTTTGAAACTCATCTGTGTGTGAACACAGCTTCCCTTTTACATGGGGGTGGCCCCAGGTAGATGGTGGGAACAATGCAGAGTGAGAAAACTTCTTCTCATCTTGCCCCTCCATTTCTCATTCTTTGTTCTCTCAATATTTGTAGGCTTCCTTTAAAGCTCCAAATAATTATTCTGTGATCGTTAATCAGATGGTCCCACTGCCTGATTTATCTGACAAAGCAGTTATTTCTAAACACCTAAACTCAATCTGTCCCTTTCCAATGCTGGTCCATTACTCCTTCTCTCTGCACCACTGTCCTGCATACAAGATAAATTGCTCTGGGCTCAGGGCTGGATGCAGTTTCCATACAGAAGCTAATTAGGGAATTGCATTTGTTTAGTCTCCTGACAACGGAGACCTTCCACCGCAGACCCTCTGATGACTTATAAAATAGCCAAAGTAATGGGCTTGACAATGTTGCCTCAGGAAAGATTTTCAGCTGAAGTTAAGGGAAGCAGTAAAAGCCTCCTTTTATTCACCACCAAGCTCTATCCCTCTTGACTTTATTCAAACCTTGCCTCATCTTAGGCTTTTCTGGAGAGTTATTCTGGGTTTCACTCTCAAAATCTGCCGGCTGAAACAGAAGGAAAGCCCACCTGATTAGCTGCCTCTATAATGGACTTCATTAATTTGCTCCCTGATTTATTCACTAAGCAATCATCTATCGAGCACTGGTTATGCTTAGCAGACAGCAGAAACCAAACTGAGTCTCTGGCCTCATGAAATATTCTAGCTGGAGAGACAAAATAAATGAGGCAGTTTTACAGAATAACAAATTACATGAGTAAATAAAATGAGAAGGTATGAGCAAGAATGCCCAGGAAGGTAGAGATGCTTTGTATAGGACAGCCAGGGAAGGCCTCTTTGAGGATGCAATTCTTGTGTAGAGACCTGAATGATGAGAAACGGTCAGTTATACATGTGCTGGGAAAATCATCCCAAGCAAAAGAATAATCACTTTCAGGGGCCCAAACACTCTGTGTGAGTTCTAGAAACAGAGGGGAGGGAAACCATAAAGCAACCCCTAACCTCGTCCTACCACCTGATCTCCCTGCAAGGACCGCCTCCTCCTTTGATATTCAGCAGTGGCCCTTCCTAGTTGCCATGGCATTGGCTCTTTCTGAAAAAAAATGCCAACAAAAATATCAGTAACCACCAGGTTTCATTTTCCAAAGTCCCGTTGGGGAAACCCAACTCTCTTGTTTCAACTGAGGCTGAACTGAGGTTCCTGAAGCTCTGGGAGACCAACAGCAAGACTCCAATTAGGGCTGACCAGGCTGGACATAAAAAGCGCTGTCCCCGGGAAGGAGGTGCTGATAGAGCCAAGCTTCAAGACTGCGGTGAAAACAGCAGCACAGATCGATAAACACAGCACAAATTAGGATTTCATTTTCAATTCTTTTGTCAAGACTAATTGCATGCTCACTTTGGGTAAGATGCCCTTTCTGTTCAGAAGCATTACTGTCCAGAAGGTAACATGCTGGGGCTTCGCATCTGGCATTTCACATAATGAGGATTTCACAGTTCAAACAACCGCTAGATATTTTATTCTGGAAATCGAAGCTGTTAGTCAACAAAACAGTCCTCATCCTGAGCTGTGAGCCTGGACAGACATTAAGTAAGATTTGGTGGCATCACTCATTCAATTTCTGTTTTTTCGTCCCAGTTCTCAGGATCCCACAGAATACTAGCTAAATCCAGTTTTGGTCATAACAGCCATTGGATCCCCTGAGCACATAGAAATTTCCAGAACTTCATGGATGCTCACAGATGCATCCAGTGATCTTGACCTTTGGATAATGGAATGAGCAGGTACAAAAGAAACAGATGGGCCGGGCTGGATGCTTAGAGAAATCCAGGAAGAGAAAGAAGCACTAGATGTCATGGCAGACAGCATAGAGCAGTGGGTAAGTTCAGAGACATGAGAGTCAGATTTGATTTCCACCCCTCAAGGGCTGCCTGGCCTTACTCAAGTTCACATCGTATCTCTAAGTCTGTTTTCTGATCTGTGAATAAGCCAGACACAGAAAAATACTGCTTGGCCTCACTTATTTTATGAAATCTCAAGAAGTCAAACTGACAGAAACAAAGAGCAGACAGTGCTGAGCGGGGGCGGGGGGGGGAAGGGAGGTGTTGGTCAAATGGCACAAACCATCAGTTATGAGAATAAAAAGTTACGGAGACCTATTGTACAACATGGTGACTACAGTTAATAATGTTGTATGGTTTACTTGTGATTTAAGAGAGATCTTAAGTGTTTCTCCACACACAAAAAAATAGGTAACTAAATGGTTTACTTCACGTAGCATGATCTTCTTGGGGTTCATTCATATTATCACACGTGGCAGGATTTCCTTCCTGTGTGGCTGAATGATATTCCATTGTACATAAACACCACATTTCCTGCAGCCATTCTTCCATCGCTGGACACTTAGGTTGTTGATTCCATAATGTGGCCACAGTGAATAATGCTGCACTAGCCATGGGAGTGCAGATATGTCTTTGATTTTGTTTCTTTTGGATGTATACCCAGAAGTGGGATTGCAGATCATATGGTAGTTCTGTTTTTTTAGGGACTTCGTACTGTTTTCATAATAGCTGTACAAATGTACATTCCCATAGACAATGCGCAAGGGTGCCCTTTTCTCCACATACTTGCCCCACATGCTTCTTATCTTTTGTCTCTGGTAATAGACATCTCACCAGGTGTGAGGTACTATTTCAATGTGGTTTGTGTTTCCATGATGGTTAATGATACGAGTACCTTCCCTTGTACCTGTCTGCCACTTGTATGTCTTCCTTAGAAAAATGTCTATTCAGGTTATTTGCCCATTTTTAAATTGGATTATTTGTTTGGTTGGTTGCTATTGAGTTGTATGTGTTCCCGATATATTTTGAATATTAACCATTTATCAAACATATGGTTTACTTTTGTCTCTCAGAAGAGGCATTCAGCCTAGCTATATGGGCGTCAGTGGTTACCAGCAAGCATTGAAAGCCTCGAGGACAAATGAGAGAAACTGGTAGAAGAATGGAGAAGAAGAGAGGAGAGAAACAGGCCAGGACTTAATCCAGAGGAATTCAACATTAGAGTTTCAATTTGATATTGAATGAATATTATTTGTGTACAAAGCTTAAATGTCACTGTACAAATTTCATGCATCACAACCATTTCATGCATCTTGCTATTTAAACTCTTCAACATTTTTTTGGCTATGAATATATTTAACCATGAATATCTGAATGTCTGAAATGTCTGGATGACTTCTGACATCCACACCTTTCAGAGTGACCATGAGTTCTCTTACACTCTCTTCCAAGAAGTAGCAAACAGAGGTGTTGCTCGTGTGAAATGGAAGACCACGGGAATGAGGCTGAAAGGAAGGTCTCTGCCTCCATCCCGGGAGGCATCATTTTCAGAGAGACCCCACTGACCAGACAGTGTGACGATCATCTCTGTCTAAATGGACACCCCAGGTGTGCATCTCAGTTTGATAAGCCTTGAAATCTAGCATAGGTCAGAGCCTGTGGCTTTTCCCTCATTTACTGCTCCCCTTACCATCAAGTCCCTGTCTGTCTCAGATGTTCACACCATCTGATTTCTAGAGGGCTCCTGAAAGGAAGGCCATCTGCTTCTTGTTACCATGTCATTAGAACAATTATAACAAAGGTGAAACATGAACTTGTATGAATCAGGCCTCTCTGGCTTGGCTTCCCCATGGAGAAATACGTACTGTTTCATAATTTTTCATGGTAAACCTCTATTCCAAGCTGCTAACTCCAGACCAGCTGGAAAATCACTAAGAAACTTCCAAAATGTGGTATCAAAGAGGTTTGCATTGCCCTTTCGGGAGAATTCATAACCTAGAATGAGGCAATAAACTTAAAAAAATAGAATTGCAAATGGAAGACTTTTAAGTATCAATTAGTCAGGGATTTAAGATTAAGAGTGTTATTTAGGGCTGGGCAAGGTGGCTTATACTTGTAATCACAGCACTTTGGGAGGCCAAAGCAGGGAGATCCTTTGAGCCCAGGGTTCCAGACCAGCCTGGGCAATATAGTGAGACCCCCATCTCTAAAAATAATACTAATAATAAATTAGACAGGCATGGTGATGCGTGCCTGTAGTCCAAGCCACTTGAAAGACTGAGGTGGGAGGATCTCTTGAGCACAGGCGTTCAAGGCTGCAGTGAGATGTCATTGTTCCACTGCACTCCAGCCTGGGCAATAGAGTGAGACCCTGTCTCAGCAAAACAAAATAAAACAAAACAAAACATGTAATGTCATGAATCATAACATTCAGAGACCATCAACTCTCAAAAAAAGTTGGGCTCACGTCCAAAAAATACCTCTCCAAGGGCTGGACGTGAGACACACAGAGAAGCCGCCCTCCCTACCCATCTTTCCCGGAACCAGCAGTTCGGAATACAGAAGGGGAAATGTTAGAATAGACATCTCACCTTTATTTCTTACAAACTTAGGATTTACAAGCCTTCTCTGACCACCCAAGAGGCCTCAGCGTGTTCATTCTACATTGGAATAGAATAACACAAAGAGATTTTCACCAACATTTTGCTAGCATGCAGCCCTTCCTCCCCCATCAATTTAGTCTGAGATCAAACACTAAAATAACCCAGCACCCAGGGGCAACCTGCTTGCCAGCGGAGAAAGATTTGACACAAGGTGTTTTCTTTTTTAAGAGATGGATAATCAATCAGGCCTGAATTATCTAGATTTCATGCATTTTAGCACACAATTAATTCGTTTGGAGGATTACACAGCAGATAGACACACCAAACAGCTAGGCCTCCTTAACTGCGTGTTTATATTTTACACCCAGTTCCTTTTGTCATCCCAAGGAGCTGCCTGTAGCATGATATTCCCATTAAGGAGGAGGATCCCACCAAATAATTTCATTTTTATATCTGCAGCCTTCCTGATAAACTGACAGTGGCTTCCAAGCTCTCCAAATACACTTTATTTTCATTAAATGCCTAATCTAAAACCAATCAACCAAGACATATATAAAATGTCTGCACAGAATAAGAATGTGTAGCTTCTCCAGAGAGCATGTTAAAACACATCCACAGAAATTATTCAGGCAGACAGTACCTGTTAAGGAGAATCTGACTACTGTGGCTAATGCCACAGCATAGGTACAGTAATGATGGCCAGACTGTAAGCTGGGACCTGTCTCACTAACAAGGCAGCATTAGAAATGTAGGTGTTGTGCTTACATTGAATGCAAATAGTCCAAATGTGGAGGAGATTCACAATCCTGGAAGTATGGATCAAACCTCGTCACCTAACACAGACTGGCTACTGCTGTACCTGAATGAACGCAGGCTAAATCTATGGAAGAAATTAGTAACGAGAAGTGAGACATCACACTGGGTATTGGTGGTGTGAACTGGTAACTGGTTATATCAACAGAAAGACCACATGAACCACCATGCTTAGTGACAAGTTTCCAATGATAACTTTGTTGCTGGTCAACATTTGGAAATGGAATTGGATTGTTCCCTTTGAGGCGCAAGTGAAACTCTGCTCTCGGGGGCTGTGCGCTAGTGAATGGACCTAGCACCCTGACCTGGCGGAAGCAAACACAGGGGGCAGAGCGACCCCATTTCCCACTTAACAGGGCAGCTGTGTTCTGTTTCTCTCAGCTGTGCCTAGTACGAGAACCAGAATTTCTGGAAATGTTCTTGCACTCGTGCCAGGCATAGAGGCATTTGCTCCATTTTCAAAATTGTTTAGCTCTGGGTAGAAATGCATCTACAAAGTCAACTCCATGCATACTTTCCATGACTGTGTTGACCAAGCAGGCAGATTTATGGAGCACTTGCTCTCTCTGGGAGTGAGTTGTCCCTAGGCAGATGACCCAAGGAGGATGAAGGAAGGGCCTTTCTCCCTCATCCCGCTGACAGGCCTATGTACCATTCTGCTTGGCTTCAGACCCAGACAAATTCTTTGCTCTCCCTGGTTATTTTCAAATATAATGAAATCAAAAGAAACCTCAGTGGAACAATTAGCTCTCTGAATATATGAAATGCTCTAAGGGAAGCCAGATTGTATATACAAGTCTTCTCTGCATAGGTCACACTCTCCTTGATCTCTGCAGATGGATTTTGTGCTTCAGTATTTGGGAGGAATTATTTATGTTCTGACAGGAAGCTAATGCAGGTCATAAATAAAATCTGAATTCACTTTTCTTCCTATTGTTGGTAGCCTGTGCACCTCCCAGGAGTCCAGGAAGGCCCCTGGCTGAACTAAGCCAGTCAGGCCTGTGGATGAAACAAGCAGGGGACTCGCTCCCTGGGGTCATCTGGCCCCTGTGTCACCTGAGATGCCCTTGTTTGAGACATGGGAGATGCTGGCTGACTTATATATCAGCTTTTGCTGCCTAACAAAGTGGTCTCAAGCTTACTGGCTTAAAGCAACATGGCTTTATTATTTCTCATGACTCGGTGGTCAGCTGGGTGGTTCTGGTCCAGATTCGGATGGCTGATCTCTGTGGGACAACCTCATTGGCAGTGGGTCCATAATAGCTGGATGGTTTAGGATGGCCTCACGCAGACAGTTGGCAGGCTGGAGGCCAGTTCAACGTGAAATATTAAAACTATATAAGCCAGAGATAGAAAAGACTGGTCTAGCGTATGTCTTAGGCTGGGTTTCCCTAGAAGCAGACTCTGAGACGAGGATTTTTGTGCAAGTTGTTTTCCTGAAAGGAGACCCTAGAAAGTACCTGTAGGGAAGAAGGGAAATGGAGGAATAGAAGGGGAAAAGTGTACTGGTGAGCAGGTTATCACAGCAGAAAGGGGCTCGATCCCACTGGGGGCCTCTGGGAGGTGACACAGAAAAACGCCTTGAAACTCTCCAACCTAGGAGGCCAAGAGGGCTGGGTATCAGTCCACCACCTCCTGTTGAGGGATGTTCCAGGGCTATGACTCCCTAGAAGTTTTGGTTGGCCTGTACATTGCCCGGGCACTTTAGCAGCCAGAGAAAGCCCTCAGGAGGTACAGGTGACACACTGACAGCATCTGCCATGGTGGAACAGCCTGGACAGGTCACCTGGCCCACATCCAGCTTCAGTCATTATGGTGTGACCTCGAACAAGTTTCTTTCTCTCTCAGTGCCTCAGTTTCCTCATAATAGTACTCACCTCATAAAACTGTTAAGACAATTAAACAGATGTTATTCACCTTTTAAAATATGATGTCAACACCCACCAGCGTCTGCTCTCCTGGAACAGACCCAGGTTGTAGTAAAATACTTCAGGAGCCCAGAGGGGGGAAAAAATCCAAAGGTGCTTTTGCCCTCAGAGCTGAAATAATTAAACTCTTGAGTATAGTAACTGACAGGATTTTTATTCATAAGCATTCTGCAGTGGTGAGAGACAAATGACAGATCATAGGTAAATAAATAGGGGAGAAAGCCTAAAGCCAGGGGAAAACCTGAAAGTAGATTTCACTGGAAATCCTCATCTCTGCACGCCTTCTGCATCAGGCCCCTTAGCGAACGTTGCATAAGAGCAGAGGGCTACCGGGGAAAGGCAGCCACCTGTCCCCTAACCCCAGCCCATCATGGCTTATTCAGCTTTACCGCTTCTTTCCTTGATCTCCTCCAGAAAAGTCTTTCCGAGAGATGGATCCATTATTACCCAAGCATCTCACCACTTTGCCCCCAGTTAGCCGCCGAAGCCCCAGAAGCCGTCCGTGTGCTGTTTGGATTAACTTGGGTTTATGGGAATTTGTTTGGGCGGGGGAGGAGTCTGTCAACCAGCCAGCACCAGCCCTGGCATTGGAAGCACGATGGACTGTGAGGAAGATCTGCTTCCAGGGCTTCACTACTGAAGTCTTTCCTGCTTTTCCCCCACCTCCTCAGCTCCCTGCCAGCCTTCATAGAGTCTGAAACCCTGAGCCTGGCACACCCCATTGACTTTTCTAACAACGGCAGTCACTTTTAATGAGCACTTTCCATGTGCGGAGCCCTGTGCTGAATGCCCATGTGGTTGCTGGCTCTGTTATCCCCATTTACAAACGAGGACTCGGAGGCACAACCAATCTGCAAAGCAGGCAGAGAGTAAAGGATCAAATCCAGGCAAGTCCTGTGGCCACTTTTGCACTATCTGACCGCATTGCACCTTTTTCCACGTTAGCGTGTCTGTGCGTCTTCCATATCCCCCTGGCTAGGCTCTAAGTTGCTTCAGGGTAGAGTCCTTGGAATTTTTATGTGTGAGGGACTCCGCGAAATAATTTCATTCAATAAAATCCAGCCTCTTACACCAAATGAAGGCATCTTTTTTTTGTCATCGTTTACTTCTTGCTTGAATAAATATAGACTGTCCTGCTGGTAAGCAGAACCTCATTGCCAGGAGTTCTGTATTCTTAGCTGACAGCCACACTGCTGGGCTTAGAATGATTCCCTCTTCTACGTGAAGGGCCTCCCAGTATGAGAAGACAGCAGTCATGGCACCTTATGATCTTTTTCCCTCCATTTCAGACACTCCGCTTCTACATGCAACTATTCCATGAAAGGCAGGTCTCTTCTGTCCTGGCCACTTGTCTCTGAACATCTTCCCAATGACCAATGTGACCTTTTGAATGCTGGGTGCTCAGACTTGGAAAAGCCAACTGTGGCCGCTCAGGGCATCACATGGTGTCTTGTCAACGGCTCTACCACCGTGACTGGCCCTCAGTAATAGCCGAATGTGTTGAGTAGCAGGAAAATGACAGGCATGACCTGAGCCTCATCATTAACTTTCTGAGCCTGTGTCCTTATTTGAAGAATGGAGGTGATAATCTCAGTCTTTCTCACTTCAAAGGCTGGCAAAAAGGAACACATAAGACAGCACATGTGGAAATTGCAAAATATAATTAGAAGTCACGTGATGTATCAATTTAATCTCTTCGCTGTCACAGCTAGGGGAGGACCACACTTGCCAACAGCTGGAGGGGAAAAAGAAGGTAGGTCCATTCTCTAACAACAGCAACAAAACCAAAAATCTGTGATTCAATCAAGACCCAAAGACCCGGCCAGCAGTTGGTGGGACCAACAGAGAGCTCATCCTCCATGTCTACGGCTGGCATCAGTTGCTTTTGCTGCTCGTTATCCTTCCATCCTTCTTTCGGTAAAACAGTGGCCAAGCAATTTTCTGGGTAACCAGCCCTCTTTCACTTTCATACCAAGTTAATGGAAAGGGATTAACCTGATGCCCCAGCCTGAGGGGTGGGCCCTGATTGGCTTTCATCAAATAGCATATTTCACTTCCTCGGCCACAGAGATTGGTTCGTGGATGAGCATTTTCACTCACATCTCAGGCCAGTTAATGTCCAGCTGAACCCTTCTTAACAATTGAAAATAGTAATCCTCTGTCTTCTGCCGTATGTGCACAAGGAAGGTTCTAGTCCCTGAACTACCGACAGCCACCTCGAGACTGAAGAAACAGCCTGCCAAAGAACTGAGCAATCATTCATAAAGATGAGTCACGAAATAGATAAAGTAAATCCTGGGTATACTGCTTGAGGCTGGATCAAGCCGTACCTGAAGTGAGACAAGCTCTGTATTTTTCAATTACAGGAGCCAAAGAATTCTCTGTATTGTTTTACCAATTTAGGTCGATTTTCTCTCACCAGAAATCAAAAGGATTCTTCCGGATAAAGTCCTCTGGTCACTTCCCACCTTTTCTCCCTTTCTTTGTACAACGTCAAATAGTGCAATGCAGGAAACAGCCGTTCAGCCATCCCCAAAAAGTCAGAGAGACTCCATGAACCTGGTGCAAACCAGAGAGTCCCTTTTCTTAGAAAACAGAGATGGTAGAATCTGTCTTATAGAGCTGTTTTGAGGATTAAAGAAGGTACTGTGTGTAAGTTGCTTTGCACATTGCACATACCACATTAAGTATGCAGCCTATTCTGAAGGCACTGTTTTACTGTGTCCCCAGACCTTCACGAAAGCTTCTAACTTTAATCACAGGAGTTGTGGGTGCACAAACTTGAGTTACAAGGGTAAAATGAGAGTTAACTTCTGACCACAGAGAAGCAACCTGCAGGGAGGGGCCAATGAGGAAAGACCCCTGAGCCCCTGTGAGTGTTAGTCCTGGCTCCTTGAAGTTGATGCAGTCTCCATAAAGGCTGCCATGCACCAGAGAAGCAAAATAAATACACACACACACAAACGCACACACACGCGCACACACACGCGCACTAAGTTGCAAGTGTAAGATGAGAACTAACATCTAACCACACACACATTAATTGGCTCACGTGATCATGGAGACTGGGAAGTCCTATGATTTGCTGTCACAAGCTGGGGACCCAGGAAATCTGGGGTGTCATTCGGTTTAAGTCTGAACACCTGAGAACCAGGGGGGCCAATGGTGCAAGGTCTGAGCACAGGGCCAGATGAGCTAAGACATCCCAGCTCAACAGCGAAGCAGAAAAATAAATGTACTTCCCTGAGTCCACCAACCCCAACCCTCACAGACACACCCAGAAATAATATTTAACCAGACATCTAGGCATCCATGGATCCAGTCAGATTGACACATAAAATTATCACAGGCAGTCTTCGAAAGACTTGGCAAATTACCAAAACTTTGGTTTTACCAGCTTCAGACAGAGAGAGTGAAATCTTCCTCATCAGAGTGCCCTGGAATGGAGGAACCTGTACAGTCCCGGGCCGAGAAGCTAACACCCATCTGCCCGTCCTTCTTTTACAATTGCTCCACCCCAATCTAGGACACACTCTAAGTCCAAAGATGTCTTCAGCATACTTCTTCCCCATCCCAGCAGTCCTCCTTTTCTCCAAAAGCTGCTTCTGCTACCCAGACAGACAGTAACAGCTCCTGCATAGATGATGGACATATCACTAGATACCCCCTGGCAGAGTGCATTTATAGAGGTGTCTAACGCTTCTTCTAGGTACAGACAGCCATATCCTTTATGCGTTTGTAAAAATGGTCAACACCGTAGGTGCTTAAAAGATAAATTTCAAATCTTAACAAGTCACCGTAGTTTTAGGGTCTCAGCAAATTCTCCATCATCATCATCATCAATAAAGCCACATGCATTCAGCTTCCCAAAACTGCTTCTCAGTTTCCAAAAACTGCTTTTTTCCAGCTCTGACTGAAAACATCTCTTTAAGTTTTCATTTGCTTTAACTCACTATGCAAAGAGTATAGATTAACTCAACGAATTTACTTAACTACTAACCAAATCTAACTTTTACTCTTCTACAAAAGATGTTCAGACTCCTCATTCTATTTACATTTTTTTCTGGATCCTTAGAAAATAGAATCCCATTGAGTAATGAGATTTGTTTTCCCTATCTATGGACATTTGCTCCTGAAGTCTGCAGCAAACGATGTAGAAGACAAGGAGAAAAAAAAAAAAAGAAAGAAGGAAGAAAAAGAGAAGGAGAGGGATAGAGAGAAATTATTTTCTTCAACAGTAGTGTTTGATGAAAGGTATCTAAATGTACATAACTTTTGAGACTGTATTTTTATCAGATGCACCTCACATAGTCAAATGTAACAATTTAAATGGTTTTTGCTTTCATGAGGACAAATAATAAATTTAACAATTTAAAAAAATCATCAAGCAAGAGGATATTAATGCAGATAAAAGAACATATTCTGGAATGTCATTATCCAGTGACTCCAATCTCAGAAATTTCACAGTTAGGCAAATTCAGTAGCAGATCGTTAGAAGGTCTTAACTTAATGGGGAAAAGAAAGAGAAAAAAATTGCTGCTTTTGGGGGACTATGGTTCTACCCCTCCAAGTGCTGCTTTGTCTTCCAAGACCTCAAAGTTAGACTCACATGGCCAACCCAAAGAATCCACACTCACCTTGAGCTCAGGGTTCTGCCGGTGAAAGAAACTTCTTAGAGAAATATGTAATTGAGGTAAAGCAAAGAAGCCTCACTCTTTACAGGGACTGGTTCTCAATTCTCGAAAGCAAGTGGCCAAGGGCCTCCCCATTTCCAAGTTGGGGTTGGCAGGGATAGGCCCACAGCCAGTGCAGCTGATGAGCCCCCTCCACAGCACCAAGAAACTCCACCAAGAACTCACTCTCCAACCTGATTGTATGATGAAGACATCTGTACACTTGGAGGTTCTCAAGGGCAAGCCTGATAGGCATTTGTGGATTTTGGGTTTTGTTTTTTAATGAAAAGGTTTGGATCATTTGCGTTTTTGTTTTTTGGGTTTTGGTTTTTTTTTAGATAGATAGAGTTTTGCTCTGTCGCCCAGGCTGGAGTGCAATGGCACAATCATGGCTCACTGCAACCTCCGTCTCCTGGGTTCAGGAAATTTTCCTACCTCAGCCTCCCAAGTAGCTGGGATTACAGGCGCCTGCCACCATACCCAGCTAACTTTTGGTATTTTTAGTAAAGATGGACTTTTACCATGTTGGCCAGGCTGGTCTTCCAACTCCTGACCTCAGGTGACCTACCAGCCTCGACCTCCCAAAGTGCTGGGATTACAGGCATGAGTCATTGCACCTGGTCGTGTTTTGTTTTTTAAGCAACTCAGGATGAGAAAGTTCAGACTCTATTTTAAATCTTTAAACACCTCTTAACTAAAGAATGCAGTATAAGCAATGGAGAAAGGATTCCCTATTTAATAAATGGTGTTGGGAAAACTGGCTAGCCATATGCAGAAAGCTGAAACTGGATCCCTTCCTTACACCTTACAAAAATTAACTCCAGATGGATTAAAGATTTAAACATAAGACCTAACACCATAAAAATCCTAGAAGAAAACCTAGGCAATACCATTCAAGATATAGGCATGGGCAAGGACTTCATGACTAAAACACCAAACGCAATGGCAACAAAAGCCAAAATAGACAAATGGGATCTTATTAATCTAAAGAGCATTTGCACAGCAAAAGAAACTATCATTAGAGTGAACCGACAACCAACAGAATAGGAGAAAATTTTTACAATCTACCCATCTGACAAAGGGCTAATATCCAGAATCTACAAAGAGCTTAAACAAATTTATAAGAAAAAAAAAACCCATCAAAAAGTAGGTGAAGGATATGAATAGACACTTTTCGAAAGAAGACATTTATGTAGCCAATAAACATATGAAAAAAAGCTCATCATCACTGGTCATTAGAGAAATGCAAATCAAAACCACGTTGAGATACCATCTCAAGCCAGTTAGAATGATGATCGCTAAGGCCGGGAACGGTGACTTATGCCTGTAATCCCAGCACTTTGGGAGGCTGAGGCAGGCAGATCACAAGGTCAAGAGATCGAGACCATCCTGGCCAACATGGTGAAACCCTGTCTCTACTAAAAAAATACAAAAATTAGCTGGGTGTGGTGGCACGTGCCTGTAATCCCAGCTACTCGGGAGGCTGAGGCAGGAGAATTGCTTGAATCCAGGAGGCGGAGATTGCAGTGAGCTGAGATTGCACGACTGCACTCCAGCAGCCTGGTGCCTGGTGACAGAGCAAGATTCTGTCTCGGAAAAAAAAAGAAAAAGAAAAAGAATGGCAATCATTAAAAAATCAGGAGACAACAGATGCTGGAGAGGATGTATAGAAATAGGAACGCTTTTATACTGTCGATGGGAGTGTAAATTAGTTTAACCATTGTGGAAGACAGTGTGGTGATTCCTCAAGGATCTAGAACTAGAAATACCATTTGACCCAGCAATCCCATTACTGGGCATATACCCAAAGGAATATAAATCATTCTATTATAAAGACACATGCACACATATGTTTATTGCGGCACTGTTCAAAATACAGGTAGCAAAGACTTGGAACCAACCCAAATGCCCATCAATGATAGACCGGATAAAGAAAATGTGGCTCATATACACCATGGAATATTATGCAGCCATAAAAAAGGATGACTTCATGTCCTTTGCAGGGACATGGATGAAGCTGGAAACCATCATTCTCAGCAAACTGACACAAGAACAGAAAACCAAACACTGCATGTTATCACTCATAAGTGGGTGTTGAACACTGAGAACACATGGACACAGGGAGGGGAACATCACACACACAGGCCTATCAGGGGTGTGGGGCTAGGGGAGGAATAGCAGGTGGGGGGATTGGGGAGGGACAGCATTAGGAGAAACACCTAATGTAGATGAAGGGGTGATGGATGCAGCAAACCACCATGGCACATGTATACCTATGTAACAAACCTGCACATTCTACACATGTACTCCACAACTTAAGTATAATAAATACATTTTTTTTAAAAAGAATGCAGTAAATGGAAACTACAAACACCTGTTACCAGCCCAACGCTGGGCTATTTTGTATTATCCGAAGCCAGAAACAGCAGGCAGATAAGGAAACCAAGGTGTACAGCAAGGTGCAGGGAATTGTTTAGATTCCTAAAATTGGGGCCAGCATAATTGGATTGGAATTTAGGTCCACCACTCCTACCCTGAGAGATGAGGGCAGGCAGGCGGTGTGGCAGCATGAAGAGAGCTGGATTCTAAAGAGGAAGTCAATAAAAGTCCAGCACAGGGCAGCCAATGTCACCAGAAATGGAATTTCCTCTTTAGAAAAGGCACGGGCTCCCGGCTGTCACAGAGAGCACTTTCCATCCAGCAAGGAGTTATGAAGCTGCATTTATTCCCTTGTGGAAACATGTAAAGAAGAAACATCCTATTGTGAGCTTACAGATGGCAGGACCCAAGCCAACTTTATGAACAATGACACCTCATGGAATGTGAGATATCGGTATATGTTCCAGGAAGGACACAAATGCTATGGTTCCTCTGGAAAAGAAAATATGGCAGCATTCCACAGGGAAGAAAAGAATAGTGACAAATACCCTGTCCAATGTATTACTGTTATGGTAATTTCAATGGCGTAGTATTGACACTGAAATCAATCAAAGAGATCAGTTGAATACAATTAGGAATCCAGAAACAGATCTGTGGGGAATTTAGAGTGTGACAGAAATGACATTTTGAATTGGTGGAAAAAAGAAGAAATTCACATGGCCATATTTATCCACTTTGGAAAAGTT
Source organism: Cebus imitator (assembly GCF_001604975.1). Lineage (NCBI taxonomy): Eukaryota > Metazoa > Chordata > Mammalia > Primates > Cebidae > Cebus > Cebus imitator. The sequence goes on along the minus strand of NW_016107431.1, from coordinate 7,044 downwards.
AAATTAGAGCAATTAGATTATATACCCAACACCATGAACAAAAATATTCTCTAGATGGTTTAATGAACTAAATGCACAAAACCATGTAAGTAATAGAAAAAACTATTTTCTAAATATTTTGTAATCATTATGTCAGTGTAGGGAAAGGCATGGCATGAAAGCCGGAAGCTATCATAGAACGAAAGGGAGTGTTTTGATACGATTGATTTATGTTTTTTAATCTTGTATATCGCAAGTATGCTAATAGAAGTTAGCCCTTATTATTGTTATTATATTCTGAAAACAAGTCTGTTTGAAACAGGCTCACTGATGTCCAATACCTGCTCTTATTGCCGACAGATCTGAGGCTTGGCGAGATCAGTGTCTCAGCCCCGACATTTCAGAAGGCAGGCAGGCAGGATAGAGTCCAGCTGCCCCCTCACTCCTCTGCTCCTCCACTCCTCTTGGTCAAAATAACTCTGAAATCAGGGTTGGGCAGTAGGGATAAAGGCTTGTGTTTCACTTTGTACTTTTCAAAGCAGTTTCTCTCTCATTACCTCACTCGGTCAGCAGAACAGCCTGTAAAATGGGAAAGCAGGGCAGCTTCAGTCATCTCCATTTCTCAGACAAGGAAATTGAGGTCTGACAGCAAGTGGCTGGCCCTGGTCACAGGCTCCTGGAGCAGGGGTGTGGCTGGACTCCACAGCCCTCTGTTCCTGGTCAGAGGCATTTTTTGTTCCATCCGGCTGTCTCTTGGAATGCTCGCTAGTGTTTCAGTGCCTTCAGCAGTGAACAGCAAAATGGTTACGGGTTCCCAGACATTTCAAAGTAAATTTGCCCATCTCACAGGAGAATAAGAATCAAACCCTCCTTGGAGGAAATCCAGATGGCAGGCTTCTTACCTTCACCTTTCAGCTCCCTGCTTAATTTCGTGGATGGTGCTGCCAATAAGCCAGCCTTCAATTAACTGTCAAAAAGACAAAGTTTCAGCGGCATTCCTGGGAGTAGGTGGGAGGGAGGAGAGGGCTCTGGGCTGTGGGTGGGAGCAAAAAGATCGCAAGACCCCACATCTGTGCTCACTGTTCATCTGCATCTCAACCCATTTGATTTCCCGATATTTTCTCTTCCTGTATTTATTCCTGCCATGATGCATGAATAAATTCTAACAACTGATAACAACCCAGTCAAGTGTGTATGTAGATTCCCTGTAAGTATACAGGCAGCTCCAGCTCTTAGTTTGTAATCATTTTTATTTCATTGAAAGCCTCAGAGAGTGTCATCAGGTACTATTAACTTAAGTGCTCTATGGAATAGACTCAGTTTATTGGAGGTAACAGGGAGAGACAGTCTCTCTCAGAAAATTCAGCACAATGGAGGGCGCTTTCCACTGGAGTGATGATCGGGAAGAGTGTCATGAGGTGGCCTCATATAATTCATCACGATCGCAACGCAATTCTGCTTCATGGACTTTAAAGTGATTTTTTCCCTGGAGCCTGCCTTTGATGCTTTCTGAAAGTGCTTGATCATGAAAAAGATGAGTGATTCATTACAGGCTTTTGCACAACTTGTAAGATGGCTGGGCCAGAGCCCTCTGGTCACAGAGCTAGAGAGGCCGGCTCCAAGGTGAGACTCGACAGAGGCCACCAGCTCAGGTCCCAGGTTATACAGGCTGCTGTCAGACCCCAGTCTTCCACTGATGCTGGTCAAGTGTCACAACTGCGCTCAGACAATTCACTTGCAAAATAGGGAAAAATCAAAGTACCTACCTCCTTGAGTTGAGCAAGGACTAAGAAAGTGCTTATGGAATATAAGAAGTATTCAGTAAGTGTTGAGCATTACATTATCAGTATTTACTCTCTCTCTCTATTTTTTTTTTTTCCTTGAGACAGAGTCTCACTCTGTCACCAGGCACCAGGCTGGAGTCCAGTGGAGCGACCTCGGCTCACTGCAACCTCCACCTCCCGGGTTCAAGCAATTCTCTTGCTTCAGCTTCCCTAGTAGCTGGGACTACAGGCGTGCACCACCACACCCAGCTATTTTTTTTGTATTTTTAGTAGAGACGGGGTTTCACCATGTTGGCCAGGATGATCTCAATCTCTTGACCTCATGATCCACCTGCCTTGGCCTCCCAAACGGCTGGGATTTTTAGTCTCTATTTTTAAAAATAATTTCAACTTCTATTTTAGATCTAGGGCTTACATGTGTAGATTTGTTACAAAATATGCATCCAACAAAGGTCTAATATCCAGACTCTATAAGGAGCTTGACTCCACAAGCAAAAAACAAATAACCCCAATAAAAAGTGGGCAAAGGACATGAACAGGTATTTCTCAAAAAGAAGAGTAGCCAAGAAACATTGAAACATGCTCAACATCACTGATCGTCAGATAAATGTAAATCAAAACCACAGTGAGATGCCATCTCACACATCCCACAAATAGTCAAAGGGCTCTTATTGCAAAGTCATAAAATAACAGAAGCTGGTAAAGCTGTGGAGAAAAAGGTTAGCTAATGCCCTGTTGGTAAAATGTAAATTATTTTGGTCCCTGTGAAAAACAATTTGGAGAGTTCTCGAAGAATATAAGACAGAACTGCCCTTTGACCCAGCAATCTCATTACTAGGTATATACCCGAAGGACGATAAATCATTTAACTTTTTATATTTTAGATTGCAAATCTCAGCATACTTGACTGGTTAAAAAGAAAAGGCAGTAAATTCACATGCCATATTCTTCCTCCATGGTGAAATCATGGTGAATGCATTTCACCTTAGAAGTTTTTATGAAGAGAAATGTACTTCTGAACATTTGTACAATAGTGGGTTATTTTTCAGTTTTTATGAAAAGACACATACTTCTGAACATTTCTACAATAGTTTTTTTGTTTAACTTAACCAGACAAAGCAACAAAATATTTGCAAATGCTTCGGGTTAATTATTCATAAATCAGATCCACACACTTTTTTCGTGATTTTTCTTCACTGTTTTTGCCTTCTGTGTGCAATGCACATCACACTCAGGGCCATTGTTCCTCTGGCCCTTTTGCAGTTTATATGCGGCCTGGAATATCTTCTATGGGCTCCTCAAGAGCTCTCCCTCCTCTCCTCCCTGCTCCAATGATGGACTGTACGCTTCCGGCCCTCTGCTTCTCCAGCCAAAGAACACAGCAAAGAAGGAAACTGAGGTCTGGTAGGAGACTGAGGCTGATGCATTCCTCAGTAGGGGCCTTGCTCCTATTCAAGGAGATCTTCCCTACGTCATTCTTTTTTCAGGTTTCTGTCCATTGCTGTCTCCTTCTCCCTTAGGCTCTGGGGGTGATAGGTACCTAGTCATAGCCACACTCAGCAAAAAAAGAACAAATCTGGTGGCATCATATTACCCTACTTCAAACTATACTACAAGGCTGTAGTCACCAAAACAGCATGGTATTGGTATAGAGCAAAAAATATGGCCCTGAAAATTTTAATTTTTTTCTGTGGTTTTTATTATATAAACATGAGCAAAATTATAATCAACATATATAATTTAGAAATGTTTAGGTGTTCTTTTAGTTCTGTAATTTTATGAATTTATTGTTTAGTATCTTGGTTTCACTATTTTTAAAAAATGCCATATGTATACAGTTTTAAAAATCTATATAATTGGCCAGGTGCGGTGGCTCACGCCTGTAATCCCAGCACTTTGGGAGGCCAAGGTGGGTAGATCACCTGAGATCAGGAGTTCAAGACCAGCCTGGCCAACATAGTAAAACCCCATCTCACTAAAAATACAAGAATTAGCCAGGCATGGTGGTGGCAACCTGTAATCCCAGCTACTCAGGAGCCTGAGGCAGGGAGAATTGCTTGAACCCAGGAGATGGAGGTTGCAGTAAACCAAGATTGCATCATTGCACTCCAGCCTGAGTGACAGAACGAGAGTCCATCTCAAAAAACAAAAACAAAAAACTATATAATCATCATAAAATAATTGAAAAATACAGCTGAACAAGAAGAAAATTAAATCATCCACAATCATGCCACTTTGGTCTGATGTCTTTGAAATCAAACTTTCTATACTCACAAAATCATATTTTCTTTTCATTTACTTTAAAAATCTTAAAAAACATCTTTGTGGGTAGATTTAGGTACATAAATGAACAAGAAATGTTTTGACACAGGCATGCAAAGCAAAATAATTACATCATGGAGAATGAGGTATCTGTCCCCTCAATCATTTTTTTGTGTGTATGTGCTACAAGGAATCCAACTATAGTCTGTTATTTTTAAATGTACAATTATATTGTTACTGACTATAGTTACCCTGTTGTGCTGTTACATAATAAACCTCACTCCTATAATCCTCCCCCAGACTTCTCATCTAGAATTATTATTCTTAAACTTGCCACTGATTTTCACTCTAATAAAGCTGGACACAATTACTTAGATCTCATTTTATTTAACCTGTCAGCAATGTGTGACCCAGCTGAAAACTCTCTCCTCCATAACACTTTCTTCACTTGGCTCTCAGGGTCTCACTCACCTGGTTTTTCCTTCTGTGTTTCCCATTCATGTACCATCATCTATTTTTCTTGCTTCTCCTTGTCCCTTCTCTGTCACACATTGAAATGTCCCAGGACCCAGACCAGGATCCTTCTCATAGCTTTTAGCGCCTTGTATATGCTAAAGGTTTCCAAATGTATATTTCCAGTCCCGGTTTCTTTCTTGAGTTCCAGACATCGATGTCAAACTGCCTACCTGACATCTCTTTTTAGTTAGCTACTGGGTATTGCAATGCTATCAGGTCCAAAATTGGGCTGCTGACGTTTTTTCTTATGCGTATTCCTCACATAGTCTTCTTGCATGAATGGTAACTCTTCTAGCAGCTCCACCATAAACCTTGGGGTCATCCTTGACTTCTCTGTCTCTGACACCTCACACCTAATCTGTCAGCCGGCCAATCTAGTTAGGTCTACCTTCAAAATACAACCAGAAGCCAGTCAGATGTTCCATGTCCTAGCCACCACCATCCACTGCCTCCATGAGTGAGTAGACTGCTAATTGGTCTTGTTTATTTTTAATTCTCTCCCATTTATTCTTAGACCAGGGGCCTATGAAGACATGCCAGATTATGTCAATCCCCTGCCCAAAACTTTCTAATCAATTCCCATTTCAAATTTCTTTCTAATACCCAAAAGGCAGCACATGATGTAACCTGGTATCTCTTTGACTTAAATGTCTACTTTTCCGTTTCACTCTGCTGCACCCACGCTGAGCTTCTCGGAATCTTTAAAGCATGCTCAGCATCCCTCTGTACCTGGAAGCTCACTTCTGTATGGAGGGCTTTTCCCACAGAGCTCCTCCCAGCTCACCCCCTCCATTTCTTCAGTTCTTCCACTGAAAGCCACTTTCTCAGCGAGGCCATATCTGGCCATTTTAATATTTCCACCATCCCTCTCCTCCGACACACATTTTATTCTACTGTTTTAGCTTTTCTCCTTTCACATATACATTTTATTTATACTGTTTATTGTTATTGTGTGTTCACTTCACTCTCATGATCAGGATTTTTGTCTGTTCATTACCATACCCTTAGTGCCTTTAAAAAGGGTTAGCATACAGTACGGAGCAACTCAATACGTATTTATTAAATAGGTGAATAGAGTTTACCCTGGTGTGTCATCTTAAACACAAATTCTCACTTACGAAACAGTATGACATGGGTTAATTCTGACAATTTTACTTGGCATTATGTGCATTTTGAGGGTGATTTTAGTTTTTTTTAATACTCCATTTTTTCTATATTTATATTCTTCCGTTTAGGAAGTAAAGCCCAATATTACAATTACTATTTTTTCTTCTACTGATTATTATGATAGTTTTAATTACGGTAAAATGAGTCAAAGGAGTTGCAAACTTTACTTGTTCTTATTAGGAATAATAAAATATAAGGGTGGGAAATGCAATAAATGTAAATGTTTTTTAAAAAGGCTATGAGCCTTTAATATCTGATATGAAAAGACAAAGTTTGAATTTATTGCTTTTCATAGTAAGAAAGAAAACTCTTCTTGTGAGGCATAGTCTCTTCTGATTAAGCAGCTACTGATCTTATACATTATTTGGGGGAAGAGTGAAGTTAAAAGCTTGGCCAACTCTCACAGGCATGAACCACCTGCCTGGTGCAGCGTATTTATTGGAGGACAACTGTTTGGAAATGTTGGCATCCCCAAGCATGCTGATTAAAGTAAGTTTGTCTCAGACTGGCTATCTTTCAGAAGCAAGCAGCTGACATTGATTGGTTGGGGAAGCAGGCTAGCCGTCATTGATTATGTGTCTAGATTTAAAACGACTTCTGTGCGGTGGCTTTTTGTTCAGGGGCTACAGATCAGACCTTCCCTCAGTTTGAGGCAACTTTCATTAGATGTTTTCTGTTTCAAAGCTGCCTTCCACCAACTATGTTCAAAATAAAAATTTTTTATATTCTAGAAATGTAGACGTATTTTTGAAGTCTGGATAAAGAGGAATTGTTTAATAACAGCTCTCAGAAAGATTCCTCCCTCCCCTTCTTTAAGATGCTCATTCTTGGAGGGGGACGATCCAAGATGGCCGTTTAGGAACAGCTCAGGATTGCAGCTCCCAGTGAAAGCGCAGAGGGTGAGTGGACGCCGCGTTTTTATTGCCCACAGACTAGGAAATTCCCGGGCAGAGGTGCTCCACGGTCGCCAGCGCGGCTGTGCCTGCCGGGGCCGCTGCTTTGCCCTGCGTGGCTGCTTTGTCGGCGCCCCAGAGCCGCGCTTCTCCGTACAAAATACACCGGTCCGGGGGCCCTTTTGGCTGGCGATTGGAGCCACGGGAAGTTGCCCGTACGCCGGCTCAAAAAAGGGACTGAGCAGAGAACCAGGACAGTAGATTCCAGGGGAAAAAAACAAAAAAAAGCGCCACAAACCTCAGTGCCGCTGTTTAAGCCAGCGCAGTGAGTGGCCACCGGGGAAAACAAACAGACCCCGGCGCCTCTTCAACAGGTGACTGGAACACCAACTTAAAAAAGGCTCTGAGGCAGGGAGCCAGGCGATCAGGCTCGGCTGGTCCCA
>NW_016107430.1:5956068-5981949 GCF_001604975.1 Cebus imitator | reverse complement strand
CCACCTCAAAAAAAAAAAAAAAAAAAGGGAAAGAAAATTGTCAGGGTGCAGTGGCTCATGCCTGTAATCTCAGCAGTATGGGAGGCCAAAGAGGGTGGATTGCTTGAACCCAGGAGTTCGAGACCAGTCTGGGCAACATGGTGAAACCTCGTCTCCACAAAAATTAAACAAAATTAGCTGAGGATGGTGGTGCATGCCTGTAGTTCCAGCTACTCGCGAAGCTGAGGTGGGAGAATGGCTTGAGCCTGGGAGGCAGGCAGAGGTTGCAGTGAGCCATGTTTACACCACTGCACCCCAGCCCGAGCAATAGAACCAAGCCTTGTCTCAAAAAAAGAAGAGAGACAGAGAGAAAGAAAGAAAAAAAAGAAAGAAAGGAAAGAAAGAGAAAGAAAAGGGGAGGGAGGGAAGGAGGAAAAGAGAAAGAAAAAGAAAGAAAGAAAGAAAAAGAAAGAAAGAAAGAGAGAAAGAGAGAGAGAAGAAAGAAAGAAAGAAAGAAAGAAAGAAAGAAAGAAAGAAAGAAAGAAAGAAAGAAAGAAAGAAAGAAAATGCAAGCAAGCAAGCAAGCTTCCTCCCTTTGCTTTCTCCCCACTTTGCCCTACCCTTGAGGCTCTGCAAAATGCAGGTGATGGTGGTGACTCCCTTCTATGGCAAACTCTGAGTAACTAACTTTGCTTGTTCTCATTTGAGTGCTATTTCTGCGCTTTGGACTAGGAGTGACAAGAGTCATTGGAACAAGGGGACAAGCCGAGGTCTATTTTGGAGATAAAACAGGCCAACCTTAATAATGGATTGAGGGGAGGAGCAGGAGGCAGGAAAGAAAAGAGGAGCATCAAGAAGGCTCCTAGAGGCTGGTCGTGGTGGCTCACGCCTTAATCCCAACACTTTAGGAGGCTGAGGTAGGTGGATCTCTTGAGGCCAGGAATTTGAGACCAGCCATGGCCAACAAGGCAAACCCTGTCTCTCCTAAAAATTCAAAAATTAGTCAGGCGTGGTGGCACATGCCTGAAATCCCAGCCACTCAGGAGGCTGAGGCATGAGAATTGCTTGAACCCAAGAAGCAGAGGTTGCAGTGAGCTGAGATCATGCAATGGCACTCCAACCTGGACAGCACAGCGAGACTTTGTCTCAAAAACACACACACACACACACACACACACACACACACACACACACACAAATTAAAATTAAATTAAAACAAGAAGACTCCTAGGTGTCTGGCCTGGGCAACTGGGTGGATGGTGGCACTATTTACTGAGATGAAGATTGGAACAGGAGGTTGTCGGGGTGGCTAAAAGCCAGAGTTGAGTTTTTCACGAGATGCCTATCAGATGAAGATGCCAAGGACGCAGTTACATATCCGAGTCTGTGCTCAGAGAGAGACCAAGCAGGAGAGAGGACATGGGAGGGGCACAGGAAGATTATTTATATACCCAGGAACATGGATGATGTCACAGGAGACAGAGAAGAGACGAGGAAGCAGGACTGACCCTCAACAGGACTGAACCTGTAGGAATCCAGTTTCTCTCTGTAAATATTTATTTTTTCTCTCTTTCTTTCTTCTTCCTTCCTTCCTTCCTTCCTTCCTTCCTTCCTTCCTTCCTTCCTTCCTTTTTCTTTCTTTCCTTCTTTCTTCTTTCTTTTCTTTCTTCTTTCTTTATGGAGTTTCACTCTTGTTGCTTAGGCTGGAGTGCAATGGCGCCATCTCAGCTGACTGCAACCTCTTCCTCCTGGGTTCAAGTGATTCATCTGCCTCAGCCTCCCAAGTAACTGGGATTACCTGTATGTGCCACCACACCCAGCTAATTTTGTATTTTTAGTAGAGACGGGGTTTCTCCATGTTGTTCAGGCTGGTCTCGAACTCCCAACCTCAGGTGATCCTTTTGCCTTGGCCTCCCAAAGTGCTGGGATTACAGGCGTGAGCCACCACACCTGGCCTCATCTTCTTAGATATAAGCATCTTTGAACCATCTGGAATTATTTTGGTGTTGAGAGGTAGGAACCCAGCTTCTCTTTGTAAATATTTATTGAATGAATAATGAGACATTCTGCAGACCTAAGTAAAGTTGATGGCCTCCTAAGGGATTAGATTAAATGGTTAATAAAGTTGTTTGTTCACTCTACAAATATTTCTAAACCACATGCCAGCATGGCAGAATGCAATGGTAAATAAAATCAGAGTTTCCACCCTGTGGCTGTTAACACTTGATGGGACAGGCAGACACTAGCCAGATACCACAAATGGATGTAAAATTTACAAATGAGATACGTGCCCTGGATGAGCATATAATTAAGGAATCTACCCTGGCCTGGGAGGCCAAGAAGGTGTTGCTGGTTAAGAAAGCTCCTTGGGAAGTGCCGTGAGGACCAGCACCTGTGAGAGGGTGAAGCTAGCAGGCCTGGCTAGATGGAGAAACTGCAGTGCAGTTGCAACAAAGGACTTAGCCATTCCCACAGGGAGCTCTGGAGGGTAGATGACCCTTCAAAGTTGCACTGAATGGAGGCAAGCGGTCTGGGCTTTTATTGCCCACCGCATCTCCCTGCTCCAATGGACTAGGCAGTGGGTATAGGAGGTCCCCAGGCAGCTCCGTCAGCCAGGACATTTCCCAGAGTGAGAATCATCTATGGGCATCCATCTCCAAGTCTCCTAGCAGCCGGGGAGTGAGGGCCCCGGTCCTGAAGTGGACATCTGGGTGGCAGGTCACAGCATCCGCTACAGAAGCCTTCCATAAAGAAGTTGGGAAGACCTCGAGGACAGTAAGTGGAAGTTAACTAGGCTTGGAGAATGAAGACTTTTTCCAGGAGCAACCCGCTTTCTCTAGCACAATGCATGGCAGGCTCAGGCAGGAAAAGAGGCAGGGGGAGTAATTAGGAAGCTGCTACAGGAATTTAATACATTAAAATTTGGATATGAGCATATAAAAAATCAGACAGAAAAGGGAAGTCTCCTGCTATCCCCAGCCCTCAGAGACAACAGCTATTACAGTTTTTTTGTTTTTGTTTTTTGAGATGGAGGCTTGCTCTGTCACCCAGGCTGAAAGGCAATGGCAAGATCTTGGCTCACTGCAACCTCCAACTCCCAGGTTCAAGCAATTCTCCTGCTTCAGCCCCCTGAGTAGCTGGGATTACAGGTGCTTGCCAACACACCCTGCTAATTTTTTTTAAGTAGAGACAGGGTGTTGCCATGTTGGCCAGGCTGGTCTCAAACTCCTGACCTCAAGCGATCCTCCTGCCTTGGCCTCCAAAAGTGCTGGGATGACAGGCATGAGCCAACATGCCAGCCTGTGGTATTTCTTTTCCATCTTTCTTCTCTGAATATTTTATTTAAAAGTGAGGATTTTATTGTAGATGTGATTTGGTTTTCTGCTTTTTTCTACACATTTTTTCTATACCTTTACTGTCTCTAATCACAAAAGCAATGCCTGCCAATTACATAAACTCAGAAAGTACACATTTTGATAAAGAAATAAACAATACTTCCTACCAGGCAGGTAGGAAGTATTGTAGTCATGCCTGCAATCTGGCATCCCACAGGTGCCAGAGCTCACGTGTTCATGGGCCAGCTCAGTGCCTGGCATGCTGAGAATATTTGGGAAATGCCAGCTATGCACTGTCACCTCAGGAGGATCTCTTCTCATTTCCAAAGCTGTCTTCTGCTTAGTGAAATGCACAAAGACACTGGGCAAGTATGTATTGAGCTCCTAATCTCCCAGACACCAGAGACCATCCATAGACTGACTGCGTTCCCCGCCCTTGTGCTGCAGTCCCCTTGAGATAACGATGGTGACATGTAAGGAGCTAAAATGTCCTGAGCTGTGAGGAGGCAAGCTCAGGCTGAAGGATGGAGGCGACAGGGTAGAGGCAGGTGGGGTGGCCAGGATGTCTGGAGCCCAGGGCTGAGGCCGGACCCTGCACTGCTCTGCTTGGGGACCTCACTGGGCTCTGAGTCATGAGGGCAGACAGTGGCCAGGGTGAGGGGGCACAGTGCAGCCCTTTCCCCTCTGCTGAAGACACTGCCTTCATGGGGTGGGAGCACAGGCTTTGGGGACTTGAGAGCCATCCTCATCCCAGGGGTGGCTGTTTCTGGAAACAAAAATCCAGGGCTTATGCTCCTGGGACTGGGGAGCCCTGGGGCAGCGTGTCCTTCCCGTGGCCTTCGCATTGGGCAGTGAAGGCATCTTCCTGCTGAGTCTGAGAGAGAAAGAAGTGGGGTCACTCAGGGGTCAGCTTTCATCTCACTTAGTCCTCACAGTGGCCCTGCGAGGTAAGGACTGCCAGCAGCCCAACTTACAGATGAGGACACTGAGGCTCAGAGAAGTTCCATGGCTTGCCCAAAGGCACACAGCTACTAAGTGGCTGAGTGGGATTGAACCCAGGTCTTTCTGAGACAGCCCAAGCTGTTGATGGAATGCTCCGGCTCACGGATGAGCAGGTAAAGTGGAGCAAACACTTTAGAAAGATTTGGCAATATTCACCAAAGCTAGACATTTGCCTCCCATGAGCTAGCAATATCCTCCCTGCGAATGTACCTTACACAGATGTGTCTATATCTTCACTAAAATACAACCACAACAATCCTTATAGCAGCATAATTTGTAACAGCCTCAAACTAGAAACTTCCCAAATAGCCATCACAGAAGAATGGATTAAAAACCATGGTGCATTCAAGACTAGAATACGATACAGCAAAGAAAATGAATACATTATGCCTACACATGCAAATGAATCTCACACACCTCATGTATGAGTGACAAAAGTTAGACTTATAGGAATAGATAATGTGTAATTCCATTTATATGAAGTTATCACCAGACAAACTCATCTCAGTAATAGAGTTTATCTGGGGCTGGGGTACAGGGATTTGAGCCTTCTGTGGGGCCTCAAATGTATGTAGGGAATCAGTTTCACCATCTCCCACAGATATCAAAATCCACAGATGCTGAAGTCCTGATATAAAATGGTGCAGTATTTGCATATAACCTAAGTACATCTTCTCATATACTTTAAATCATCTCTGGATTACTTATGCAATCACATGTCAGACGATGACACTTCAGTCCATGCTAGAATGCATATAGGATGGTGGTCCCATAAGGTTATAATGGAGCTGCCGTATACAGGTGTACAATCTCTAAAAGCTGATATTTAAGAAGAGATGGGGTGGCCAGGTGCCGTGGCTCATGCCTGTAATCCCAGCACTTTGGGAGGCTGAGGTGGGCGGATCACCAGATCAGGAGATTGAGACCATATTGGCTAACAGAGTAAAACCCTGTCTCTACTAAAAATACAAAAAATTAGCCGGGCGTGGTGGCATTCACCTATAGTCTCAGCTACTCAGGGGGCTGAGGCAGAAGAATTGCTTGAATCTGGGAGGCGGAGGTTGCAGTGAGCCGAGATTGCACTACTGCACTCCAATCTGGGTGACAGAGCAAGGCTGCCTAAAAAAAAAAAAAAAAAAAAAATGTAGAGATGGGGTTTTGTTATGTTGCCCAGAATAGTCTAGAACTCCTGGGCTCAGGTGATCCTCCCAACTTGGCCTCCCAGAGTGCTGAGATTATAGGCATGAACCTCCACACCTGGCCAGGTGTACCATTTTTGTTGTTTATACTGTATTTTTAGGATCCTTTTCTGTGTTTACACAGATAGCCACCATTATGTTCCCATTGTCTGCAGTACTCAGTACGGTAACATGCTGCGGAGGTGTGGAGCCCAGGAGCAATCAGCTCTACCCTTCAGCCCAGGTGTGTGTTTGGCGGGACCATCTAGAGGAAGCCGAGAAGACATGAGCTGAAGGCAGAGGGTGAGTCCGAGGTGGGATCTTGGGGCAGGTGTGAGAAGTTGGGCAAAAACGGGTGAAATCTGAATAAATGTCACCATATTCGTATAATTACTACATTAATAACCTTAGATAATGGTTCACATTATCATTTAGTTAATAGGATTGCACCCACATTAGCTTCCTTTTTTAAAAAAAAAATATAAAGTCTCCCTCTGTCACTTAGGCTGGAGTGCAGTCTGTGATTGATCACAGCTCACTGCTTCCTGGAACTCGGGCTCAGGCAATCTTCCCACCTCAGCCGCCTGACTAGCTGGGACTATAGGCACACACCACCATGCCTGGCTAATTTCTTTTACTTTTCTCTAGAGACAGGTTCTACCTATGTTGTCCAGGCTGGTCTTAAACTCCTGGCCTCAGGTGAACCTGAACCTCTCACCTCCACCTCCCAAATTGCTGGGATTACAGTCATGAGCCACCACACCTGGCCTAAATTTCTTACTTTTGACAAATGTGCCATGGTAATGCAAAATGTCATTACTTGGGGCAGCTGGATGGAAGATATATGTGCAAAATCTTTTCAACAGTAAACGTTTATTTTACAACATGAAGGTGGTTATCCTTCTATGAGTATAAAGTTCAATGGTAGGCTCATGGGGTCTTCAGAAGTCAGAACACTGGTTTCAGGGCTGGGGGCACGGGGAGGGGCTGGGCATGGTTGACTTTGTGATCTGGGGGCTGATGTGTTCCATCTCTGAATGATTTTTGAGCTATGCATTTGCTGAAGATGGAAGTCATATCTCAATAAATGCTCAGAAGTTCACCAAAAAGTAAAACAAGGATGGGAAGCTTGTTTGGGACCTCAAGTGCTTATCCAGCCATGAGCCCTGGCCCAGATGCTTCTAGAAGCCTGGAGGGAACCAAGAACATTCCAAGTAGAGGTGGCAGAGCCAAGGCCCTGAGGTGGGAGCACGCTGCTGCTCGTCCCTCGCTGTGAATGGGGTGTCCTGGTGGGAATCAGTGTCGTGCGCATTGCAGCGCCGGCAAGTTCATGTCCACATTGTGGCTCAGTGCAGCAAAAGCCAATCTCAGCCCCTCTGCAGGGCGGTCAGCCTGCCAGCGGGTGGCCAGCTGGTCCTCCTGGGAAATGGTGCCATCCCAAGGACTGGGTGCGAGTCTGTCATCAGCAGTGGTGTCAGCCTGGTGAGCCTTGGTAAGGGCAGGTGCAGGATGCTGAGCCTCTTCCGTCCCCATGCCTATCTCAAGGCCACTTCTTCCGTGGGCCCATCCAGCAAACGAGGTGGCCGGGAAAGAAGCCAGCTCCATCCACAGGGCGTGCTGTTTTGTTCACCTCAGGACCAAGAGCATCCTCCATAGTACTTCTCTTTGGGGCATACTGGGAAAGCCTGCATAGCAGCTGGAAGGCACCTGGTGGTGGTGAAGCTGCAGCAGTGGCTGCAAGGCTTTGGGACTGGTCTGGCTTCTGTGACGGTGACAGAGCTCTCCAGTGCCATCACTTCAGTTGAGGTGATTTTTGTCTTTCAGAGGACATTCGACAATCTCTGGAGATATTTTTGATTGTCACAGCTTGGAAGGTGCTGCTGGCATCTAGTGGGTGGAGACCGGGATGCTGCTAGCCCTTCTACTATGCACAGGACAGTCCCCACAGCAAATGATTCTGCCCAAACTTCAATAGCGCTGCTGTTGAGAAACTGATTCCAGTGGAAGAGACAGGCACATAAACACATGACAGAGAATGCAGAGGGGAATTACCTGGCAGGTGGAAAGTGAGCTTGGTAGGGAGTGGGCAAGGTGGGGAACCCACAGTTACTGACTCACCAGCTCTACTGGGCACTGTCCTAAGTGGGAAAATATTTTGATTATGTGTATTTGTGCAAGATATTATATGAAATCTTTAAAATGGCACTGGAAAGGATAGCTATTATCTCAACCTATAAATGCACAAATCAGAGTTTTGAGTGTTTAAATAACATACCTGAGGTCACATAGAAAGTTGTGAGCTGGGTCCGGGCATGGTGACTCATGGGTGTAATCCCAGCACTTGGGGAGATGGAGGCAGGAAGATTGCTTGAGCCCGGTAGTGGGCAAAGAAGTGAGACCTCGTCTCTAAAAATAAAGTTGTAAGCTAGGACTGATGTTACCATTTGAAATATGTTGGATCAAAGAATTTGCATGATCAATAGACAAATTTTAAGTCCCAGAGGAATAAGGAAATAAGAAAACTGAAAGTGCTAAAAAAAGAAGCCTGTGAGCTCCATCTCATCGTGGGGTTTGGGCTAGCTAGGAAAGGGACGCAGGAAGCAGAGAAAGCAGCTGACAGATTGGGAGGAGATGTGAAAAGTTCAAGAGTCTGGATGTCTTAGATGAGATACATGCATTAAAAAGAAAGCCAACGATGACAAAAATGAGTCTAGATACCTCGACGAGTTCCTAAGTAGAAATCACAGAGAAAAGGAACTAAAAAAGGAAGCCATGGGCCAGACGTGGAGTATTACAATTGAAGACTTCTAGTGTGGAGCAGCACAGTTACGGGTGTGGACAAGTGAATGCCTTGGAGTAGAGAGCAGAGAACACTGTTGCGTGGAACATGGCCACACCATACCTTGGTGTGATCTCAGGTGTTTGGTAGGTTGGCTATAGATACTTGGTGAATGTGGGAGAAGGGCCTAGAGGTCTGCGGATGATAGAAACTGAGAAATAGAATGTAGAATGTCAGCTTGTGAGAGGAAGGGTTTGGAGTAACAGGAGAGCAGTCATTGAGTGTGTGAGGAGCTAGGAGAACTTAGAAGTCTTCCTTTTCCTAGAGCAGTCTCTATTTGAAAAGCCATCAGGGAGGTAGGTTATTGAGAAAATAGTTTTGCTGGCTACGATTAGAATGTGATTATAAAAGAAACATGGAAAGAATGTTTTCTAGTAGAAAGAAGGTTCCAGGGAAATGAGAGGAACCTAGAAACGGTCAATAGTGGTGTCACGAGTTCATAGAAAACAGGAAGCAAGCTGGGTATGCGCGTTTAGAGGTGGTGTACATTTTCAGTGT
The DNA here is from genome assembly GCF_001604975.1 of Cebus imitator. Taxonomy (NCBI): domain Eukaryota; kingdom Metazoa; phylum Chordata; class Mammalia; order Primates; family Cebidae; genus Cebus; species Cebus imitator. The sequence continues at coordinate 5,973,118 of NW_016107430.1, read as the reverse complement.
TATAAATAGATAGAGATGAGTGGAAATAGTTACCTTGTTCCATAGGTTTTTGGTGTCTTAACTAGTTATGGATCTCTGTTGAACGCTGTTAGGAAAAAGAGTACTGAAGGCAAACTGTCTGGGTTTGAATTTTATTCTGTTCCTTTTGACCTGCATGGGTTCAAATCCTAGCTCTACTTATTAAGTTGTTTTAAGTTGATGATCTTTGAACAAATGTCTTAGCTTCTGTTTGCCCATGTAAATGGACACAAGAGTTGTTATCTTGTGAAAGAAGTTAATTCATGTAATTGACCAGCATTTACCAAGAAGCATCAGTGTACAATTTTAGTCATTGGTAATTGACCAGCTGGACTGTGAGAGGGTGTGTGTGTGTGTGTGTGTGTGTGTGTGTGTGTAGCACTGCAGAAAGGAAAAAGACAGTTTTTATAACCTAGAGGCAGGTTTTCTCTGCTTTTGTGTCAAGAGGGGAGAAGGAAGTTTGGAGGATATGAATTCTGTTTAATACTAAGCTCTCTTCCTCAAAGCCAGAGGCAGATAGAATGTGTAATAACATAGAATTTCTCGACTTAATCTGATTTTTAAAAAAATATTTTCATTTTTTCAGGTTGAGGCTGAGCTAAAGTTTATCTGTTAGGCTGGAATGTAGTGGTGCAGTGTCGGCTCACTGCAACTTTTCTCTCCTGGGTTCAAGCAAATCTTGTGCCTCAGCCTCCCAAGAAGCTGGCATTATAGGTGTGTGCTACCACACCTGGCTAATTTTTGTATTTTTAGTAGAGATGGAATTTCACCATGTTGGCTGGGCTGGTCTCTAAATTCTGACTTCAGGTAATCCACCCTCTTTGGCCTCCCAAAGCTGGGATTACAGGCGTGAGCCACCATGCCCAGACAGAGTCCAAACTTTTCTATTATAAAATGTAGGTTCTGTCCTAGAAGGGAAAATGTAAGATTAAAAGTTGACCTTTTTAGAATCATGAATTTTTTCTATGTAGGTTTTCAACTTTTATTTCAGAATGATTGTTTAATGTTTGAAGGATAATGTTGGAATAAAAAGATGGTCAGGCTATTATAAAAATGCATTAGCTTTTGCTTTACTTATGTTCTTTTGCTTTTGTGGGGCCTATCCCTTTTTCCTCTCCCTAATTGCCATATATTTCACAGTGCTGTGTCAATGTTTTAAGTAGAAATTTTATTTCATAATTGATAAACTCCCGTGCCATTCCTTGGAACCACTTTCTTGTTTAATTTTAGTCTGTGACCATTCTGCTGATTTTTAGAGGCTCCCCAGTTAATTTCTGTGGGATTTTTACTCATATTTTGAATATAAAATGTCTGAGAAAAAAAAACAAAAGTCAAACATTCCTGAGAACATTTAAAATTATTGAAGTGCACCTGCTAATTGTTACATATATTTTTGTCACATATTTTAGATTATAAAGAACAACTTTAGCTTATTTTCCTTTAAAAATTATCGTTCCTAGTTAATTTTTTTTTTAATTTTGGGTTTGTTTTAAGAAAGGGGACCACCACAGGTATCTGGCAGAATTTGCCACAGGAAAGGACAGGAAGGAGGCTGCAGAGAACAGCCTCATGGCTTATGAAGCTGCTGGCGATACTGCAATGGCAGAACTTCCACCAACCCATCCTGTTTGCTTAGGTCTTGCTCTCAATTTTTCCGTATTCTGCTGTGAAATTCTGACTTCCCCTGACCATCCCTGGAGGTTAGTTGTGGTGAACAACGAAAGCGCTCAATGTGACAGTGAAGGATAGCTATTTGGGCTTTCCCTCTTGTTTCTTGGACTGCCTTTGTAGGCTTGGCCATGGAGTAATTCTTTTCCCTCTTACTGAAACTGCTTTGGACAGTAGTAAAACGATATCACTCCACTAGCACAGCAGTCAGGTTAATTATTTTGATGTGGGATACTTTTTTTGTTGGTAGATTGAAAAGAAATTTAACGAGTTAAAGTGAGTAGAGGAAGGAAATGAGAGGAATTATAATAGAATGATCTTAATTTTTGTATATTAGTTTTCATTCTTTATGGGCATGTTTTTAATAGTTATTAAAACATGCCAAACATCATTTTGTATTTTCTTTTTTGGCATAAGCAAGTCTCAGTCTTACTGATGTGTGTTAAACGGCTCCCCCATTTATACTTCGGCATGTTCCTAGTTTTTGATAATGTAGGTACACATGTAAGGAGTACTTATGCTTTCGGTCCCGAGGGGGCAGGGCTGAGGCCGCGACACCCTCCCTTCACTGTCTGCCCCGCTCTCCCGCTGTCCCTGCCACCATGATGGAACAGTCCACCTTCCTCGCCAAGGTCTTCCTGGCTGGGGCATTGCCGCCACCTTCTCGAAGACGGCTGTGGCCCCGATTGAGTGGCTCAAGCTGCTGCGGCAGGTCCAGGAAGCAGATCTCCGGCCACAGGCAGTGCAGGGGCGTCGTGGACCGCACGGTCCACATCCCCATGGGGCTGCCGACGTGGGAAGTCGGGCACTGAGCGTGTTCCGAGGCCTGGGAGATAGCCTGGCGAAGGTCACAAAGCCCCAGGTGTCCGACGCCTGCACCGGGCTCAGGGTCTCCGCGCAGGGCATCATCGTCTACCACGTGCACCCTACGGCCAAGGGATGCGCCCGACCCCAAGAACACTCACATCCTGGTGAGCTGGATGATCGCAGAGACAGTGGCGGCCGTGGCCGGCGTGGTCTCCTATCCCTTACACAGGGGGCGGCGGCGGAGCACCGTGAGTGGGGGCGCAAAGGAGCTGACATCATGTACACGGGCACCGTGGACTGTTGGAGGAAGGTCTTCAGAGACGAGGGGAGCGAGGCCTTCTCAAGGGTGCTGGTCCAATGCCCTCTGGGGCATCGGGGGCGCCTTCCTGCTGGTCCTGTGCGAGGAGCCGAAGGTCATCTAAGGGTCAGCCTCCCCCCCACACACACCGAGGGAACCAAGAGAACCATGGAGAATCCTCGACCGTGTGGAACATCCACCTTCGAGAAATTCCAGTCGTCTTTTTCCCTGGTGGATCCTGCCTGTAGACAGTCAGGGAAGGCTCTAGAAAAGGGGCGCGTTGTGATCCAACCATCTGCACCGATTCCAGGTCTTGATCACTGCCGGGAGGGAACCACGGCATCATTGCGGGCCGCGGGTGAGGCGCTCCAGTGCTCATACCTAGAGTCCAGAAGCTTGCAGGACCCAAGTCGTGCTTAAGTATTTATTTAAAACAAAAGAATCACGTTTCCCATTTGTACTTGAATGCAGGCGGCTCTTTTGCACAGCTAGTACTCGTAATTATGTTCTATGTTGGGCATCCTGCTGCGAAACAATAAACAAAGGGTGCAGAGGGAAAAGAAGGAATACTTACATGTACATAACGTTTTACTTCTAAAAAGCTGTGATAAAATACGCGTAACATAAAAGTTATCATCATAACCGTTTTGAAGCACACAATTCAGTGGCGCTAAGTACATTGACAGTGCTGTGTCATCGCCACCACTATTTAGTTGAAAACGTTTTCTTCACCCCACGTGAAACAAACTGTGGTCATTAAACAGTGCCTCTTCATTTCCCCTCTCCCCAGCTGCTGGTAGCCTCTGTTTTACTTTGTCCCTGTGAATTTGCCCATTCTAGATACCTCATGTAAGCGGGATCATATGATACTTGTTCTTTTGTGCCTGCCTTTATTTCACTTAGCATGATGTTTTCATCCATATTGAAGCATGTATCAGCGCTGCAGTCCTTTCTATGACTGAATAATAATTTGTTTTATGTATTTTGCACACATCGTTTAGCCATTGAACTTCTGATGGAGAGTGGATTTCTATCTCCCTTTTTCTTGTTGTGACTAATGCTGCTGTGAACATTGGTGTAGTAAATATTTGCCCAGACTGGGGTGCAGCCACGCAATCTCAGCTCACTGCAACCTCTGCCTCCTGGGTTCAAGCAATTCTCCTGTCTCAGCCTCCTAAGTAGCTGGGACTACAGGCACATACCACCAGGCCTGGCTAGTTTTTTTTTCGTTTTTGTTTGTTTTGTATTTTTAATAGAGACAGGGTTTTACCATGTTCGCCAGGCTTGTCTCCAATGCCTAACCTCAAACAATCCACCCACCTCTGCCTCCCAAAGTACAGATTACAGGCATAAGCCACTGTGCCTGGCCTTGAGTCCTTGTTTTCAACTCCACCTAGGAGTGGAATTGGGACAGATAATTCTGTGTGTAACTTGTTTTTGTTGTTGTTGCTGTTGTTTTTCAGACAAGCCCCAAGTCTCTGCTCTTACCACTGTGCCCAATAATAAAATGTTCAGCCCAGTGCCTGGAACAAAGTAAATGATCAATAAAATATTTCCTTCCGCATCTCCTTTTTCTCCTAGAGTCTCGTAGTAGAACACGGTTCTCTGACCCAGTGAGTCTTGCCAGGGGTGACCACATTCCAGCAGAGATACTTCTTCTGGCAACAACCACCCAATCTTAGGTGAGGCTGCATCTTCTTGAGTGTGAGGAGAAGATTAGCCCAAGTCAAACAATACTGCTTCTTTACCTCAGCATTATTGAACTAGAAAAGCATTTGCCAACATGCACTTGGTCTCTGGCTGCCCCTGAGGCTCAAGAAGGAAGTAAAGGCGCATCCAGGCATTCACATTAGCCATCGGAGGAAAGCTGAGTTCCAGGTCCTTCTTGTGGGGTTGGGCAATGATGATCCCCCAAAGGGGGCTCAATTACTTTTTAGCCTATGTAGGAATTTCAAACAAAGGATTTTCTTCATCCTCTTCCTATAGGGTTCACTGAGATAGGATGACATTTAATAACAGCAGATGGGAGTTAGGGTCTGAAACGATGCTCATGAGCAGGTGCGATCTACTAGGGCAGCTCAGAGCATCTTTCTTTCGAGCGCTCACTCTCTGGACCTTTCTCTGTTGCCTCGAATTTGGCTTTCAGGGGCTTGGTGAGAACAATGTGCCAAGTGGATGAATTGGATGGTCCCAGGAGGCGGGCACTCTCTGCCACTCCACCTGGCCACCTTATCCCCAGCAGTGACAAACCAGCCCTTGGCAGGTCACCTCCCTAAGCTTCTGCATGTGCCTTTAGCCTAGGCACCATGCATGTAAGGCATTAACAAATTCATTTATTCATTGGCTTATTTATCTGCATGTCTCCCCATCTATTTATCCATCTCTTTGCTGAGGGCAATATAGCATCATGGTTTAGGTTATGGCCTTGGGGTCGGTATTGTCTGGTTCTGATCCTGCCTTTGCCACCTTTTTGCTAGTTATCTTCACCTTTCTATGCCTCAGATGGCTCATCTATGAAGTGGGGGGATACAGTACTAACACCTGCCTGGTAGAGTTTTTATGAGAATTAAGTAAATTAATATGTAAAGCACTTGCCCTGGCACCTGGTGAAGTACTCCACACACGGTACAGTTTGGTTGCTGTCGCCGTTGTTAGTGTGTGTTGGGGTCTGTGTGAGTGTTGGGGGAAGCATAGCAGATGGTCTTCATATGTTTTAAGCAAAGGTGCTAAGAAAACACAAAGTTTACTTTTCTATTTCCAGATGGCTTAAATTACCAAGAGAAACAAGATGCTGCCTTCTTGGCTGTTTTGTTTTGTTTTGTTTTTGTTTTTCTGAGATAGGGTCTCTCTCTGTTGCCCAAGGCTTGAGTGCAGTGACATGATCTCAGCTCACTGCAGCCTCCACCTTCTGGGTTCAAGTGATTCTCCTGCCTCAGCCTCCTGAGTAGCTGGATTACAGGCACACATCACCACACCCAGCTAATTTTTAAATTTTATTTTAGTTTCTGAGATGGAATCTCGCTCTGTCGCCAGGCTAGAGTGCGGTGGCGCGATCTTGGCTCACTGCAACCTCTGTCTCCTGGGTTCAAGTGATTCTCCTGCTTCAGCCTCCCAAGTAGCTGGGACTACAGTCATGCACCACCATGCCTAGCTAATTTTTGTATTTTTAGTAGAGACGGGTTTTCACCATGTCAGCCAGGCTGGTCTCAATCTCTTGACCTCATCATCTGCCCATCTCAGCCTCCCAAAGTGCTGGGATTACAGGCATGAGCCACTGTGCCCAGCTACTTTTGTGCTTTTTTAGTAGAGATGGGTTTTCTTCATGTTGGCCAGTTTGGTCTCAAAACTCCTGACCTCAGGTGATCTTCCTGCCTCGGCCTCCCAAAGTGCTGGGATTACAGGTGTGAGCCACTGCACGGGGTCGAGGCTGTTTTAAGATGGGTTAATGATATGTCACATGCCAGATCAGTGTGTTCATAAACATTGTATCATTTATTTAATCCCCCAAATTCCTTTGGGGTAAGCTAGGAATATTCTTATTTCAGAGAGGAAGAGAGAGGTGTTACTGTTCTAAATTTTCCTGGCTGAAAGTGGGAATCACTCTCAGATTTGTCTGGTTTGCAGGAAGGTCACATCCATTCCACCCTGAGCTCCTCCCCAGTGCGATCCTGGGACTGTCTGAGAGGCAGCAAAGCCAGCTCACGTTCTGGGATACCTCAGCAGGTGCCGGACTCCATCAGCTTGAAAATGGCTCAGGAGCCACTGTGGAGCCGCTTGGTCTTCAGAGAACTTTCCAACCAGCACCTTCTTCCTGTGAATCCAAGAGGCAGGGTTAAGGAAAACTGAGGGTTTGATTAGCTTTCAAGAACACACTTTATATCGTTTCCTCTCCTCATTTGAGCTATAAAAAGGAGCTTTCTAGTTTGAATAGCAACTTCAACTTTCTGCCTTCTTCTGTAAGAAAGAAAAGCATTCAGTCAGAAATGGGGGTGATTTCATCAGCACTTTTCAATTTCAAATGAGTTTGCGAAAGCTGATGGCTTCCTTTGGTGGTCAGACTATGTTTGGTGTCCAGGAGCTGTCAAAGTTAGGTCAGACTGGCTAACAGGGCACAAACACTTGCTGGGGGGGAACGGCACAAGGAGAGTTTTCTGCTTCTGGAGAGGAAAGATTGATGGGCAGATCCTCTGGGCTATGGGCCTGTTTGTTTTTTTTTGGAGACAGAGTTTCACTGTTACCCAGGCTGGAGTGCTATGGCATGATCTCGGCTCACTGCAACCTCCACCTCCCAGGTTCAAGCGATTCTCCTGCCTCAGCCTCCCGAGTAGTTAGGATTACAGGCACGCACCACTATCCCCAGCTAATTTTTGTATTTTTAGTAGAGACAGGGTTTTGCCATGTTGGCCAGGCTGGTCTTGAACTTCTGACCTCAGGTGATCCTTCCGCCTTGGCCTCCCAAAGTGCTGGGGTTACAGGTGTGAGCCACCGGGCCCAGCCTAGCCCAGTTTCCGAATCTTCTGACCTTCATGAGTGAGTCATGTCACGGTGGCCTCTTAACCTGGTGCTAGGTTGACAGATGCACCTCATTGACGATGAGTTTGGGAAGCTGAATATCAGCTTTAGAAGGCAGGTCTTTTTTGTTTATTCTGCCACAGTGAAGTTGTCCCAGGTGAGGTCAAACAGAGAGAGAAAGGTCACTGATGCAGTGAGTTTTCTTAGAGCAGAGCCAAGTTTAAAGATCCAAATCAGGGCTTAGCAAATTCTCTGACAGGTCAGAGAGTAAATATTTTTGGCTTTGCGGGCCAGACCACACCTGTGGCAACTGCTCAGCTTTGCCATTGTAGCATGAAAGCAGCTGTAGATAATATGTAAATGAATGAGCATGGCTGTGTTACAGTAAATTTTTATTGGATATTTTATAGATGCTGAAATTTAAATTTCATATAATTTTCACATCACAAAATATCACTCATCTTTTAATTTTTTTCCTCCAACTATTTAAAAATGTAAAAACCTTTTTTTTTTTTTTTTTTTTTTTTTTTGAGACAGAGTCTCACTCTGTCACCAGGCTGGAGTGCAGTGGCTACATCTCGGTTCACTGTAACCTCTGCCTCCTGAGTTGAAATGATTCTTCTGCCTCAGCCTTCCGAGTAGCTGGGACTACAGGCACTCACCACCACGCCCAGTTAATTTTTTGTATTTTTAGTAGAGACGGGGTTTCACCATATTGGCCAGGATGGTCTTGATCTCTTGACCTCGTGACCCACCCGCCTCGGCCTCCCAAAGTGCTAGGATTTCAAGCGTGAGCCACCACACCCAGCCTGTAAAAACCATCTTAATGGGTCATAACGAAAGTAGGTGGTGTCCTGGATTTTATTTGCAGGTGGCAGTTTTCGAGATCCCTGCTCTAAATGTTAAAGGGGCTGCTGGTGTCCTGGGGTGGGAGGTGGTAACAGAGTGTTACCAGAGCAGCTTTCACAGGGGATGGAGCAGGAGGGGCTCAGGGTAACAATGGAGGATGGACTCTGTCCAGCAAAGCTGTGGGCATTTTCTTCTTAGAGAGTGGTGGGAAAGAGAAAGAGACACACAGAGAGAGAGAGACAGACTGTTTTCTGAAATCAGACAGATGATTCTGCTCAGAAAGCATTTGCTGATGTCTCCTTGAGTGGCAGGAAATCTCTAGATACTGGGAATGGGGGAATTTTTTAAAAAGTGCGATTTCTTTTTTTGTCAAAAGGCAACCTAATTGTCGTGTGTCGGTTGCCCATCCTGTTGCATGATCCCTTAAGATGTGAAGGACTTTGTCCAGTCTATCACTGATGGGCATTTGGGTTGGTTACAAGTATTTGCTGTTGTAAATAGTGCTGCAATAAACATTCGTGTGAATATGTCTTTTATAGTAGGATGATTTATAATCCTTTGGATATATACCCATAATGGGATTGCTGGGTCAAATAGTATTTCTGGTTCTAGATCCTTGGCACATATATGCCATGGAATATTATGCAACCATAACAAAGAATGAGTTCATGTCCTTTGCAGGGACATGGATGAAGTTGGAAGCCATCATTCTCAGCAAACTAACACAGGATCAGAAAACCAAACACTGCACATTCTCACTCATAAGTGGGAGTTGAACAATGAGAACATATGGACGCAGGGAGGGGAACATCAGACACCAGGGCCTGTCAGCAGGTTGGGGGCAAGAGGAGGGAGACCATTAGAACAAATGCCTAATGCATACGGGGCTTAAAACCTACATGACGGGTTGATAGGTACAGCAAACCACCATGGCACTTGTGTACCTTTGTACCAAATCTGCATGTTCTGCACATGTGTACCAGAACTTAAAGTAAAAAAAAAAAAAAAAATGCGGAGTACGGGTTGGCTGAGACTCCCACCACATGCCGGGGGAAATCTCAGTGCCCATATCCAAATCTCCAGGGATTCTTGAAGGGATTATGTGTCTCCTACGTACTTTTAGTTCTACTGTCTGCCTTGACTCGCTTACCATCCTATGCTACATCAGTTTGAGATTGGAACAGAGATTCCTTCCCCCATTTCTCCAGAATGCAGGTCACCAGGAAGGGTTCTGCGGGGTAGGATTTGCTGAAAATTTGGGGTTAAAAATCCTTTGGCCCTTCTAGCCACCGAGATTTCCTTCTGATCATCATCCTCCACAGTACCCTTTCTTGCCCAAATCCTTCTTTCTGGAAGTTATTATGTTCTGCAGGATAACAGACAGAAACACAATACCCTGTAATAAAAAGTCAGGGCTGGGCGCAGTGGCTCCCACCTGTAATCCCAGCACTTTCAGAGGCAGAGACAGGCAGACTATGAGGTCAGGAGATCAAGACCATCCTGGCCAGCAGGGTGAAACCCCACCTCTACTAAAAATACAAAAACTAGCTGCGCATGGTGGCATGCGCCTGCAGTCCCAGCTACTTGGGAGGCTAAGGCAGGAGAATTGCTTGAACCCAGGAGGCAGAGGTTGCAGTGAGTTGAGATTGGGTCACTGCACTCCAGCCTGGGTAACAGAGTGAGACTTTGTCTCAGAAAAAAAAAAAAAAAAAAAAAAAAAAGACAGAGTGGGCGTTCCGTGAGAGGTGGCCAGCTGTGGTGGGGGCCATGGTAGAGCACCACTGATTCTGCTAAGTGGATAGAGGATTGTGAAGGCTTCCCAAGGAGGGAACAGGTGAAGGCTGTTGATGTGTGCACAGGAAGTGGGAGGGGCATTTGGGGCAGAGGGGAAAGCAAGCAAATGCTGGTAGGACCCCAAGGGAGGAGTCTATCCTTATGAATACATTTTCGTTGGCCTATTTATTAAGCTCATCTTTGCTTTTCTTTCCTAAAAGAAAAGCTGCAATAGTCCAATCCTTGCTTCCTTGGGCCATTGAAGTATCAATGTCCTTAAGATATTAAGTTTCTTGAAATGCCAGAAACAATGAAATACAATGTTTTTATTAAAATATTAAGTTATACATATTAAAATATTTTACTTCTGTAAACTTGTAAATGAATGGTAAACATTTTCTGAATGAAGCACTAGAGTAGAACATCCCTATGTGTTCCTGCAGTTAACATTTGCAAAAAACAAGTCTTTAGATATACTCCCAAAAAGGAATGTTGGAAAACAATATTCCCGTGGTGGACATTTGTAGTAACCTCCCCAACATCCACTTTTTTCTTTCTAGAAGCTGGATCTCTGTTTGGGGATCCATGTGGTTTGGGGGAAGTTGACTGTTCTGCCAGCTTTGATGGAGGCCCATCCCTGGTCTACACCTATCAATGTATCCCCATCCTGCTGTTCATAGTTGACAGGTGAATGCCTGACCAGAGCTAGCCCAGTCGGAGCAAATGGTACTCCTCTTGGGGATGTTGGGACAGTGACCTCCTCTCTTCTTCTGGATGGGCCACTGTGTGGACAAGAGACCTGCTGGATTGCTGCAGCCCCAAGGGAAGCCAGCCTAAGGATGAAACTGAGCCCAGAACATGACAGAGAAAACAGCACCAGAGTCCTGAGCCACCATGAACTACTGGATCAAACAATGTCTGAAACCTGCCTATCTCTGGGATTTTCATTTTGGTGGGACCATAAATTCTCTTTAGTGTTTAACCATGATTGAATTTGATTCCCATTCTGAACTTAGATGACTCTCAAGACTGGAGTAGATTTATATCCATCCTTTTGTGGAGACTTGTGAGTTTCTGAACTCAGTTTGGGAACTCAGCTGACAGTGCCTACAGTATCCTAATCTTGGATTAATTACATCAGTAACAATCTAGATCCATTAAAATATATTTAGTGTTTGCGTAAAAAGAGAGATTGGCAGTGCAGAAAAGAATCAAAGGCGTGGGGAAGGTTTTGCATCTGCTGTGTTGAGAATTCAGAAGAAAAGCTCCAACTGGCAGCAGCTGTGGTGTTTTTAGTGGAATTTGGAATTAGAACCAGACAATTTTCCTGCTGGGCTGTGCCAGGCAAGGGTTGACAGGGAGGGTGTTGGAACTGGCTTCATAAACCTCAGCTAGGTTAATGAGGGACACCAGTTTCAGGAAACCAAGTCTTCGAGAGCTTGAAGAAGGTAGCAAATCCTTTGTTTATGTGTTTGTTTCATGATTTCAAAAGTAGTAGGTGAGCATTGTGGAAATTTTAGAAAAGGTAGAAAAGTATACCAAAGAAAGTAGCAAATATTAAAATTCCTCAATTCAGGTATTAGTTATAATCTACATACAATCATTCTGGATATACAATTTTATATCAAAGGTTAGGTATTTTGACCTCCAAAATAATGTCTCTGTAATCACACTCAGTGGCTGCATAACATTTAACCATAAGGATTTTCTATACATGTTTTTCTTTTGTTGAATATTTAAGTAATATTTAAGTAATGTGTCAGCCCCTTCCCTCCTCTCCCTTGTTCCCTTCATCCCTTCCTCCCTTCCTCCCTTCCTCCCTCCCTTCCTTCCTTTCTTCCTTTCATTTCATTCACAGATTTTATTTTTAGAGCAGTTTTAGGTTCACAGCAAAACAGGGAGGAAGGTATAGATATTTCCCATATATGCGCTATCCTCACATACGCATAACGCTTCCCTATTATCAACATTGCTCACCAGAGTGGTAGATTTCTTACAATCGATGAACCTATATTGACACATCATTATCATCTAAAGTCCATACTTAGCATCAGGGTTCACTCTTGGTGTACATTATATGGGCTTGTAAAAATTTATTTTGACACATATCCACCATTATAGTATCACACAGAGTAGTCTCACTGCCCTAAAAATCTTCTTTGTTCAGCCTATTCATTCTTCCATCCTCCCTAAAACCTGACAACTACTAATCTTTTTTACTGTTTCCGTAGTTTTGTCTTTTTCAGAATGTCATATAGTCAGAATCATAGAGTGTGAAGCCTTTTTCAGATTGGCTTCTTTCACTTAGTTATATATATTTAAGTTTCCTCACATATTTTCATGGCTTGATAGCTAATCACTTTTTAGTGCCGAATAATATTTCTGTGTATAAATGTACTGCCACGGTTCAGCCAGTCACCTACTGCAGGGCGTCTTGATTGCTTCCAAGTTTTGGCAATTATGAATAAAGCTACTACAAACATTCATGTGCAGGTTTTTATGTGGACATATGTTTTCATTTCCTTTTGTGTGAATATATGTTTTCAGTTCTTTTGAGTAAATACTAAAGAGTACAAATTGCTAGATCATGTGGTAAGAGTATATTCAGTTTTTAAGGAGACCACCAAACTTTTTTCCAAAGTAGCTGTGTCGTTTTGCACTGAATGAGAGTTCCTGTTGTTCGACATCCTCATCAGCCTTTGGTGTTATCAGTGTTCTGGGTTTTGTGTAATGGTATCTAATGGTTGTGTAATGGTATCTAATGGTTGCTTCAATTTGCATTTCCCTTATGACATATGATGTGAAGCATCTTTTTATATGCCTGTTTTTCATCGGTTTATCTTCTTTTGTAATGTATCTGTTAAGATCTTTGTTCCATTTTTAAATCAGATTGTTTTCTTATAGTTGCATTTTAAGAGTTCTTATATATTTTTGATAACAGTCCTTTATCAGATATATCTTTGGTAAATATTTTATCTCAGTCTGGGGCTTTTCCTCCTCTTAGAGTTTCTTTCACACAGCAAAAATGTTCAAGTTGAATAAAATCCTGCTTAATAATTCCGCCTTTCATGGTTTCTGCCTTTGATATATCTAAAAATGTCATCACCAAACCCAAGGTCATCTAGATTTTTTCTGTGTTATTTTCTAAGAATGTTTTAGTTTTGTGTTTTATGTTTAGAGCTATGATTCATTTTGAGATAATTTTCATAAAAGATGTAAGGTCTATAGCTAGATTCATTTTTTTTTTTTGAATGTGAATGCTCAGTTGTTTCTGCACTATCTGTTGGAAAGACTATCTTTCCTCCATTGTATTGCCTTTACTCCTTTGTCAAAGATGAGTTGGCTATATTTACATGAGTGTATTTCTGGGCTCTATTCTGTTCCATTGATCTATGTGTCTATTATTTCACTAATACCATGTTGTTTTGACTGCTGTAGCTTTCTAGTATATCCTGAAGCCAGTCATGTTAGTCACCTAACCTTATTGTTTTTCAATATTGTATGGGTATTCTGGGCCTTTTGCTTCTCCATATTAACCTTAGAATTAGTTTGTTGTTGTCCACAAAATAACTTGTCAAGATTTTGACTGGGATGGAATTGAATCTATAGATCAAGTTAGGAATAACACTCATCTTGACAATATCGAGTCTTTCTCCATGAATATGAGACGTCTCTCCATTTACTTAGTTCTTCTTTTTTTTATTTTATTAGTTTTTCAGTTTTCCTCATTTAGATCTTGTTCTTATTTTGTTAGATTTGTACATAAGTATTTAACTTGGGGGATGCTAATATAAATGGTGCTGTTTTAAATTTTAAGTTCCACTTGTTTGTAACTGCTATATCGGAAAATTATTGACTTTTATCCCTCAACTTTGCTGTAATCTCTTATTAGTTCCAGGAGCTTTTTTTTGTCCATTCTTTTGGATTTTCTACATAGATAATCACATCATCTGTGATAAAAAAAATACAGTTTTATTTATTCTTTTACAATCTGTATACCTGTTATTTTATTTTCTTGTTTTATCACATGAGCTAGGACTTCCAGGATGATGTTAAAAAGTAGCGATGAGAGAGGACATTCTTGACTTCTTCCTGATCTTAATGGCAAGGCTTTGAGTTTTTCACCATTAAGTGTGATGTTACCTGTAGGTATTTTTAAAAATACATATTTTCTATTAAGTTGATGAAGTTCCCCTCTATTCCTAACTTACTGATTTTTTTATTATGAATGGGTGTTGGGTTTTGTCAAGTGATTTTTATGCATCTATTGATACAATCATGTGACTTTTCATTAGCTTAATGATGTTATGGATTGTATCTGTGGATTTTTCAAATGTCACGCCAACCTTGTGTAAATCTCACTTGGTTGTGGTGTATACTTATTTTTATACATTGTTGGATTTGACTTGCTAATATTTATTGAGGATTTTGGCATCTATGTTTATGAGAGATTGGTAAGTAGTTTTCTTGTAATGACTTTGTTTAATTTTGATATTAGGGTAATGCTAGTCTCATAGAATGTATTAGGAAGTAGCCTATTTGTTTCTGTCTTGTGAAAGAAATTATAGGGAATTGGTGTAACTTCTTCCTCAAATGTTTGGTAAAGCTTGCCAGTGAATCAGTTGGGGGCTGATACTTTCTGTTTTGAAAAGTTATTCATTGTTGATTTAATTTATTTAATAGACATAGGCCTATTCAGGTTGTCTATTTCTTTTTTTAAAAATTTATTTATTTAACTTTAGGTGCATACTATATCTGGCATTTCTCCCCATGTTATCCCTCCCCAACCTCTCTTCCCTCCTCACCCCCGTTATCTCTCCCCTGTCTATTTCTTTTTGTGTGAGTTTTGGCAGATTATGTCTTTTAAAAAATTGTTCCATTTCATCTTGTTTATCAGATTTGTAGGCATAGAGTTGTTGATAGTACTCATTTATTATCTTTTTAATATTCATAGGCTCTGTAGTGATTCTCTTCATTCAATTCTGATATTAGTTTTGTCCTTTCTCATTTTTTCTTAGCCTGGCTAGAGGCTTATTGATTTTATCAAACTTTTAAAGAACAAGATTTTGGCTTCATTGATTTTCTCTACTGATTTTCTGCTTTTTTTTTTAACCTTTCACTTAAATTTTACTAGTACTTATAGAATGTTCAAAGAAAGCAAAGTGAAAAGAGCACTGAGAATTGGAAGTAACAGATGGTACAGATACAAAATGGTAAAAATACGAAAATATACAAAGAATCAGGACAGTGCTCAACTATGAGGCAAGACAAAGATAAGTCTGGGAGGGGACTATCAGAAAATTCTTAATGCCTATACAAGGCCTAGTTATGAATTTTGATGACTATTCCAATGTTTTTAATTATTGCTTTTAAAACTTACAACAAATATTTTATAAGGATTCCATGAAAAGCCATCTAGAGCTGATAAATGACTTCAGTGAAGTTTCAGGATATAAAATCAATGTGCACAAATTAATAGCATTTCTGTATACCAGTAATATTCAATCAGAGAGACGATCAAGAATATCATGCTCTTTCCAAAGCTATAAAAATAAAATACCTAGGGACACATCTAACCAAGGAGGTGAAAGATCTCTACAAGGAGAACTACATAATACTGCTGAAAGAATCATAGATGATACAAACATATGTTAAGACATCCCATGTTCATTCGTTGGAAAAATCAATATGGTTAAAATTCCATACTGCCCAAAGCAATATATAAATTAAATGTCATTCCTATCAAACTACCAATGTCATTTTAAACAGAATTAGAAAAACTATTCTAAAATTTATATGAAGCCAAAAATGAGCCTCAATAGTCAAAGCAATTCTAAGCCAAAAGAGCAAAGCCAGAGGCATCGTTGTACCTGACTTCAAACTATATTACAAGGCTATTGTTATAAAACAGCATAGTACTGGTAAAAAAAACCAGACTTCCTGATTTCATTTTCATCTCCAATTTTATTGTTTTTCTTTTTAAAATTTTTGATTTTTTTTATTTCTCTAGGTTTTTGGGGAACAGGTGGTGTTTGGTTACATGAGTAAGTTCTTTAGTGGTGATTTGTAAGGTTTTGGTGCACCCATCACCCAAGCAGTATACAGTGCGCCTGATTTGTAGTCTTTTATTCCTCATCCCCTTCCCACCCTTTCCCTCTGAGTCCCCAAAGTCCATTGTGTTATCTTATGCGTTTGCATCCCCATAGCTTAGCTCCCACTATGAGTGAAAATATACGATGTTTGGTTTTCCATTCCTGAGTTAGTTCACTTAGAAAAATAGTCTCCAATCTCATCCAAGTCACTGCAAACGCCATTAATTCATCCCTTTCTCTGACTGAGTATTATTCTATCATATATCTATATATATACATCTATCTCACAGTTTCTTTAGCCACTCATTGATTGATGGGCATTTGAGTGGGTTCCATGTTTTTGCAACTGCGAATTGTGCTGCTATAAACATATGTGTGCAAGTATCTTTTTCATATAATGACTTCTTTTCCTTTGAGTAGATACCCAGTAATGGGATTGCTGGATCAAATGGTAGTTCTACTTTTAGTTCTTTAAGAAATCCCCACACTGTTTTTCATAGTGTTGTATTAGTTTACATTTCCACCAGCAGCGTGGAAGTGATCTCTGTTCACTACATCCATGCCAACATCTACTGTTTTTTGCTTGTTGATTATGGCCAGTCTTGCAGGAGTAAGGTTACCACTGCCTTGTGGCTTTTTTTTTTCTTTTTTTTTTCCATTTATTTATTTTATTGCATTTTAGGTTTCGGGATACATGTGAAGAACATGCAAGGTTGTTGCATAGATACACATGTGGGAGTGTGATTTGCTGCCTTCCTCCCTATCACCTACATCTGGCATCTCTCCCCTTGCTATCTCTCCCCTACTCCCCACCCCCCACCGTCCCTCCCCTATTTCCCCCCAACTGACCCTAGTGTGTAGTGCTCCCCTCTCTGTGTCCATGTGTTCTCATTGTTCAACACCTGCCTATGAGTGAGAACATGTGGTGTTTGATCTTCTGCTCTTCTGTCAGTTTGCTGAGAATGATGGTTTCCAGGTTCATCCATGTCCCTACAAAGGACACAAACTCATCATTTTTGATGGCTGCATAATA
>NW_016107430.1:5947064-5954183 GCF_001604975.1 Cebus imitator | reverse complement strand
TTTCCTTGATGATTTGTTTGAGTTCGTTGTAGATTCTGGATATTAGTACTTTGTCAGATGTATAGATTGTGAAGATTTTTCTCCCACTCTGTGGATTGTCTGTTTACTCTGCTGACTGATCCTTTTGCTGTGCAAAAGCTCTTTAGTTTAATTAAGTCCTAGCTATTTATGTTTATTTTTATTGCATTTGCTTTTGGGTTCTTGGTCATGAAATCCTTGCCTAAGTCAATGTCTAGAAGGGATTTTCCAATGTTCTCTTCTACAGTTTTTACAGTTTCAGGTCTTAGGTTTAAGTCTTTAATCCATCTTGAGTTGATTTTTGTATAAGGTGAGAGATGAGGATCCAGTTTCTTTCTCCTACTGTGGCTAGCCAATTATCCCAGCACCATTTGTTGAAAAGAATGTCCTTTCCCCACTTTGTGTTCTTGTTTGCTTTGCCAAAGATCAGTTGGCTGTAAGTATTTGGGTTTCATTTCTGGGTTCTCTATTCTGTTACATTGGTCTGTGTACCTATTTTTATACCAGTATCATGATATTTTGGTGACTATGGTCTTACAGTATAGTTTGAAATTAGGTAATGTGATGCCTCCAGATTTGTTCTTTTTTGCTTAGTCTTGCTTTGGATATGTGGGCTCTTTCTTGGTTCTGTATGAATTTTAGAATTTTTTTTTAAATTCTGTGAAGAATGATGGTGGTATTTTGATTGGAATTGCATGGAATTTGTAGATTGCAGCATGGTCATTTTCACAACATTGATTCTACTCATCCATGAGCATCGGATGTTTTCCATTTGTTTGTGTCATCTATGATTTCTTTCAGCAGTGTTTTGTAGTTTTCCTTATAGGGATTTTTCACCTCCTTGGTAAGGTATATTCCTAAGGTTTTGTTTTGTTTTGCAGCTATTATAAAAGGGTTTGAGTTATTGATTTGATTCTCAGGTTGGTCGCTGTTAGTGTATAGAAGAGCTACTAATTTGTGTACATTAATTTTGTATCTGGAAATTTTGCTCAATTCTTTTATCAGTTCTAGGAGCTTTCTGGAGGAGTCTTTAGGGTTTCTAGGTGAACAATACTATTATCAGCAAACAGCAACAGTTTGGCTTCCTCTTTACAGATTTGGATGCCCTTTGTCTTTCTTTGTCTTGTCTGATTGCTCTGGCTAGGACTTCCAGTACAATGCTGAAGAGGAGTAGTGGTGAGAGTGGGCTTCCTTGTCTTGTTCCAGTTCTCAGAGGAAATGATGCTTTCAACTTTTCCCCATTCAGTATTATGTTTACTGTGGGTTTGTCACAGATGGCTTTTATTACAATTTTTCTTACTTTGACTTTTATTTCCTCTTTTTTTCCAGTTTCCTAAGGTGAAAGCTTAGATATTAATTTTAACTTTATTTTTTATGTAATATCTGTGTTCAATGCTATAAATTTCCCATCTAAGCACCGTTTTTGCTGCATTCCACAAAGTTTGATAAGTTGCCCTTTCATTTTTATTTAGTTCAAAATATTTTAAAATTTTTCTTGAGATTTATACTTTGACTCATAGATTATTTAATAGTATGTTGTTTAATCTCCAAGTATTTTGAAATTTTCTGGCCATTTTTCTGTCATTGAATTTTAGTTAATTCCATTGTGATATGAGAACAAGCATTGTATGATTTCTGTTCTTTTAAATTTGTTAAGGTGTCTTAATGCTTTGAATGCACTCTGTTGGTGAATATTTCATGTTAGCATGAGAAAGATATATATTCTTTTGTTGGATGAAAAAGTCTATAGATGTCTCTGATAATCCAGTGGATTAGTGGTGGTGTTGAATTCAACTACATCCTTACTAATTCTCTATCTGCTGAATCTATCATTTCTGATAAAATATATTAAAGTCTCCAGCTACAATAGTTGATCCATCTACTTATACTTGCAGTTCAACACTTCTTGTCTCTTGCATTTGGATGCTCTATTGTTAGGCATGTACATATTAAAAATTGTTATGTCTTCCTGGAGAATTGACTCCTTTATCATTATGTAATACCCCTCTTTATCCCTAATAACTTTCCTTGTTCTAAAGTCTGCTCTGTCTAAAATTAATATAGCTACTCCTGCTTTCTTTTAATATTGTTGGCATAGCATATTCTCCATCCATTTCCTTTTAATTTATGTATACCTTTATATTTAAAGTGGATTTCTTATGGACAATATATATTTCTTATAGACAAATGTATATTTGGGTCTTGCTTTTTTTGGATCCACTCTTTCTTTTAATTGGTGCATTCAGACCATTGACATTTAAAGTGATTATTGATATAGTTGGATTAATACTGTATATATTTGTTACTGTTTTCTATTTGTTTCCCTTGTTCTATGTTCTCATTTTTGTTTTCCACTCTTTTCTTGCCTTTTGTTGTTTCAACTGAGCATTTTATATGATTCCATTTTCTTTTCTTAGTATATTGCTTGTACTTCTGTTTTTTTTTTTTTTTTTTAAAAAACCTTTTATAATGGTTGCTCTAGAGCATGCAATATACATTTACTACTAATTCAACCCCACTTTTAAATAACACAATTCTACTTCACGGGTAGTACCAGTACCTTATAATAACAAAATAATCAATTCCTCCTTCTTATCCCTTTTATTATTGCTTTTATTAATTTTGCTTATATATAAGCACACAAAAGCATATAAATATATATTATATGCATATATATGGAATATATTATTGCTGTTATTATTTTGAGCAAACTGTTATCTGTTAGATTTGATCCATTTGCTCAAACAAAATTTTTGTTTGCATGAGCCAGTCTTTAATTCTCCTTCACTTGTGAAGAATAATTTCTGAGGATATGAAATTCTAAGTTCGTGTTATTTTTTAAAATCTCAACAGTTTAAATATTTTACTGCACTCTTTTTTTGTATGTTTGGTTTCTAAGGAGAAAGTCAGATGTAATTCTTACCTTGGGTAAGATGTATTTTTCTTCCTGCTTCTTTCAGGACTTTTTCTTTGTTGTCTATAGCTTAAAGATGATAAGCCTAGGTGTAGATCTTTTGTGTTGCTGTTATTTGTCCCGCTCAGTATTCTTTTAGCTTCCAGATCTGTGGTTTGGTGTCTGACATTAATTTGGGAGAAATTCTCAGTCATTATTGTTTTAAATATATCTTCTATTCCTTTCTCACTTTCTTCTTCTGATATTCCCATTGCGCATATATTATGCCTTTTGTAGTTGTCAAATAGCTCTTGGATATTTTGTTCTGTTTTTATTTTTTCAGTCTTTTTATTTCTGTTTGTTTTTTCAGTTTTGGAGGTCTCTATTAAGATATCTTCAAATGCAGCAAGTGTTTCCTCAGCCATGACCAGTCTACTAATAAGCCCATCAAAGGCATTCTTCATTTCTATTAAAGCATTTTTTATCTCTAGCATTTCTTTCTGGTTCTTTCTTGGGATTACATATCTCTGCTAACATTGCTTGTCTGCTCTTGCATGCTCTTGCATGAGAGCCCATACACATTAATCCTAGTTATTTTAAACTAGCAGTCTGATAATTCCAACCTCCTTGTGTTATCTGAGTCTGGCTCTGATGTTTGCTCTGTCTCTTCACACTGTGTTTTTTGCCTTATAATTTTTTTTCTTGACAGCTGGACATGATGTGCTGGACATGATGTATTGGATAAAAGCAACTGTTTGTAGGTTTTTAGTAATGCAATGGTAAGGTCTGTGTGTGGGATGGAATGTTCTAGAATCCTATGATTAGGTCTCAGTCGTTTAATAAGCCTGTGCCTCTGGACTGTAAACATCACACAGCAATCTTCTCAGTTTCTGCCCCTCCCCCTTAGGTGGAATAGAATGGCTAACATGAGCTGGAGTTGGATTTTTGCCCACCCACCATGTGGTAGGTTAGAGCCAGCTAAAATCCTGTATTTCCCTTTCCACTGGTTAGTTAGTTTCTGGTAAAACCCAGTAGGTTAGGCTCCATTAAATAGTTTCTCCTGGAGGAAGACCTTGTGAAGAACAGAGTGCTCTAGTGTATTGGGATTTTTTTCTGATTTTTCACTGTTAGGGTTGAGCTCCTGGAGGCAAAATGTACGAAAGTGTGGGGGACCCTCATAAGATGGCCCCCACTGAAGATTTATCTCTCTGACTTGTCCATGCGGAGCCTCCAGCAATTTGTCAATTAAAGTTAAGATTTCCCTACTCTGGCATTGGTTCTTGCTGAGGTTTCATCTCATGGTTTTCTGCTCCAATAAGTTGTGATTCTCTGTATTCTCCTGTTAGTCTCTCCAATTTTAGAGGCAGCAGATTTCCCTATGACCTTATGGCTCTTATAGATCTAAGAAGAGTTGTTTTATTCAGTTTGCCCAGCGTTTTACTTGCTGTTAGGACAGAGTGGCAACTTCCAAGCTCCGTACGTGCCAGAACAGAAATTGCAAGTCTCAGTAATTCTTTTCTTTTCTAAATTATGTTGTGATGAACATCTTTGTGCAAGGTCTTTGTCCAGTTTTCAATGATACCCTTAGGCTAGATTCTTAGAAGGCCAATTACTACATCAAAAGATTTGACTAATTTTGAAGTTATTAATGCATATTGCCAAAATGCTCCAACTGGCCATGCATGAATGCTTATAATAAAAAATCCAAAAGGTTTCAGTTTTGTGGTTAGACATGGGTAAAACAGTCAAAATCAATAGATTCAAGACTTTAGTCATTGACTGAGTGTGTGCATTATTTAGTTCTATGCCAGTACTATGATAAGTCACTAGGCTGTCTTGCTCAGCAGGCCAGGGTAATTTACAGGTTACAAGCAGAATATCTACAAGGAAGAGGGATTCACTCTGAGAGCAAAGGCTTAGCATGGGCCCAGTATCCCCAAATTCCTTTATGGCCATCCCTTAAGACTCTTTGATTTCATTTCCCCCTAACTCCTTGATCCTTTCCTAAGTCACCTAAGTCCTTGGGACTTGCCAATAGCACTTGCTCCCTTGGTTGTGGACCCCAGTCACCTCCAGGACCTTGCTTGTGGCTTTATCTGCTTCTAGTTGCCCATGGTTACTGTTGAGCCCAACCCAGGTATGACTCCGAATCTATCCACCCCAGCTTACCCTCTTCCCACTTGCTTTGAACTGCAGGAGGACTT
This sequence comes from Cebus imitator, assembly GCF_001604975.1. Taxonomy (NCBI): domain Eukaryota; kingdom Metazoa; phylum Chordata; class Mammalia; order Primates; family Cebidae; genus Cebus; species Cebus imitator. Next base: position 5,949,068 of record NW_016107430.1, on the reverse strand, counting down.
GTCCCAGACCCTTTCTGAATATAATGGACTCAACTCCAAGATACTTTGAATAGTAGCCACAGCCAGCATAGAGGGCCCATATCACCCATGGGCACCAGTGAGAAGAGAATAAGGATGCCCAACCTTGAGTCCTGATTGCATGCAGGCTTTGTTGCCCAGGTCACAGCTTTGAGGGTCAGTGATCTGCTCCTGAGACTGCAGTGCCCATAGCCAGAGGGAACAAATTCTTCTCCTCAGAGCCTGCTGATGTTCCAAGCACTGGCCATGTGGGTCTGTGGTCCTCAGTTCTCCTGGGAAGGTCAGGAAGCCAGGTGTGCAGAACTGGACGGTGGTGATGGGGAAGGATTCAGTGAATGCCACTTGCTCTCCTTGGTGAGCATCACCATCCTATGAGAACCAAATGGGGACCACACCCATTGCCCTGGCTCCTGGTGTATTGGTATGTGTATGTGTGTGATTATGGGGTGGGATAACCAGCTTCACTTGGGAGGCTGGTGAGAAAACCTGCAGAGAGAGACTCTGTGGGCTTCATCATTTGAACCACTCCAGCGGGTCCCAGCAATGTGCTTCCCATTGATCTCTTAGCTCCTTGGAAATATGTGTGTTGTACCTGAGGTACTGAAGTCACAATAGCAGAGAGTCTTCATCCAAGGCCAGTGGTTTCTTTCACACATGGGAAGGAGCAGTCAGGGACATGCCCTGGTCTGGACAATGGCAAAAGCTCTTTGTGATTGTATATGTGGTTACATTGGAGTTAGCAGGAGCAGCTATGGATGTGGTGGTGTGGAGTAGGAAGCAGAGACTAGAGGAGATGTACTAGTTTCCTAATGCTGCTGTGACCAATCACCATGCAGATCTATGATCCCGTAGTTCTGTAGGTCAGAAGGCCCCACGGGGCTACAGTCAAAGTGTCGACAGGACCATGTTCTGTGTTCTGGAGAACACAGACTCTCCCTAGTGTTGGAGGCTCTAGGGGAGAATCAACTTACTTGTCTTTTCTAGCTTGTACAGGCTGCTTCTGCTCCTAGGCTGGTGCCCCTCCAGCACTGGCAGGCTGAGTCCCTTCCTTCTCCTGTAGCCATGTCTCTGGCTCTCTCTTCTGATTCCCCCTTCTACCATTAAGGACCCTTGAGATCAGGGCCACCCAGCTAATCCAGGGTAATGGCCCCATTTTAAGGTCAGCTAGAACTGTGGATATCTTTTTTTTTCTTGAGATGGAGTTTTGATCTTATTGCCCAGCTTGGAGTACAGTGGCATTATCTCCCTCTCTGCAACCTCTGCCTCCTGGGTTCAAGTGATTCTCTTGCCTCAGCCTCCCCAGTAGCTGGGATTTCAGGCATCTGACACCATGCCCAGCTGATTTTGTAATTTTAGTAGAGACATGTTTCTCCACGTTGGTTAGGCTGGTCTTGAACTCCCGACCTCAGGTAATCCACCTGCCCTGACCTCCCAAAGTGCTGGGATTATAGGCATGAGCCCCTGTACCTGCCGAACTATGGATATCTTTAGGGAGCTATTATGCTGCCTACGACAAGGAGTAACCATTACATAGTGATATGGTTTGGGTCTGTGTCCACATCTGAATCTCAGAGCAAACGGTAATCCTCAATGTTGGGGATGGGGCCTGGTGGGAAGTGATTGGATCATGGGGGCAGATTTCCCCTTTGGTGCTGTTCTCACAATAGGGAGATCTGATTGTTTAAGTATGTAGCACCGACCAGGCATGGTGGCTCACGCCTGTAACCCCAGCACTTTGGGAGGCGGAGGTGGGCAGATCACCTGAGGTCAGGAGTTCAAGACCAGCCTGGCCAAGATGGTGAAACCCCTTCTCTACTAAAAATACAAAATTAGCCAGGAGGATGGTGCACTCTTGTAATCCCAGCTACTCAGAAGGCTGAGGCAGGAGAATTGCTTGAACCTGGGAGGTGGTGGTTGCAGTGAACAGAGATTGTACCATTGCACTCCAGCCTGGGCAATAAGAGTGAAGCTCCATCTCAAAAAAAA
>NW_016107430.1:5875266-5947040 GCF_001604975.1 Cebus imitator | reverse complement strand
GGTCCACCACAGTTGAGCCAAGACAGTGGGATATTATGGAGTTTAGGAGGGAGGGTGCCAGAAAGAATGATGTCATTAAGAGGAAGAGTGCACCTCTAAAGTCAGGGTGACTTTAGCTGGGCACCCCCAGGGTTCTAGGGACTGGTGCTTCTCCCTCCAGTCCTAGTCAAGTCGTTGGAAGTAATAAACTGTGCAGACACTTACTCAACTTGTGTCTTCTACAATCCTTTCTGACACTGCTGCTTAGAAGGAAATCCCAAGAATTAGGACCCCAGATGGAATAGGGGAGCACCAGCAGCAGTAGCTATGCTCCTGGTGACCTGAGCAAGAATTCTAAGCAGTCCAGACCCTCAGGACTTAGCCTTCTCTCCCTTTCCCTGCAGTAACTGGGTTAGAAGTCACAAGGAGGTCTTAGTACAGAATGCTCCAGCTCAGAAAGAAGGTTCTCAAATCACCAGTTGTTAATTTACCAATTCATTACAGGGCAACTCTCCTATGCCCCAATATAAGGCATTGGATAGTGAGCAAGATGGTTTCCTGGCCTCATGCAGCTCACAGTTGAGCGAGGGTTGTAGGCAGTAAGTTAAATTACATGTCAGCGTGGTAGGTGCTGTATGACCAGTCACTGTAGGATCTGTGGGACGTATGTTTACTTGTCAGCCCAAGTTGTATCATTTGGAGCTGAATAAACAATGCTCATATTTGTGTCTAATAAAAGGCATGCTTCGGTGGGGCACAGTAGCTCACACTTATAATCCCAGCACTTTGGGAAGCCAAGGCGGGTGGATCACTTGAGATCAGGAGTTCAAGAACAGCCTGAACAAGGTGGTGAAACCCCATCTCTACTAAAAATACAAAAAATTAGCCAGGTGTGGTGACAGGCACCTGTAGTCCCAGCTACTTGGGAGGCTGAAGTGGGAGAATCACTTGAACCTGGTAGGCAGAGGTTGTAGTGAGCCGAGATAGTGTCATTGCACTCCAGCCTGGGTGACAGAGCAAGACTTCGTCTCAAAAAAAAAAAAATTAGAAAGAAAAGGTATACTCCAAGTCCTCCATCAGGGCCCATTGCCTCTAATTATCTTTGTTCCCACCTGAGTGATATACCAGAAGCTACCTGCGTTATTTTGATGCACAGCCCATTTCCAGGAACAAGACCCATTGGAGTTCAAGGAGGGGCAGGGTGTTCCTCGCCATGGCATCTGTTTGTCCAAGGTGCCTGAGTTGCAGGGCAGCATCAGAGACCAAGGGCAGGAACAAGAATTTCTAAGCAGCAGCGGTGGCAGGATCCCTGCTGGGATTTAGCTGGAGAACAAAGTAACTTTGCATAAAGAGTGTGAGAGCTGTAAAGAATAAACTGTGAAGCGATGTACAAATATTAGCTCTCCTGTCTCTTCCAGCTCTGACCTCCCTTTAACAGTGTGGCTGAAGCCCTTTGTCTGAGGACAAGGACAGATAAGCTGGTTAGAGATGGCTAGAGTCCACAGAGGGACACCAGGAGCCTCTGAACTTGAATTTCGTCTGTCCTCCCTGGGGCCATTTCTGACACACTCACGATGGGGCAGAGAATCCAGGCCCAGTGAGAAGGCAGCAGAAAGAGGATGCAGAAATCAGCTCTGTCTGTGTCTTCTGGGTAACCAATTCACAGGGATCTCCTTACTCGGCAGACAAGCCTCATTCCTTCAACAGCCCTGAAACCTTCAGAGGAGCTGAAAGTCAGAAGGAAATTAGAAATTAGGCCTCATTCCCACAGTGGGAACAGCCCGCTAGCAGTATGGCCTCCATATGGTTTAATAATTTGAGATTTCTCACACGTCTCAAGGGAAGGCTGGAGGGGTTTTGATGCTCTTCCTACAGATTCCCAACGTGCATCTCTTCTCATCAATAAAAGATTGGATTTACTCACTGTGGTAAGCCAACAGTGAAAAACAGGTGCAGGTATATAATATTTCTCTTTAACTACTGCTTATGGAAAAAAAAACCCAAGTGTGGAAATTAATTATTCCATATTGTTAGAACAGGATGAACTACTTACTAATTTTAACTGCGGCTTTTGCATAGAAGCTGTTGCTCAACATCTTATTAATTTGGGTAAATATTAACAAACAGTTTTTGCACCTCTCCTCCACTACCCTCTAACTCCCCAACCCCATCCCAAAAAGTACATTCTCCTGGCGGGGTGTGGTTTGCCTGGGGTTCCTTTTTTCTTTCGATGTATGGTGTTGGGCCTAATTGCTACAAAGCTTCCTTTCAAGAAGAAAAGCTTTTTGATATCAGGGCTGTTTTTCTGCCTCCCTCTGCTGTCTGTCAGGATACCCGGAGACTCGTGTAGAAATGCAAGAAAATGCTTTTCTATTATTTATCCCCACTTTCATGCCTGGCACATTTTCCCTCTCAGTTGGCAGATACCTGCTGCCTGAAAGTCACCCATGCTTCAGGCTAGTGACCCATGGTGGAGATTAACATGTACAGGATGGGGTGGGAAAATCTTCAAAGTCCTCACTGAGTGCATCTTCTTACTCATAGAATAAAGAATCTTTACTTGAAGCCTCAGCAACAGGGAAGGGGAAGGAAGGTGGTGGGGAGTGGCCTTAGCACATTTTCAGCAGGATTCTTATGGTGGGGCTTGAAACTTCACCCAATCTACCATAAGTTGCAGAGAGAAAAGGCACACACTCTCAAGAGCCTTTCTGCTGGAAGCTGATGATGGTTTGGAGCTCTTGAAGCTTATGTTTAGGCAATCTATTGCTGTAAGCAAAATATCCAGAACTTAATGGCTTAAGACAAGTAATTAATTTACTATGTCTCATAATTGTATGGGTAAGGAATTAGGGCAGGGCTCAGCTGAGTGATTCTTCTGTTTCACCTGGGTTAGTCTGGCTTGGTCAAGACATCTTTGCTCATATATCTGGCTTCTTGCTGGGGATAGCTGGAAGGCTGAACTGGGACTGTTGACCAGAGGATACACACACTATTGCTTCAGAATAGTGGTTTCAGGGCAACTGAACTTCTCAAATGATGGCCCAAGGCACCTAGAGAGAAGGCCCAAGAAACCCAGGGAGGTGTTCCAAGGCTTCTTCTGATGTACTGTCAGTAATGTTAGTACATCTGTTCTACCTCATTTGGTTGGTTAAGCAGATCACTAAGACCAGCCCAGATTTAAGAGGATGGAGATTAGGCCCCACCTGTCATGGGAGGAGTATCAAAGGCCTTGTAGTCATCTTCAATCTACCCAGCATATGATTTTGCTCAGGGGCTTACCAAGTTTTGGAGAGCCAGGTGGTGATAGTAAGAGTTTCATAGTTTGATGGGTTTCAGTGTTGCCATTTAACAGTTTAACATCTGATTTTAATAACTGAGTCTCAGATTCCTTATCCATGCAATAAAAACAATCCTCAGATAAGGAATCTGAGGATCAGTTATTAAAGTCAGTACTGAGAGTATTAAGTGGGATCACATATAAAAAGCCTAGACGAGGGTCTGGCATCCAGAAGGTACATTCTTCATGGAGCTCTTGCTATAAAGATGACTGCTCAATGAGGATAATAATGTGGGGAGAATAAATGAGGCTGTACATGTTTATCAAAATGTAGGTTTAGTCATGAAAAAATTTGAGTGACATTATAAAAATAGAATAGAAAAGAAAGAACATAATTTAAAAACATCAAGGCTTATCACTCTAGTAAGGATAGGTATGATGTTTTGAAACTTAGTTTTGTAAAAATATTTGTGTACTGGATCATGAGGCAAAATGTATTGTTTTGTTCCTAAGATGTAGTTTTTACTGAGGTTCATGGTGGAAAAAATGTGAAAGCCACTGAGAAAATGAATGTGAAGTGCTTTTGCCAACTGTGTTAGTGAACTGTCATTCAAAAGTACAATTCTTATTCTGTTGGGTGTATCTGAGCACCCAGGGCTGCTGGAGATTAGGAGCAGCTTAGTAAATATGCTAAGTCCACCCGGATCCTGGCCTCAGGGATATTTGACTGTCAAAATCAACAAAGTAAAACTACCTGGCAAGCCTAGCATTTGTCCTGGTGCCACTTCTGAATGTCACATATAGCCCTGAAAATTGGATTGGTAGGAGGCAGCATTATAAAACCTCACTCATTCCGCCAGACCTTATTCCCTGCAGTGTCTTCAGGAAAAGGAGTGGTTTTCTTCCTCTGGACCTGAAAGTAGTTACAGAGAAGAAGGAGCTAAGTTGGATATGGATTTGGGGGAAGTGAGGGCAAAGGCCATCAAAGTGGGCATGTCTGCTGAGGACTCCCACCTTTTCCCAATAACTGTTCCTCTCTGATTCCAGCCATGTGGTTCACATGGGAACTGCCCTAGGCCACTCTATCTCTCATGCCATATATGACTGTGTTGGCAATTGCCCTGAAATGGCCAATCAGGGTCCAGAGCTCTTTCCTGGGAGGATATTTCTTCCCCGTCTCTCTCTTCAGTTTGGGGCCAACAAAAGCGTCTATCAACCTTTCTAGTGGTGGGAGCCCTAAGAGATAAAATTTGAGAGCTGTCAATGTCAAAATTTCCCTTTGAAGGAGGAAGCCTGTCTACAGGGAGAGAGAACAAAGCCGGCATGCTAAGAGAAGCATGGAGAGACAGCAGAGGTGCCAGGTCATGTGTGAGTTCCTGGATGCCCTTTTTCATGAGCCCAGCTGCACGTCTACCTTGGTGTCAGCACGGCTGACAGTCCATGAGTCAATCTGTCCCCTTTGGCCTGAGCTCATTGGGGATGGGTTTCTGTCCCTTGGATCTAAGAGTCTTTTGTAAACATTTAAATGGGAGCAACTTGGTGGGACCAGAAGAGATGACACTGAACATAGTCACTTTTCTAGGGCCTGCATCAGGCTGGGAACAGAGGCTGCTACCTCCTGTTTCTCTCTTCCTGCCCAGGCATCTGCAGGGTGTACATCCCTGGAGCCAAGTGAAGCATACAGGAGAGAAGCACCAGCCAATGCACACACTGCATTAGGCAACTCACACACTCCCTCCTGATAGGAAGAGTTGAGGGCAACCAGCCCTCCCCCAACGTGAGTTCTCCAGGCCCTTCCGTAGTTAAATGCCATGATCTCCTTCGCGCCAGGGGCTGCCACATCAGGAGGCTTGGATTAAGTGATTTGTCTCCCTCCAACACAGCTGCTCTCTGGTTCCTGTCTGACAAATGTGGTTCATTAGGGCTGACAAAGATGAATGTCCTTGTTTGTGAGAGTCTGCTAAGTGCTGTTCTCAGGGAGCCAGTGGACCTGGATCTGAAGCAAGATATACATCATGTTGGCTACTCAGCAGGGCCTCTTAGTCACAGGCTACAGTGGGGACATGAAGGCCAAGTATGAGCTACCTGCCAAGAGTAGATCCCATAAGAACTTCATGGTTGGGGTACAATGAAATTTGGCAGCTGAAGACAGCCTCCATCATCACCATCTGAGAGTCATCCTGTTTTTGAAAGTAGTTGCCCTGTGATGTACTTGCAAGACACTCACCAGCCCACAGACACACATCTGGGCCAAAGACATCTCCTAAACAAATTCTATAGGCTGGGTGTGTAGGGGGAAGGCTGAGAACCTGGGAGTGGTAGTTGTGGAGGGAGGCAGAAGCCTCAGAAACACAACGTGGGCATAGTCAGAGCACTTCAGCGGCAGCTACCATTTGGAACAGAAAGAGTGTGAGCAGCTGCCTTCCTTCCTATTCTGATCATTTACTTCAGTAAACAATTCCATGACTCTAGCAGCCCTGAAAAACGAAAGCAATCATTCTCAGCCTGGGCTGGGCAGCAAGACACCTGCAGCTGTGGCTTCCAAAGATTTGGACCATTATCCACAGTGAGAGACATTGTATATCACAACCCAGGGCACATGTGTGCACACATATGCAATTTCAACAGTTTTACCAAATGCAGTGAAATTCACTCGGTATTCTTTATTCTATTTTCTTCTACTCCATTTCATCTTTTTTTTTTAATTGCATTTTAGCTTTTAAAAAATGCTGGTTGTAACCAATAAATGAAATTTCCAGGTTGCTTATGGGTCATAACCCTTAGCTAAACAACAACTCTGACTAAATGATGCTTTTAAAAAATCCACATTGGCCAGGTGCAGTGGCTCATGCCTGTAATCCCAGCACTTTGGGAGGCTGAGGCAGGCAGATTATGAGATCAAGAGATGGAGACCAGTCTGGCCAACTTGGTGAAACCCCATCTCTACTTAAAAAAAAAATACAAAAATTAGCTGGATATTACAGCTACTCAGGAGGCTGAGGCAGGAGAATCTCTTGAACCTGGGAGGCAGAGGTTGCAGTGAGCCAAGATCACACCACTGCACTCCGGCCTGGAGATAGAGCAAGACTATTAACCTTGTTAGGGCAAGACCTCCTGAGGAGGGTTTGTATAAGCTGAGACGTATAGTATGGACAATAGTTAGCCAAGCAAAGGGATGTGGAGGAGAGGGCATTTCAGGTAGAGGAGGCAGCATGTGTAAATGTGGGAGGGGGGACTGCGGGAGCCACATCTGCCATATCGAAAAGTGGAGAGTTCAGCTTAGCTATGGCACGAGTGTTGGGGGAGAGGAGGAGGGAGGGGCTGATAGCCAGGTCAACCATCATAGAGAGCTTCACAAGACCAGGTGAAGAGTTTGGAATCAATGCTGAGGGCAATGAGGGGTTCTTAAAGGATTTTAAGCAGATGAGTGATATGGTCAGATGAGTGCTTTCTGAAAGACCACTCTGCTGTGTGGAGGATGGATTTGGGGTGTAGCAGACGGGATGGGGAGAGTAGTGAAGGCAAGGCTGGATGCGGGGAGATCAGTTGGCCGAGCCTGGCGTTGTGCACACGAGTGAATTAGAAATAGGTACCCTCTGTGGGGAGACCAAGGCATGAAAAGAGCCTTTTGGCTGGGCGTGGTGGCTCACACCTGTTATCCCAGAACTTTGGGAGGCTGAGGCAGGCAGATCATGAGGTCAGGAGTTCGAGACCAGCCTGGCCAACATGGTGAAACCCTGTCTCTACTAAATATACTAAAAATATTAGCCAGGCATGGTGGCGTGCACCTGTAATCCCAGTTACTTGGGAGGCTGAGGCAGGAGAATTGCTTGAACCTGGGAGATGGAGGTCACAGTGAGCCAAGATCACGCCACTGCACTCCAGCCTGGGTGACAGGGTGAGACTCCATCTCAAAAAAAAAAAAGCCTTTCCTCGACAGATGCAGGGCTTGTCTGGGCCAGACTTACGTGGTTGCATTTCAGCCCCTTTCACCCTCAGGTCTGGTATCCTCCAACAGGGCATGACCCAAATGACTGTGGGTAGCAGACCTGCTGGTGGGGAGGTAACAGCAAAGAGACAATGATGGTGGGGATGATGCTGGGAAAGAACATGGGGCATGCAAGAAATAGTTATGATGGGAAGCCAAGCTGAGTGGCCCTGAGGGTTCTTTCTGGCTACAAGACTCTGGGATCCTCATCTACCCCTGCTCACCATCCTCATTGTCCTTGCCTCTTACTTCAACCTTGTTTGAGTAGCAGAGATACTTACAGCTGTGGCTTATCCAGCGCTGAACTAACCTGGAGAGGCGGTGTAGGGGAGGGTGCTTAGGGAAAGATGTCTATAGCCTGGGCCACAGAGGGGAGGAAAGGTCTTAGCTGCAGAATCTCTCTCTCCTTGCTCCAAAGGAGGGAGTGTGTGGGAATTAGAAAAGTTCCTTTTAAAAGTTCAAATCACACTGCCATGTGTGTACCTATGCAACAATCTTGCATGTTCTTCACATGTACCCCAAAACCTAAAATGCAATTTAAAAAAAAGGAATAAGTGTGCTAATAACTTTGTTAAGCCCTATCGTATGTATGTTAGACATGCCATGTTTACAGGCATGTAGTACATTCTATGTCCTTATACTTTAACCAAGATATCTGTGCTGGACATGGTCACAGGCATGTCCCAGCTCTCCATTGCTTTTACCTGTTTAAAAAAGTTTTAAGTTATTAGCCAATCGGGTTTTAGTTTAAATTGTGAGGTCTGGCTCCAGCCAACGGAGATCAGACACAGCAGTAAGGATGGCCCCGAATGCATAAGGGATAAATTTGTCTGTTTTGTTTGTTCATTGTACTCTCATGGCACGATGGCTAGTGAGGGTACCCTCCCTGCAATTCAGGAAGTAAAAATTGCCTTGCTTAAAGTGCTAATTTTTCTTTGCAACACTGAGCATCTATTTCCAACAGAGTGGGAGGAACAAAGGAGCAAAGGGAGTCCTCTTCCTACTTCATGGTGAGAACTTTGAATCAGATCTCAATTGTGTGCTTTAAACCTGACTAACTTTCAGATGCAGAAAGTGACCAGCAAGTCAGGGACTCTGGTGCTCAGCCAAGAGGAAGAGTCAAGGCACACAGCTGGACGGTGGCTGGAGAATGACACCCATGTCTCATGTTTGTCTCCCACTGAGATGGGGCTGTGCAGTAAACCCAAGTGGCGCCAGCTGTGTGTTCTTGATCCCTTTGGCTTAACGTGAGCCCCACACATCCTGCACTGGGCTTTTTTCTCCCGTGGATTGAGCTCATCGAGCAGAACTCTGTTCCCATTTTGGTCCCTCCCAGCCCTAAACAGGGAGGCCTGCTATTGCCCAGCAGCTCTACCTAGACCAAGGTCAACTAAATTCAAAGGAAAGGAGTAGAAATTTCTCTTTCTGGCTGGGCGGGGTGGCTCATGCCTGGTAATCCCAGCACTTTGGGAGGCTGAAGCAGGTGGATCACGAGGTCAGGAGTTCGAGGCCAGCCTGACCAGCATGGTGAAATCCCGTCTCTACTAAAAATGCAAAAATTAGCTGAGTGTGGTGACATGTGTCTGTAGTACCAGCAACTCAGGAGGCTGAGGCAGAAGAATCTCTGGAGCCCTGAAGGTGGAAGTTGCAGAGGGCCAAGATGGCGCCACTGCACTCCATCCCGGGTGACAAAGTGAGACTCCGTCTCAAAAAAAAAGAAAGTCCTCTTTCTGCTTCTGGTCAGAGCCATGTTCTTCAATCTAACTTTATAAGGCAGCCCTGAACTTTGGGCAATAGAGCAGAGGCTGTTTGAATAGTGCTTATTTCAATTTCTCAAACTGTTTAGAAACCATAGGGGCTATGGCTATGGGTGTAGGTAATGAACTAGGCTTCCTCAGCCTCAAACACAAGCCATTAAACCTCTCTAAACTCCCCGATCCCCATTTCTTGAATAGGATTCTAAGACTGCACCGAGGCTCAGCTATAATGCCTATGACACATAGAGTGCAGTTCCTGGCCTGCGGGAATGGTATTTTGATGAATGGACTTCCTTTTTCAGATTGCTCAGGCTGGCCTGTAGGTCCATGCCAATGTTGGGCACTCAAGCAGGTGAACAGAGAGGTCTGAGATGGGAAGAGTCAGGGGGCTGCATCTCAGCCAGAGTCCATGGGGACCACAGGAGTGGAAAGCCACAGAAAGTACACAGCAAGACCAATGACAGGGCAGCAATAGTAGCTACAGCTGTTATGCTCCTGGAACTGGGCTAAGCACTCCATGTGTACCTGATCCTTGCAATGAGGATCGTTGGCCTCATTAGGAAACTGACGTCCAAAGAGAGAACTTACCTATATTTAGGCAGCTGGTAAAAAGAGCCTGAAAGCAAAAGCCATGGGTGCCTGGCTCCTAAGCACAGTGGAAGCATGGACACAGAAACTACTCAAGACCAAGAGAACACTGGGTTGGGGTGGACAGGTGGAGACTGAGCAGGACAGGGGTCCTGGACACTCCTGTGGACCCCTGAGGAATTCACACTTTACCTTAGCCCTGGGGTGTATACAAATCAAACTACTTTCAGCCTGGGGGAGTTACCCGAGGCTCCACCATGTTTGAGAAAGCAACTGATCAATCAGAGGCCCTGGTATGGTTTCCAGAGCAGCCCCAGTGGGTGCTCCCCAGCCCTGACTTCCTGCACACACACCTCCCTCCCACCTTATCCTGCACTGAACATTTTTTCTTTTCACTGTATTTTTTTTTTGCTTCTGTTTAAAATTAATTCCACGACACCGAATAACCTTCCCCCACAAGGCTGGAGTTAATCAGGCTGAATTTATTAAGATCTTTACAATTAAATGAGCTCATACCAGGAGGAGGAAAGTTACCTTATTATCCCACTTTAAGAGCTCAAATAATTTCAGTCTCCAACTTTACTGTCGACCCCCAACTACTTCCATCGCGGTCGCCAATGACTTCAGAGGGTGCTGGACCACTGTCTTCTCCGTGCTTCCCATCCCTGATGTGGGGAGGAACGTGCTCAGACCAGTGAGTCATTGCAGAGAGAAACCAAGACGAGAAAGGGTGTGCAGTTCAGGGCGGATGGAACCTATTCTAGTTTTACAGGCAAAACTTGGGCTCAGGAGGCTATGTCATGAAGAGACGATTTTCCCCCAAGGGCTCATCCTCTGGGGTCAGTGTCAGCCTTGATTGAATCCCTTCCTGCTCCAGTCTGTGGCCCCCAGCTCTTCTCTCTTCATAGCAGGGACCTCTTGCCTGACAAGTGCAAGATTAGACAGGCCCAGACAGGTGGGGGTTTCAAGAACCTGGAGGAAGGGATTCAGCCCAGAAGGAGCCCCGATGCTGGTCCCCTATCCTGATCTAGACCCACTGCCTTGTTCCTGAGTGCCTGAGCTTGATGATTTACTGCATACCCTGGCATGCCGAGATCTAGGATTCCTATGTTTTGGTCTTGTCAGCTTTGCTCAATAGAACCCACAACCCATAGTGTTGGTGTTGATCGTCATCAGTGGGGCTGACATCTGTTTGGATTTCTAAATGTCATTCCCACTCCATCTGCTTGTAAATTCACCGCCCTCTATGGTTAGGGCCTATTATACGTTGAACTGTGTCCCTCTCACCCCCAAAGATAGGTTGAAACCCTCATACTTTTTATTTGTGAATGTGACCTTATTTAGAAATAGGATCTTTGCAGATACAATTAAATTCAGATAAGGTCATTAGAGTGGGCCCTAAAACAACAAGACTGGTGCCCTTAGAAGAGGAGGAGAGACACACCCAGGGAGTTCACCATGTGACGACGGAGGCAGGGATTAGAGAGACGCATCTGTAGGTCAAAGTGCACCAAGAATTGCAGGCAACGTGACCAGCATGGTGAAACCCCGTCTGTACTAAAAATAAAAATAAAAAATCCGTGTGGCGTGGGGTGGGTGCATGTAATCCTAGCTACTTGGGAGGCTGAGGAGGGAAAATTGCTTGAATCCAGGAGGCGGAGGTTGCAGAGCTGAGATCGAGCCATTGAACTCCAGCCTGAGCACTAAGAGGGCCACTGTCTCAAAAAAAAAAAAAGGAGTTTTTATGCTAATAAAAAAAAAAAAAAAAAAAGCAACACCAGAAACTAGGAGACAGGCACGGAACAGATTCTCCCTCAGAGCCTCCCCACAGGAACAAACCTTGCTGACACCTTGCTTCTAGACTTAACCTCTAGGCCTGCCAACGAATAAATTTATGTTGTTGAAAGCCATCTAGGAAGCTAATACAAGACCAATATGCTCACCACTCCTAATAAGCTTCTGTTTTCTATCACCCAGGTTCCTGGGTCACCATGTTCTGCCATGTTTAAATTCCTTCCCATTGCCTTCTACTGGCTCTTCCTCTTCCTTACCAATTTCCAATGACCAGTCCAGCCTCAGGGTCTGTTTCCCATTATAGGTGCTGAGCCCTCACTGTGAACTCCAGATTATACTACCCTGACCTAAACTGATACATTCAAAAGTCCACCCTCAGAGGCCTATTCCGTGTCAGTAAGGGTCCCCCCCACCACTGCCCCTGCGCACAGATATTTATCTGCTAATCAGTGTTCAAAGCAACTGTCTAAAACACTCAAGCCCTCCCTCAATTGTTGGCTCACAGTTCTACCCTCATGAACCCGCTCGGGCCTTAGGAAGCACAAAGAGCTCCATGTAGGCAGCTGGCTCAGTGAAATGCTTGGCTCCCTTCAAGGTTTCATCCAGGTAGCACTGCTCATGAGCAGAAGAACACAGCGACACCACATGGTGTCCAACTTACACTGACTTCAAATGTTGGCTCACAGTTGTCAGGGATAGACACAATAAGCACACCCAGAAATCCTCTCTTAATGACGTCGACTCAATTAACCTTTCTGTGGGACTCACGCTCTTTTTCTTCCTAACTTTGTTTTGTTTGTTTGTTTGTTTTTGAGACAGGGTCTCCCTCTGTTGCTCAGGCTGGAGTGCAGAGGTACAATCTTGGCTCACTGCAACCTCTACCTCCTGGGTTCAAACAATTCTCCTGCCTCAGCCTCTGAGTAGCTGGGACTACAGGCGCCTGCCACCACACCTGGCTTTTGTGTGTGTATGTGTTTGTGTTTTTAGCAGAGACGAGATTTCGCCGTGTTGGCCAGGCTGGTCTTGAACTCCTGACCTCAAGTGATCCACCTGCTTTGGCCTCCCAAAGTGCTGAGATGACAGGCATGAGCCACCACGACCGACTGATATTTATCCATGCACAGTTTCACTCTCTCCATTGCAATTATTCCCTGATTTTCCCCAAGATGGAGTCAACTAGACAACATTTATTGTTAGCTTCATATGTATGTGTGTTTTCCTTGATATAATGTTATTTTCCCTGGAGAGGGGCTCCACCGACAGGACCATTAGGAAGCGGTAGAGAAATAATGCAGGCCTTTGTGAAATCTCTGTCAAACACTGGGGCTCCTGGCTCAGCTCATGTTTTCTGGACCAAAGAATATGGATATTCTGCACTTGTTAACTCCTGGCTTTGTGCTTCTGCACAATGTTTTAGAGATCTGCCCATGTTCTCGAGTTCATTGATTACATAGACTGTCTTTCTACTAACTACTCCTTATAACTTTTCTTCTGGTCAGTTCTACTCACTTAATCCCAAGTTCTACTCACTTGATCCCAAAATGATTTTGGCTGACCCTTGGCTCTGTCTTCTGGTTGCAATCTTGCTCCTATCCCCTTTGAACTTTAATTTTCCAAACCTAAGTTTTCTGCTTTCAGGTTATGGGTCCCAGAAACATATTCCTACCTACCTGTGCCCTCTGCACAAACCCTCATGATGACTCCATCTGAGCCTTTCCTACTTCCTTACTGTAGACAGCTTCCTGAACAGCTCTTTCTGGTCAACTCTAGCCCTGGCCCAGGAGAAAGGAAGGGACTGAAATGTGGATGATAGGTAAGGTGTAGTTCAAACAGGGTCAGAGAGAAGGATTTGATTTTCACTGATAGAGAAGTTCAGATGGGTATTTCAGGCAGAAAATAAGCCAAGTCTCAGATTTCAAAATTCGGAAGAGTAAATTTCAGTGTGGTGTGGAGGTTTGGGGAGTCTCTGAGACATTTCAGGGGATCCATAAGGTCAAACAGTTTTCATAACAATAATGATATGTTATTTGCCTCTTCCACCATGAGATATTTGCACTGACATTGCCAAAACAGTGGTGGGTAAAATGGTTTAGCATAAATCAAGGCAATGTCAACAGGTTACTAGTAGTCACTGTCTTCTTCACTGCAGACACAGGCAATAAAAAAGCATCAATGTCACTTAATGTTTTTAATAGAGCAGTAAATGTTATTAATTTTATTAGCTCTCAAGTCTTGAGTACACATCTTTTGAATATTCAGTATGATGAATAAAGCACTGCAGCTGCTTAGCAGAGTACAGTGATTGTCTCAAGGTAAGGTTCCCATGCGCTTGTTTCAGTTGTGAGCTCAATTAGCCTCTTTCTCGTGAAACGAATGCCATTTTTACTTGAAAGAATGACAGAGTCAAGCTATGGATATCAAAACTTAGGCATTTTTCAGATACTTCTTGAAAATGAACAAGGCAAACCTGTTAATTTCAAGAGAAACAATGACAATATTTGTTGCCAATTATAAAAATCAAGTTTTCAAATTAAAATTAGAATTTTGAAGATCTTGTAACAGCCACAATTGCACAGCCTAGCAGCTCTCAATACTTGAAGACTTACATGATGAGATCTGTGGTGATATTAACAAATGGGAATTTTGGGTGTGGATAATGAAATGTGTCAACATTTGAAGTATCTGTGAGCTCAGTAGACCAATATTTTCCAAATGACCAATGCATGATGTTACAAAATTATGCATGATGTACGGCTTATTCAAAGTTCAAGATAGATTTTAATACAATGAAGTACAAAAATGTTCATTGATATGATTTCAGGTTCCATATATTTTGTCAAACCTTTAAGAAAGATGATTGTATCAAAGGACAATACCCATAATTATCTTTATCAAACATTGCTAAAACATTCTCCCTTTTCTAACTACATATCTGTATGAGGCTCAATTTTCTTCATGTTTTTAACCACAGCAACATATTACAGCAGAACAGAATGAATGCTGAAGCAGACAGAAGGCTCTAGCCATCTCCTGTTAAACTAGACATTAAAGAGATTTGCAAAGACATTGTCACTCTTCTAACTAGTTTCTTTTAAGAATATAGTTTATTTAAAAACATGTTAGCATGTGATGACATTATTATGATTTTGAAATGAATGGTTTTATGATTTCTGCTTTAATTTCAAATATAGTGAATATTAATAATTATAATCTATATAATGAAAACATTCTTAAATGTATAAAGTAATCCTGAGAGCAAGAAGTTTGAGAACCACTGGCCTGGGAGACAGCCCAAGTCTCTGGAGGTTAAGGCTGAAGAAAGTTTTAGTGGAGATGAGGTTGGAAGGGAAATTGGTTGTTGTGTCTTTGCTTTCTATTTTTCTTACATCCCTGGATACTGAAATCAAAAGATGTAATGAGACAGTATCCCTAAAGCAGTTTGCTGGAAGTCAATGCCTGAGACGGGGATTCAGCGACTGTCCCCTGGCTTCCTTCAGCCCTCTGATGGGGAAACCCCATGGTTAGGTCACTGCAATGGCCTTCTGTTGGGCCCATGACTTCAACCCATAATAATATCTCCTCCCTCCTTTTGTGCAACCCAAAGGGCATCTACTTTCTTTTACTCACTGATACAGACTAAATTGTATTCCCCCTAAATTCACATGTTGAAGTCCTAACCTCCACAGACTGTGTTTGGAGACAGAAACTTGGAAGAGGTGCTTAAGTTAAAAAGAGACCATTAGGGTAGGTTCCAATCCAATCTGACTGATGTACTTATAGGAAGAGGAAATTCAGACACAGGAGGCACTAGGAAATAACTCAGAGGGATGGTTACATGAAGAGACAACAAGAGGGTGGCCGCCTGCAAGTCAAGGAGAGAGACCTTCAGAGAAGCCGACCCTGCCAGCATCTTGATTTTGGACTTCTAGCCTCCAGAACTGTGAGAAAATAAATTCCTGTTATTTAAACCACCCAATCTGTGGCATTTTGTTATGGTAGCCATAGCATATGGATACATTCATGTTATCCTGACAGCAACTTTGTTTAGAGCAGGTACCCCCACCACTCACTTTACTCAAAGATCAAAGAAGGTAAGCAACTGGCTTATGATTTTACTACTAGTCAATGGAAAACTGAAGTCTCAAACTCACAGCCTGTCACTCTGAGTATTCTTTCCCACTATACCACACATGGTCTTTGACTGTTCCCAACTGGGCACTCCTGGGTTCTCCCCACTGCAGCTGACATGGAGGATAAAACTGAGTCTTGAACTCTACTCAACCTTGTCTCGTGCAGTTCCCAGTCAAAATCTGCTAAATTCCATGAATTATCTTTTGATGCCTATTTTGCTTAATAGAGTAGCCGGTAACTACATGTGGTTACTGAGTACTTGAAAGTGGCTAATTAGAATTGAGATGTACTGAAAATATGACATACTCATTATATTTTAATGATTTAGTTAGAAAATAAGAATGTAAAATATCTCATTGATATTTTATATTGATTCCATGTTGAAATGATAATATTTTGGATATATTGCAGTGAATAAAATATATTAAAATTAATTTCATCTGTTTATTTTCGATTTTTTAAACAAAGTTATAACAATTGCAACAAAAACAAAAATTGACAAATGAGACCTAATTAAACCAAAGAACTTCTGTACAGCAAAAGAAACTATTAACAGAGTAAACAACCTACAGAATGGTAGAAAATATTCAGAACTATGCACCTGAGAAAGGTCTAATACCAGAATCTGTAAGGAACTTAAACAAATCAACAAGAAAAAACAAATAACCCCATTAAAAGGGGGCACAGGATATGAACAGACACTTCTCAAAAGACATGTGAATGACTAACATATGAAAAAATGCCCAACATCACTAATTATTAGAGATACGCAAATCAAAACCACAATGAGATACCATCACACCAGGCAGAATGGTGATTATAAAAAGTCAAAAAATAGCAGATGTTGGGGAGGTTGCAGAGAAAAGGGAACATTCACACTGTTGGTGGGAATATAAATTAGTTCAGCCACTGTGGAAAGCAGTTTGAAAATTTCTTAAAGAACTTAAAACAAAGCTACCTTTGGATCCAGCAATCCCATTACTAGGTATACCCAAAGGAAAATAAATTGTTCTAGTAAAAGGACACATGCCCTGGCATGTTCATCACAAGGCTATTCACAAGAGCAAAGACATGGAATCAACTTAAGTCTCCATCAATAGTGAATTATACACCATGGAATACTATGCAGCCATAAAAAAGAATGAGTTCATGGCCTTTGCAGGGACATGGATGAAGATAGAAACCATTATCCTCAGCAAACTAACACAGAAACAGAAAACCAAACACTGCATGTTCTCACTCATAAGTGAGAGTTTAACAATGAGAATGCATGCACACAAGGAGAGGAACATCACACACTGGGGTGTGTTGGGGTGGGGAGAAAGGGGAGGGCGAGCATTAAGACAAATACATAATGCATGTGGGGCTTAAAACCTAGATGATGGGTTGATAGGTGCAGCAAACCAGCATGGCACATGTATAGCTATGTAACAAACCTGCACGTTCTGCACATCTATCCCAGAAATTAAAGTAAAATTAAAAAAAGAAAAGGAAAGAAAATGTGGTAACTATATGCCATGGAATACTACACAGCCATAAAAAAGGACAAAATCACATCCTTTGCAGCAACATGGATGCAGCTGGAGGCCATTATCCTAGGGAATTAAAGCAGAAATAGAAAATCAAAGACCACCTGCTCTCACTTACCAGTTGGCGTTAAACACTGGGTACCCGTGGCCATAAAGATGGGAACGATAGACACTGGGGACTCCAGAAGGCAGGAGGGAGGGATGAGGGGCCAGTGTTGTGATATGGTTTGGATGTTTTGTCCCCTCAAAATCTCATGTTGAAATGTGACCTCAGTGTTGCCAGATCATATGGTAAATGTATATTTCGCCTCATAAGGAGCCACCAAACTGTATCCAAAAGTGATTACACCACTTTGCATTGCACTTCGCAACGTATGCATGTTCTAGTTGCTTTGCATCCTCACTAGCACTTGCTGTTGTCATTTGTTTAAAAAGTTTTGGCCATTTTAGTGGGTACAGAGTGCTATTTCATTTTGGTTTTAACTTGCATTTCCTCATGGTAATGATTAATGATGTTGTACATCTTTTCATGTACTTATTTGTCATCTACATATCTTATTCGATGAAATGTGTGTTTGAAACTTTTGTCCACTTTTGTTTTACTTTTGTTTTATTGAGTTGTTAGAGTTATTTACACATTCTGGACACAAGTCCTGGATTACATAGCTGTTCTGCAAATATCTGCTGACACTCTGTGGTTTCTCTTTAAATTTAGGGGGAAAAGTGGGAGGGGGTAAGGGATAAAAGGCAACAAATATGGTGCAGTGTATACCGCTCAGGTGACGGGTGCACCAGGTTCTCACAAATCTCCACTAAAGAACTTACTCATGTAACCACACACCACCTGTACCCCAATAACTTTTGAAAAAATAAATAAATTTTAAAAATTCTAAACAATGTCCTTCAAAGACCAGAAGTTTTTAATTTTTATAAATTGTATTCATCAGCTGTTTTCACTTTCAGTTTGTACTTTTTGGTGTTCTAAGAAGTCTGACTAACTCAAAGTCATTAAGATTTTTTTTATACTTTTTTTCTAGAAGTTTTTAAAAGTTAGGTTTTAACTTTAGGTCTAAACCCATTTGAAATTAATTTTCATATATGGCATAAGTAGTGGGTTGAGGTTAATGATTTTTCATAAAGATATCCAATACTTCCAGTATTATTTGTTGGAAAAGGTATTCTTTCCCTATTGAATTTCCATGGCACCTTAATTGGAAATCAATAAACCGCACATGGATATATCTCTTTCTGGGTTTTCTATTCTTCTGTTACATTGGTATATACGTCTCTCCTTGTGCCACTGTGTACTGTCTTAATTACTACAATTGCATAGTAAGTCTTGAAATCAGCTTGTGTGCCTCCTCCAATGTTGCTCTTTTTAAAAATTGCTTTGTTTTTTCTAGGTTCTTTTTCACATAATTTTTTTCCACATACATCTTATAGTCAATTTGTTAATTTTTACAAAAAAAAAGCTTCCTGAGATTTTGACTGTAACTGTGATCAACTTGAGGAAAATTAACATCTTAAAAATATGCTGTCTTTTGATCCATGAATTTGGTATATCTTTCCATTTATTTAGATTCTCTTTATTTTCTCTCAGAAATGTTTTTGAAGCCTTCAGAGTAGTCTGCAACCAACCTTGATAAATTCACTTATTAATTTAGTTAACTTTTTTGTAGATTTTTGAGATTTCTATATATGCAATCACTCCATCTGCTAATATAGAGCTGTAGTTCTTCCTTTCCAAATCATATGCCTTTATTTCCTTTTCTTGCCTTTTGTAATGATAGAACTTCCAGCATTTTACGCCGGGCGCGGTGGCTCAAGCCTGTAATCCCAGCACTTTGGGAGGCCGAGGCGGGTGGATCACCAGGTCAAGAGATCGAGACCATCCTGATCAACATGGTGAAACCCCGTCTCTACTAAAAATACAAAACATTAGCTGGGCATGGTGGTGCCTGCCTGTAATCCCAGCGACTCAGGAGGCTGGGGCAGGAGAATTGCCTGAACCCAGGAGGCGGAGGTTGCGGTGAGCCGAGATCGTGCCATTGCACTCCAGCCTGGGTAACAAGAGTGAAACTCCGTCTCAAAAAAAAAAAAAAAAAAAAGAACTTCCAGCATTTTATTGAATGGGAGGGGTGAAAGAAGACATCTTTGTCTTATTCTCTGTCTTTGAGGAAAAGCGTTTAATCTGTTATTATTGGCTGTGAAAGTTCAGTTGTAAGTTTCTTCACAGATGTCTTTTTTTTTTATACTGTGAAAATTTCTTCTATTCCTAGATTGCGGATGGTTTAAAAATATCATATATGATACTGAATATTACTACCTTATTTTTCAGCATTTATTAAGATAATCATTTGCTTTTTCTTTTTCAGTCTGTTGTTATCATGTATTGCATTGATTGAGTCTTGAATCAATCTTGAATTCCTGGGATAAGTTTCACTAGATTATATCATATTATTTACTATTTAAATGTATTTTTGATTCAATTTGCTAATATTTAAAGATTTTTCAACTACATGCATGAGAAACATTGCTCTGTCGTTTTCTTGTCTTGTGATTTCTTTGGCTAACATAATTTTTAGGGTAATGCTGGCCTCATAAAATAAGTTGGAAAGTCTTCCTTCCCTTTCTATTTTCTGGAAGAGACTTCAGGTTCATGTTTTCTGATTCTGTTGTTAAGGTTACCTATATTCTCATGATTTTCAGTCCACATGGTTTGTCGATTACCAAGAGAGTAGGGAATCTCCAAGTGTAATTGTGGGTTTGCCTATTTGTCCTTACAGTTTTGATCAATTCTTGGTTTATTTGTTCTAAATCTCTGTGGTTAAATGCAGACACATTAAAGATCTTTGTTTTTTGATTATGTAATGTCTCTATCTCTGATGATATTCCTTACTCTGGAATCTACTTGGTTTGATACTGACCTAGCCACTTCAGTTTTCTTTTAATTAGTTTTTATATTTTTTCATTCTTTTCTGTTTAACCTATGTAAGATTTTTACATCTAAAGTGTGTTTTTTTTTTATTGATAGCACACTGCTGGGTCTTGCTTTTTGTTAATCAAATATGATATTTCTGTTTTATTGGGCTGCTTAAGCCATTTATATTGTTTATTAAGCTTGCTGGATTTAACATACACATTTAAATATGCAATTTTCCTCAACTCTTTTCTTTTTTCGCTATTAAAAAGCAACTGATTTTATTCTAAAACCTTCTTATATTTAAAATTCCATTTCACCCTGAAAACAATTTGTGGTAGCTCTTTGATGAGGAGCAGGAGCCCAGCGTCAGGAGCAGCGAGGACATGGAGTTTTTGTTACTCAGGTGATGTTTCGCTGACAAGGCAGCTCTGCACAGGCTCATCTTCAGATAACAGGCTTGACTCTGATCTGCCTTTGATACAATCAATAACCTTTGGTAAAAATTCTTTAGGGCTTGAAATGTTCTGTGGCTGTGAGTTAATGGATAAAGGAAGAATGTGCCTTGGCACTTTCAGAAATAGTACACAGAATGCTGGATGCTGATGAAGGAGGCAGAGGCTCACAAAGAATGATCAATTCTAACTTAAATATTATAGCAGGCTCAGGAGGAAATAAGGCTGAAGTGCAAAAAAGGGCTCTTCATATTAATTTTGCTGGTTGTTTGCTGTTTGTTACATCTGCTGTTTTTTTCTTTTTTTTTTAACCTTGTTCTAGTTTTCTGCCTTCATTTGAGTCAGTGGGACATTTTTTATAACTCATTTTTATCTCCATTGTTGGTTTGCTTGTTGTATCTCTTTTTGAACTTTTTAGTGATTGCTGTAGGGTTTAAAATATATACCTTTAACTTATCACAGTCTTTCTTCATATAATATTACACTACTTCAGGTATAGCATAACAGTCTTAAAACTACATATTTCCATTTCCTTACTCTTCTTCTTGGTGCCATAGCTGATATATATTTTACTTCCACCTTTGCTATAAACCTCAGACACATTATTACTATTTTTGCTTCAGACAATTATATTTTTAAGCAATTTAAAATTAGTCTTAAATTGTCTTTTAGTTTACCAACGTTTTTACACTTTTTGTGTTTTATTTATTTTGTATAGATTCAAATTTCTGTCTGGGTTTATTCCCAAAGAATTTCCCTTAACCGTTCTAGTAGTGCAGGCCTCCTAGAAATACTTCCCTTTGGCTTTTGTTTGAAGAATCTCTATTTTACCTTCATTTCTAAAAGATATTTTTGCTTTATACAGAAAAAGTTAAATATCTTAAATGTACAGTTCAATGACTTTTGACACATGTATAAATCTATGAAACCAACATGCAAATAAAGATAGAGAAAATTTTGTCCCTTAAAAAAAAAAATTCTAGGTTGACAGCTTTTTATTTTACTACTCTGAAAGTGTTACTCCATTTTCTTCTAGCTTGCAATGTTTCTTTCCATAAGTCTGCTGAGTTTTTGTATTTGTTTTTTTGTATGTAATGTTTATTTATTTCCTTTGAGTACATTCAAGATTGTCATTTTCTTTTTAATTTTAAGATTTTAGCAGTTTAACTATGATGGATCTAGGTGTGTCTGTGAGAGAGTGTGTATGTTTGTGTCTGCTGTAAATTATTCTGCTTGAGGTTTTCTGAAGTTGGATCTATGGTTTGCTGTATTTCATTAATTTTAGAAAATTCTTAGCCACTATTTCTTCAAATATTTGCCCCTATTTTCTCTTTCTCTCTCCCTTCTTGGCTCCAATTACATATATGCTAGATTGTTTTATATTGTCTCACAGCTCTTGAATGTTCTCTTTTGTTTTTCACTTTGAGTTTTCGTTTGGATAATTTTCACTGACATATTCAGGTTCACCAATTATCCTTCAGCTGAGCCTACTCTGCTAATAGCATGCCAAAGAAATTCTTCATCCCTGACATCATATTTGTACATTTACTCTTCCCATTTATAAAATAATTTTCATTTATTTGCTGAAATTCTCCATCAGTTCCTGTATCTTTTCCACCTATCCCCCACTAGTTTATCATATCAATCACAGCCATTTGAAAGTCTTAGTCTTATGTATCATCTCTGAGTCTGGTTCTGTTAATTGCTTTATCTGTTGATAATGCATTGTGTGTTCCTTCTTTTGTTGCATGTCTCACAGCTTGATATTGAATGTCTGACATTGTGTATAGAGGAACAGTAGGGGCCGAGGTCCATGATTTTTACCCCAGGAGTGGGCATGCTTCTTCAGTCAGATTCTTAGTGTAGAGGCTGTGCTAATCTAATGAAGGGTTGAGCTGGGTTACGGTTTTCTGTTGCTATCCCTTCTTTCTGTGTACCACATGCTTTAAATTCCTCCAGAGGAGATCTGTGGTTATTTTGTGCTTAGTATTGAGTCTGCCATACCCGAGAGTTTTTCTTGGTTGTCTTGTTTCACTCTCAGATTTTAGCAGCCCCTGCACACCTGCAACACAGAAGGAGTCTTTATGCTCCAGCAGTAGATTGCTGTTGCTGTACTCTGTGTGGGGCTCATGATGGCAAGAGTGCTTTTCTTACTTCCTGTTGATCTTCAGTCTCAGGATGATCTTGTGCATCTGGGCCTCATTGATCTTCAGTCTTGGTAAGACCTTGTGCCTCTGTGCCTCAGGGATGGGACTTTATTGACAGCCTTGCTTCTCTCTGTGTGGCAGCCTAACACTCCTTGTGTCTATGGTTGGTGTGGGACCCCTTATTCTCCCAGAATTAGTAGACCTATGCTTTGTGTAAGTACAAGATCCTGGACCTGATACTGTTTCCTCCTCTTCCCCAAGGGCAGAAGGCTTTTGTTTCTGCTCCTCCCCCAGAATCAGATGATTTGGCTCCTACCACTTCCCAAAAGTAGAGGATCTTTGCTTAAGCTCTTGGGGGAGGAGGGTTTTCTCTCCTCACAGTGGCTTAACACTTTTGCTTTGGGAAAGAAATGCCTGAGAAAATGAGAGGGGCTTTGTGCCTGTGACCCAGCTGCAGCTGAACAGCACCTGCATGCCTGTGCCACTGACCTGAGCCTTCTTGAATCGCCTGCCCTGGATCTAGTTCTTTTTCATGAGCACATAGCTGAGACTTCTGGAAAAGAACTTGCAAGTGAGTGCAAACTTCCCTTGTCTCTGGGGCTCTCAATTTTCTATACTGTCCTGCTAGCTATAATTGTCATCAATTTGGGGAAAATTAACATCTTAAAAATATGCTGTCTTTTGATCCATGAACTTGGCATATCTTTGCATTTATTTAGGTTCTCTTGATTTTTCTCTCAGAAATGTTTTGAAGACTTTAGAGTATTCTGCAGCCAACCTTGATGAATTCACTTATTAATTCACTTGTAGATTTTTGAGATTTTCTATGTAGGGAATCATGCTAACTGTAATTGTGATCTATTTTCTATACTTTCATGTTAGCCTACACTCATCCTTTATGGATTCATTAGGATTTTAGCTGATTTCTTTTTATCTACTTTTATGGTGGCTGCATCTTTTTCCAATGTTTTTCCAGAGATGAAACATTTCATATGACCCATTTCTCCTTAAAGGGGTTTGCCACTCTTCAGAATTCAGTTCAGTTGCCTGCCTTCTGAGCTCAGCTCTCTGATGGACTCAAAAAAAGTATAATTTTGTAGATTACCTGGATTTCTTTCTCATAGTGAGAATGGGAATGACATTTCTTGGGGGATTTCCATATCCAAAGTGGAAGTGGAAGTGGAACTCCCTAAATACACGAAGTCTGAAGTGATTTGAGGATATTCAAGTGAAAACATGTGGGGACAGTTCAATATATCTGTCAGGAAAGCCAAAAAGAGGTTGCAACTTGTTCCAGTTTATCTATTGCTATGTAACAAACTACCCCAAAACATAGTAGCTGACAACAATGTTTATTTCACTCATAAATCTGCAATTTAGACAGAGTTTAGTGAGAAGCCTTGTCTGTGCTCAACGTAGCATTAGCTACTTAGGCTTAACTGGGGGCTACAAGATCCACTTCCAATCTGGTGGACTCACTCACAGAGGCAGCACGTTGGTCTTGGCAACTGGTTGGGATCTCAGCTAGGTCTGAGTGCTGGTGGGGCAGGGTCTCGGTTCCTTTCCATATGATCCTTTTCTCATGGTTTTCATGACAGAATATGTGTGACTCCTCACAACATGGTGATGCGCTCCAAGATTGAGTGTCCCAGGAAACTCACATGGAAGCTGAAGTGTCTTGTATGACCTACCCTTAGAAGTCACACAGCAACAAACTCTCCCAGATTTAAGAGAAGGAAACATGGACCCTCATTGCTGAGTGGAAAGACTGTCAAAATCAAATTAGAAGAAGAGCATGCTTTGAGAACCCAACATGGGCAGATTGCTTGAGCTCAGGAATTCAAGACCAGCCTGGGCAACATGGAGAAACCCCTTCTTTACAAAAAAATACAGCTGGGCATGGTGGCTCTCCCCTGTTATCCCAGCACTCTGGGAGGCTGAGGCAGGTGGATGACCTGAGGTCAGCAGTTCGAGACCAGCCTGGCTAACATGGTGAAAACCCGTCTCTACTAAAAATACAAAAATTAGCTGGGCATGATGGCGGTTGCCTATAATCCCAGCTACTCTGGAGGCTGAGGGGGAGAGAATCGCTTGAACCTGGGAGGTGGAGGGTGCAGTGAGCTGAGATCACACCATTACACTTAAGCCTGGGCAACAAGAGCAAAACTCTGTCTCAAATATATATATATATATACACACATATATATATATATATATGTGTGTATATATATATATTATAGTCCCAGCTGTGCTTGGGAGGCTAAGATGGGAGGGTTATCTGAGCCCAGGGAGATCAAGACTGCAGTGAGCTCTGTTTGTGCCACTGCACTCCAGCCTGGGTGATGAAGTGGGACCCTGTCTCAAAAAAAAAAAAAAAAAAAGAAGAGGAGAGAGCATGTGTGATTGGAGATACTGATAGACTATTTTTGGAAAATATAATCTGCTTCACAACTCAGATTTGGAAGTAGGCTAGTGAAGACATTGTCTGGATATTAGAAAATCAACTGGGAAATCTTAGAATCTTCTTTGGTTCACATGGGAGGAGGTTGGAAATAGAATGAAGCAGATTCCAAGTCATCAGTCCTCTGCTTTCATAAAGTTGAGTTTAAACCTCAAAATGTTGAAAGAAAGGTGAGAAGGTGATAGAGAACGCTGGTGCCAGAGGTTGAGTGCATGCATTGGAATCCCAGCTTCACTGCTTCTTACCTGAGTGACTTTGGACAAGTTAAACAACCTCTTTGACCTCATTTTTTTCTATCAGTAAAATGAGGATAGTAGTTCCCACTTCTTAAAAGTGTCATAAGCACCAAATGAGATGATTCATATGCAATGTCACAGCATCATGCCTGGCATCTAGTAAATGCATAATATATGTTATTATTATTATTATTATTATTATTATTATTATTATTATTTTGAGACAGAGTCTTATTCTGTCACCCAGACTGGAGTACAGTGGCACAACCTTGGCTCGTGGCAACCTCTGCCTTCTAGGTTCAAGCAATTCTCTTACCTCAGCCTCCTGAGTAGCTGGGATTACAGGCGTGCACAACTACCACTCGGGTACTTTTTGCATTTTTAGTAGAGATGGGGTTTCATCATGTTAGCCAGGCTGGTCTTGAACCCCTGACCTCAAGTGATCCACTGCCTCGACCTTCCAAAGTGCTGGGATTACAGACATGAACCTAGTATTTCAGAACAGAAAGAAATCTTGATTCCAAAGGGCTGTGATGAACTAATTCTGGCTACTTTAGGAACTTCCAGCTAAAATTTCACAATTTTAAGCTTTCGATAAAAATATATGAGAACATGTTTCTTGGCTAATGATAATAAAACTTGGCATTTTCTGAGCATCTTCTATGTTGCAGCTTTGAAGTTTATCCTCTCACTGATAGTTACAACAACCCAGATGAAAAAAAACAATAAAAACCCAGATGCTCAGGGAACTTAAGAAATGTGCCCACAGACCCACAGCCAGGAAGCAGTGGAGCAGGAACTCAAGATGATCTGACTTTGGCAAACTTTTTCCTTGACCTAGAGAGGGACCGCTGGAAAGAACAAAGGAAGACATCCCTGGTGGTTTCCCGTAGGGATTTCTACCTGTCATTAATTATCTATTAAAATGCTTCATGTTTGCAGCTTCCACTAAGAAATGCAAGAGTATTCCAAGTTATCACTTTTATTAAAAATGATCAAAAGTATCCAGCAATGTTTAATGAGATTCTTTGGAGACAATTACCAAGGCATTGAAAGCTGGGAATAATTTATTACATGCTAATGATAAAAGTTGAATCTGCCTTAATAAAAAGTTTATTACTTCCAGCCTTAAAGGACTGGGCATTCAGGTCCCATATCCAGCTGACACTCTGCCCCTTTTCTTTTCTTGCTGTGAGCTTGTTTTAAAAGCAGAAAAGATTGTGGCCTTGCTTTTTAGGATGGAGTATAATAGAGAAAATAGTGATGAGGGGTATTTATGATTTCCTAAAAGGCCTCAGTTTTTTCTACAGAGCATGAAGACAGTCTGGTAATTCTCTCATAGCTCTTGGGATCTCAATCACTCAGTTTGTGCGTGGGTTTATCCTCTTTAATTGTCCCAAGTGTGCAGGGAACAGTACAGGGCTGTGGGTGGAGCATGGGCCTTGAGATCAGGAGACTTGGGTTAGAATCCCAACTGGGTCAGAAAACCCTTAGGAGCCACAGTTTCCTATTTCCATACTCGTTCTCCCAGAGTGACCTTGAGGACCAATCCTGTGAACAAATGGGCACCAGAGTGCTCTTGTAACCTGGGATATGCTATTAAGAATCATCCCACAGCCACACGTGGTGGCTAGCACTGGTAATCCCAGCACTTTGGGAGGCCAAGGTGGGTGGGTCACAAAGTCAGGAGTTTGAGACCAGCCTGGCTAACATGGCAAAACTCTATCTCTACTAAAGATACAAAAAATTAGCTGGGTGTGGTGGCGGATGGCTGGAGTCCCAGCTATTTGGGAGGCTGAGGCAGGTGAATTGCTTGAACTTAGGAGGATGCATTGAGTCAAGACTGAGAAGAGCCATTGCACTCCAGCCTGGGCGACAGGGTGAGCCTCTGTCTCAAAAAAAAAAAAAAAAAAAAAAAAAAAAAAAAAAAAAAAAAAAAAAAAAAAAAAAAGCATCCCAGATTGCTGGGCCTTTCTTTAGGGTGAGGAGGGGCAGAAGACAGTAATGAAGAGGCTAGTGATCACAGACCCTGACCCTGGGCCCGCTCGCTCTCTGCCATTCCTCACATACTTGGCGCTTTTCATTCTCATGGGACTGGGCATTTAGGCCCCGTGTCCAGCCAGAGGCCTGAAGAGTGGTTTGTCCTCAGAGTGGTAACTGCTTTAATGGCAAAGGGGTTTGAGGTGTGCTTTGTAAAAGTCCTGGCCATAGGAGTGTGGAATCTGTCTGTGACACACACTATCCGGGCCTCTGTCTCTGCCATAAACTACTCCAGCTCCAGGCATGTACTTAGGGAGGAGCAGGCAGGGGTGCCCAGGCCTGAGCGCCATATCAAGATGCACAGCTGGAGCTGAGCCCCGGCTTGGCTGCACTTACTACGTGGTCCTGATCAGGTCACTTGTCTTCCAGGAACCCAGCTTCTCATCTGTAAATTAGCCTTAACATCAAAATCCCAAGAATATACAAAGGCAGAAATGTAATCATGAGTGTGACAGTGTCTCATAAGGCAGAAAATGCTGTCCAGACCTAAGGAGTGAGTGTCAAGTCGTTGCCTGACCACATAGGCCATTGCCAGGTTGTAAAGAACACCTCTTGGATTGCCTTGGCCACAGTGGATGAGCCCTTGATTCAACATGGTGTCCTTGCCCTGGTCAGCATGTTTAGTTCAAGGTGGGGCACTGAAGCTAGGCTGTTTCCCTAGGAATTTGGAAGATATCCTACTCTTGCTCTGGCCATCTCTTCAAAGAAGCAGAATTCAGCCCAGCATTGAAAGAGACCTGTGTTCTTCTCTCTTGTGATCTGGGAAGCAGAGAAACCAGGCATCTGGGAGAGAGAAAAATTAGGATGGACAGAGAGGAGCACAGAGGAGGGGTGGAGGGAGAGTCTGAGGTAGGGGGGCTGTATTCCTCCTCCAGCTTTGTGTCCTCAGGCCCAGGCACCTCCTACCCATGGGCTCTCCAGGTTATCCTGGTGTCCTATCCTTGTATAAACTCCCTTTCTACTCAGGTTCTCAGGCTGCAGGGAGTCTTCGTTTATTTCAAGGAAAAGTCCTTCTAACTTCTACAGGATCAATGCATGCATATATCATATTGATGTCAACCATGTGCCAGGTTCTTTGTAAAATTAAATACTTCGAACTTAAAATAATTCAAACTTAAAGCTGTTGGAACATTTCGTTATTCTGAGCTTTGAGAGGAATGTGGCTATGCAGTCTGTGTCACACAGCTGCAATTTCTGCTCTATTTTTTTTGGACAGAATTTCATTGTTGTTGCCCAGGCTGGAGTGCAATGGCACGATCTCAGCTCACTGCAACCTCTGCCTCCTGGGTTCAAGCAATTCTCCTGCCTCAGCCTCCCAAGTAGCTGGAATTATAGGCATGTGCCACCATGCCTGGCTAATTTTTGTATTTTTGGTAGAAACGAGGTTTCACCACATTGACCAGGCTGGTCTTGAACTCCTGACCTCAGGCGATCCACCTGCCTCGGCCTCCCAAAGTGCTGGGATTAAAGGTGTGAGCCACTGTGCCTGGCCCTTTTATTTATTTTATTTTATTTCCTGTAAATAATTAAGACCAAATGGTGCCAGAGATGAAACCATCTCAGATAACTGCCCTTCCTCATGGAGTAATAGTCTTCCTTGGAATGTATTAATAGCAATCTGTAGCCAATCAAATTGCTGCAATGTGTGTACTGCACTTGTATGGAAATTGTAATTCTGCTAAAATTTCTCTGACTCTGCCTATATCAGTGAAACCTTAATTCTTCTGCTTTGGAATGCTGACTTTATTCATTTGAAGTCAGTGTCTTCTGGGCAGATATCCTCAAGCTTTGTGCTGAAATAAACTCTATACTTAACCACATTTTCTGAATCTCATTATTTAAGGTTGACAACTTTTAAGCTTCTTTAAACCTTTCCATTGATGTTTAACATACATGCATTAAAGTATGTAAAGTGTGCTTATGTCAAGTACACAGCTGGTTAGAGTTTTGTGTATACCCATGCAACCACTGACCAGATCAAGACATAAACATTTTTAGCTTCCAGAAAGTACCCTTCTACTTTCTGATTAGCTACAAAATCTCTTCTTTGAGGTAACCACTATTCTGATTTATCTAAATGGAGATTTTGGGCATGGGTTATACATGATCTCACTGGTTCTTTCATATTAAAAAAGCTAATTATAAAATATTTCAAACATTCAGAAAAGCACAGAAGATAATATGATACCTATGAATTGAATTTCCAGATTTAATAGAATTAAATCTTTTTCATATTTGCTTTTCTTTCTTGTCTTGCATATCATATGGATTTACTTTTGTTTTAAAAGAAGTTTTGTCAGTTTCAGATTGAAGAAGCCTGACAATTCATGTCTTTTATCCGTTATGGAACATTCCGACACATTGTCTCTTCTGTGTTTGTTTATCTTCCCTAACCTTTGTTGAGAACTATAGCACACACATAAAAAAGTTCACAAAATAAAAAAGTGTAGCTCTATATTTTATTGATAATGTATCACAAATTTATCATCCATGAAAATGCTCCCCAGGTTAAGAAACAGAGCACTGTCAGCATTCCCAGAAACTTCCCTCAAGCTCCTATTCCATCAAAATTCATCATCATTTTGACTTTCATGGCAATTATTCCCTGGATTTTCCTTATCATTTTACCAGTGAAAGATGCATTGCTAAGGCCAAGGTTTATTTTTTCTGCTTGCATGTATCTGTGTGTTTGTTTTCCTGAGCAATCTTTTATCTAACAGTCTGTCATTCTTTAAGATTAAATAACCCAGGATCATTAATATCATTTTTGGTAAACTTTTTTTCTGCACTGTTAATATGGTAGTTAATTTTTTGAGGGATATTCATTTTTTTAAAGCAAGATTTTTTACACTCCCACCAACAGTGTAAAAGTGTTACTATTTCTCCTCGCCAGCATCTGCTGTTTCCTGACTTTTCAATAATCACCATTCTAACTGGCTTGAGATGGTACCTCATTGTAGTTTTGATCTGCATTCTCTAATGACTAGTGATGACGAACTTCTATTACATGTTTGTTGGTTGCATAAATGTCTTCTTTTGAGAAGTGTCTGTTCACATCCTTTGCCCACTTTTTGTTGTTTTTTTTTTTCCTTCTTGTAAATTTGTTTAAGTTCCTTGTAGATTCTGGATGTTAGACCTTTGTCAGATGGGTAGATTGCAAAAATTTTCTCCCATTCTGTAGGTTGCCACATACCGGGGCCTGTCAGGGGGTAGGGGTGGGGGCAGAGGAGGGAGAGCATTAGGACAAACACCTATTGCATGTGGGGCTTAAAACCTAGATGACAGATTGATAGGTGCAGCAAACCACCATGGCACATGTATACCTATGTAACAAACCTGCACATTCTGCACATGTATACCTATGTAGCAAACCTGTACATTCTGCACATATATCCTAGAACTTAAAGTAAAATTTAAAAACAATAAAGTAAAGTAAGGCTCTTATTCTAGAATAGTTTTTTTATTTACAGAGCAATTGCAAAGATAGTACAGAGAGTTCCTGCATATCCCTACACTAAGTTTCTGTTATTAACACCTTACATTATGATACATTTATCACAATGCATAAATCAATATGGATTGACACATGATTCACTAAATTTCAAGTGCCATTCTAATCAAATCACATCAAAGATATAGACTATCAACATGACATATCACTGTTGATGTCAGCCTTGATCACTGGCTTCAGGTAGTGTTTACCAGGTTATTCTGCTGTAAAGTTAGCCTTTATCCCCACTCTCTTCCAATATTGTACTCTTTAGAATGCAGTCACCATCGGGCAGAGTGGGGAGTCCTGTTCCGCTTCCTTGAGGTTGAAGTACCTACATAAATTATTTGGAATGTTTCTCCACAGATATTTATCTCTTCTCTACCATTTATTTACTTAATTAATAATTTCTTTATTTCAGGATGAACTCATGAATATTTATTATATGCATTGTGTTTTAATCCAATACTACTTCCTTTATTTTGTGGCTCAAATTGTTCCAGCCTTGGCCATTGAGAGTTATCTTAGGTGATGCCCCTTGACACACTCCCGTGTGTGTGTGTGTGTGTGTGTGTTTTGAACACCCGCTTACTTTCTGGCACTATAACTTGCTCCAGGATCATTTTGTATATTTCCTGCCCTAGTCCTAGAGTCAGCCACTTCTCCAAGGAGTCCTGTTTCTATCACTTGAGAATAGTAGTAGAAAGCAAGGTCTGGGTGATGGGTGTATTTGTTGCTGTTGGGATACAGTTGCTATTGGCACCTCTCAAACAGACAGAGCAATGCATTACATGTATGTATATTAACCCACGTATATACACATGCCTATTTCTATTTGTAAACTTATGTGTCTATTTCAGCTAAACATGAATTCATACTGATGTGTACAATGCCAATTCTGATACACTTCGCTCAAGCAATCCTCTACCCCAGGAGTTTGAGGCTGCAGAGAGCTATGATAGCGCCTTTGCACTCAGCTTGGGTGACAGATCACTGTCTCTGAAAACAAAAACAAAAACAAAAACAAAAAGGCTTGTATCCATGAAAATTCACTCTTCATGCTGTAAAGTCCTATGGGTTTTTATAGGCATCATTCTGGCTCCTCCCTTTGCTTGTCTGTGAGCTCTGACTCACAGTGAGAAACCTGCCCTTACCATCCACCATCCATTTACTTAATTGTTTAAGCTCCATATACATGTATAGTGGTTCAGAACTGATAACCCATACCTCTACGGGAAACAGCTTTATCAAATAGAGTGCTCACATAGCTTCTTTTGCCTTCGGTCTTACAGACGCCAGTCATTTCCAAGGTTACTTCAGTCAACACCATTTCCTTCTAGCTCCTTCAATTAGGTTGCTTCATGTATTCTTAATATAATTAGTTTTTTGGGATCACCTTCTGCATTCCTTCCTGAGCTCTCCTAGAGTATTTTTTACCTTTTACTTATTTATTTTTATTTTTTGAGACAGCATCTCACTCTGTTGCCCAGGCTGGAGTGCAGCGATGTGATCTCAGCTCACTGCAACCTCTGCCTCCTGGGTTCAAGCAATTCTCCTGCCTCAGCCTCCCAAGCAGCTGGGACTATAGGTACATACCACCACATCCAGCTAATTTTTTTTTTTTTTTTTGAGACGGAGTTTCGCTCTTGTTACCCAGGCTGGAGTGCAATGGAGCGATCTCGGCTCACCGCAACCTCCGCCTCCTGGGTTCACGCAATTCTCCTGCCTCAGCCTTCTGAGTAGCTGGGATTACAGGCATGCGCCACCATGCCCAGCTGATTTTTTGTATTTTTAGTAGAGACGGGGTTTCACCATGTTGGCTGGGCTGGACTCTTAACTCCTGACCTCAGGTGATCCACCCACCTTGGCCTCCTAAAGTGCTGGGATTACAGGTGTAAGCCACTGTACCTGACCTCCTAATGTGTTTTTTTAAAACTTTGCATATGGACTGGGTTTATGCCTATAATCCCAACACTTTAGGAGGCCGAGGCAGGAGGATTGCTTGAGGCCAGGAGTTCAATATCAGCCTGGGCAACATAGTAAGACCCCATCTCTAAAAACAATTAGGCAGCCGTGGTGGCTTATGCCTGTAGCTCTAGTTACTCAGGAGGCTGAGGCAGAAGCACCCACTGAAGCCAGGAATTTCAGGCTGTAGTGAGCTGCAATCATTGTGCCACTGCACTCCAACCTGGGCAACAGAGCAAGACCCTGTTGACTAAGGTGTCATACATTTGTCGTTAGCATATCATATGGAATAATGATACCACCTTAAAACATCCCTTGTGTTTCAAACATTCAACCCTCCTCCGACTCATCCACCCACTGGCAACCACTGATCTTGGTTTACTGTCTCTAGCTTTGCCTTTTCTACAATATCACATATTTGGAATCATATAACATGTAGATTTTTCAGACTAGCTTCTTCAGCTTAGCAATATGTATTTAAGATTCATCCATATCTTTTCATGGCTTAATAACTGATTTCTTTTTTCAATGAAAAAGAATTCCATTGTATGTATATATAATAGGGCCCCTTATCTTTGAGAGATATGGATGCCTGGAATAGCAGATAGTACTGAACCCTATATATAGTATGTACTTTCCTATACATACATATATACATAAATGAGATATGCATACATAAATAACATTTAACTTATAAATTAGCCACAGTAACAGATTAGGAATCATACCTAATAAGAAAAATAAAAAACTTTTTACAATATGCCAGCATCATTACTCTTGCAATTTGGGGTCATTATGAAATAAAATAAGGGGTACCTGAACACAAGGCTGCAATACTGCAACAGTTAATCTGATAACGAGGCTGGCTACTGAATGAGTCACAGGCAGGGAGTGTTTACAACGTGGATTCTCTGGACAAAGGGATGGTTCACGTCCTATGTGGAATGGAGCAGAATGGCTCGTGATTTCAACACACTACTCAGAACAGCATGCAATTTAAAACTTATGAAATGTTTATTTCTGGAATTTTTCATTTAATATGTGTGGACCATGGTTAACTACAGGTAATTGAAATAACAGAAAGCAAAATCTCAGGTAAGTGGGGAATACTGCACTATGGTTTGTTTATCCAGTCACTCACTTATTAAAGGACATCTTGGTCACTTCCGGTTTTTGGCAATTATGCATAAAGTTGCTATTAATATTTCTGTGCAGGTTTTTATGTTTATATAAGTGTTTAGAATCAGTGAGTGAAAATATCTAGGTAGGAAATTGGTACATCTATTAATAATAAACTTTAAGGACCAGTGTGGTGGCTCATGCCTGTAATCCCAGTGCTTTGGGAGGCTGAGGTGGGTGGATCACCTGTGGTCAGGAGTTCGAGACCAGCCTGACCAACATGGTGAAACCCTATGTCTACTAAAAATGCAAAAATTAGTTGGGCATGGTGGTGAGCACCTGTAATCCCAGCTACTCGGGAGGGTGAGGCAGGAGAATTGCCTCAACTCACGAGGCAGAGATTACAGTGAGCCAAGATGGAGCCATTGCACTCCAGCCTGGGCAATAAGAGCGAAGCTCTGTCTCAAATAATAATAATAATAATAATAATAAACTTTATTTAGGAAAAATTTTGGATTTCCAAAATGTTTCAGAGACAGCACAGAGACTTCTCCTATACCCCTTTCCCAGTTTCTCCTAATTCTTACATCTGTCATAACCACAGTGTATTTGTCAAAACTGAGAAATTAACACTGGCCCATTATTACTAACTAAACTCTAGACTTCATTTGAACTTCACCAGCTTTCCCCTCATGCCCCTCTCTGCCCCAGGGTCCTGTCTAGGACAGCACATTGCATTCAGCCATCGTCCCTTCTTACTTGGTTCTTGTCTTAGACAGTTCCTTAGACTTTCCTTGCTTTCAATGACCTTGAGAGTTTTGAACAATACTGGCCATGTGTTTTGTAGAATGTCCCTCAGTTTGGATTGGTCTGATATTTCCTCATGATAAGACTGGGGTGATGGGTTTTGGGAAGAATACCACAGAGCTACAGTGTCCTTTGCCTCACATCAGGGATGGATGATACCCGCGTGACTTACTCCTGGCAGTGTGAATTTTGATCACTTGGCTAAGGTACTGTTTGCTACTTTTTGCCCCTGTTAAGTTGCTATTTTTCCCTTTTTGTTTTTCTGGAGATGGAGTCTCACTTTGTCACTCATGCCAGAGTGCAATGGTGCTATCTCGGTTCACTGCAACTTCCACCTCCTGGGTTTGAGCAATTCTCCTGCCTTGGCCTCTTGAGTAGCTGGGATTACAGGTGTCCACCACCATGGTCAGCTAATTTTTGTATTTTTAGTGGAGACGGGTTTTTTCCATGTTGAATAGGTTGGTCTCAAACTCCTGACCTCAGGTGATCCACCCTCCTTGGCCTCCCAAAATGTTGGGATTACAGATGTGAGCTACTGTGCCTAGCCCCTTTTTCATATTCTAACGCCCAGCCCCTTTTTCATATTCTATGTTTTGGAAGGAAGTCACCAAATCCCACCCTCATTCAGGAGGTAGTGAGTTGGGGGAGCTTGGAGGAGGAGTACCTGTTTATATTATTTGAAATTCTTCTGTAAACAAAATTTATCTTTTCTACCCTTTGTTTATGTGTTAACTCATTTGTTTATATCAATATGGACTTGTGTGTATTTATTTTATACTGAGGGTTTTAAACAAATACTAGACAGCTTTGTTTGCTGCTGAGATTATTCCAGCTTTGGCCGTTGGAAGGTGCTTTCAGGTGTTTAGATTGGCTTCTGTGTCCCTTTGGCACACCCTATCCCCTTATTTGTTTATTTATCCTTTTATTTATTTTAGCATCCTTACTTTCTGGTACTGTAAGGTACTCTAGTCTCATCTTGTGTATTTCCTGCCCCAGGTCAGCCATTTCTCCTAGGAGCTCTGGTTCCTTTGATTGGAGAATGATTATTTGCAACCAATATCTGGGCTCTCCATGTGCCTATTGCTAATGGGGCGTCACCGCTTCTAGGCCCTCTCAGTGCACAGAGCAGAGAAATGTGTGAGCAGGAAAATGTGTGAGCACTGAGTCATCCATGTGTATATACACATTTGTAATTATTTCTGTATCCATCCATCTGTGTGTGTATGTGTGTGTAAGTGTGTGTATGTGTGTATGTGGGTGGGTGGGTGTGTAGTTTAATATAAACTAAACACGAATTCTTACTATCTGACTCTAACCCAATATCCTGTCCCTTATAGTCTCAGTGCCTTGCTTGTTGTAACTTTGTAAATTTCTCTGACAGGGAGAAACTGAGCTTCCATGATCTGTTATTTATTAACTTATTTGATAGACCCCAGGATAATTAATGTAATTACAGAATTGTTAGCTTGTGCCCTTGTGAGAAACAAACTTACCAACTAGAGTACAATCCTCAGAGTCAGTTCTTCTTTTCTTTAGCTTTACAGTTTTCCGTCAAAACATAGTTTTTCAAAGTCTCTGAAGTTCCCCATCCCTACCCCTTCAGTCTGCTTTGAAACTCAACCAGTGGATCCCAGACTTGAACAAAGTCCAATTTACAAATAATGCTGTTAGATTTGTATATTGGACTTTGTTCAATTCTGGGATCCACTGGTTGAGTTTAAAAACATGTATATATTAAAGATCATCGTATGTGATATAAAGTTATATGGGTTTTGATAAATGCATAGAATCATGTAAACACTACTCCATTTTCAGACAGAAGAGTTTTGAAAAAAATCTGTACTTGCATTTTGCATAAAGAGATGCAGATTGTGTGTGCTCCTTTGTGTCTTGTTTCTTTCATTTACAATCGTTTGTCAACATCAGGCTGGTGTGTGTCACTAGAGTTTCTTTCCTTTAATCATTTGTGATGGTCCATTATTTAAATGTATCACTATTTATCCATTCTACATATATTGAACATTTGGGCTGCTTCCAATTTGGGGCTATTAAAAACCATGCTGCTATGAACATTCTGACATATTTTTGGTGAGCATATGCAACGAGGACTGTTGTGTTGTTGAGTTCACACATTTACTGCTTTTGTTTCTGGGGATAGTCCTTTTTTGTGAGTTTTTAATTTAAAAAATATTTTGTGCTTATTTGTAGATGGAAGGATTCTGTACTAATTTAGTTTATCATCTTCTGAAGCATAACTGTCTCATTAATCTTTACAGTAATTTTCTAATATGGATGTCCTATTGTTTCCATTCAATCAATTAAGAAATTGAGAGTCAGGAAGATGACTCACTTTGCCTATGTCCTTCCTAGTCAGTGGTGCAGCTGAGAATTGAGTCCAGTTAGCTCTGTCTCCCAATCTCAGGTTTTCTCCTCTCTTTCCCAGCTGTAAAACCCTCCTCAAAGCTGACCCAAAGGTGTGACTTAAATTTTAAAATGTCTTCTTCCTCCCTCTCCTGCCAATCACCTTTTAATAGTGTCCCTATGGCCTGGACTTACAGGCCATGCCAATTCCCTCTGCCTTAAGCTCAGCACCCAAGAGGCTTCTGCCTGACTCCATGTGATTTTCATGCCTTTGACATTTCACACAGGGGTTGGGACTGGAAAGGAGGACAAAGAAGAGGAAGACGGAGCAGAGAGAGCAGAGGAAATAGGAAGAAAGAGAAGACACTGGGTTTGTACACCCTCCTTTCTTCAGTCCAGGGGATAAAGTTACATCCAGACCCCCAACCCAGCTGCTATTTCAAAAAGGGGTTGTGAGTGCCACTCTCTCCCCAGACCAAGGGGTCTCCAAATCTAAATTCCTTTAGTCACTTCATTGGTGGTGTTCTTTCATATGCCAATACATATGATGCTGAAATGCCTTTGTTGGCAAAGAAGGCAACTCTAAGAATGTCTCCTGCTTTGGTGTCCTCGTTTGCAGTGAAGACAGACCATGCTCAGGAGGGATGCCTCCATTCTCTGTGGTCACAGCACAGGGTGGGGGCATGCTGACTTCAGTCTCTACCCTTCCAGAATCAGAGAACCACGCCTTCCTCCTGATCCAAGACTGTAAGTGGATGGGACATTTGGCTAAAACCAGGAAAAAAATGTATTTCTGTCCCCTTTTCCTTGAAAGCCAAAAGTGAGTTTTATCGGTGATGAAACTCGGAAATGCCCATAACCCTGAGTTACATTGTATGGGGGTTGACTGCAACCTCAGTGAAAATCAGACCAGAGGAGGAAGGAGATGCAAGATTCCTGCTTCTACAAACCTTAGAGTCTGACAAAGCGGGACTTTAAAGATTAAAGTTCACGACCCCTGCTCAGGAAGGACAGTGGACAGTCTGGGAAAGTCTTCTAGGTCCTGGCTTACACTCTAAAGTGACCTCAGAGGCAGGGTCCAACAAGGGAAGGGAAAAACATCATTTTTCCAATAAGCAAATTTCAGAATGGCAGGGAGGCTGTGGGTGGTAAGCAGTGCAGAAGAGCTTCAGAGGAGTAAAGGATGAACCAACAGATGCCCAAGCATGTGGTCTGCTGGTGTGGCACAGGGTGAGGGTGGTGTTTCACTGGGAGCCAGGGAGACTCCTCCTAGCCCACAATAGCCATAACCCAGGGAAGAGAATCAGTGAGAGAGTGGACCAGTGACCAAAATCCAGTTTGCCTGACACTCAGCTTCCTCCCAGTCCCTGAATGTATTTCCAAAGTCAGCTGACGGTGAACTACACACCCTGAATCGAAAGAGGAATAATAATACAGAAGAAAGCAGCGTCTGTGCAAAAAAAACTTTAGGAATAAAAAAGGAGGAAGGATGATAATGATCAGCATGTAGATGTAGCTTCCCCCACCGGAAAGATCACAGACAAAGATAAAATGATGAGTTAGGAGCTCCCCATACTAATGCTCAAGGCAAGAGGGGAGGATAACATGAGTGGGAATACACTGTGCTTCGGGACTGGCTGTCCAAGGAGAAGAAGCAGGAAGGATTGATCCATAAACACCCATCTCCCACTGGGTGGTGGTTCGCAGGGTATAAACATCTGCACTCCCTGGCACCCATGTGTGGATGCTGCACAGGTTTTCCTGATGTTCCATGCCTTGGCCTCAGTAGCAAAGCCTGAGGAGGGAGGTAAGGGGTGCAAGGCTGGTGCCTGAGGCAAGGCCCAGCCTCCAGTTATTCCTGGACCACAGATCTGGTGGCTGCAGCAATGTCTAGAGCAAGGCACATGTTGGCTAACACGAGCATAGTTTATAAAGTTAAGGAGGTAACCATGAAGACAAATTAAAATAAGTTATAAACTTCTCAAACTATCAGAAGGAAAACATTTGAAAGGAGATAAAGAAAATAGGCCATATACAGACACATTTTTAAAGCAATGAAAAAGATGCATTAAGAGTTTTAAAAAGCATAAACAAGATGATAAAATAGCTAAGAACAAACACAAATGTCTTATGCGTACATAATTTGCAAATGAGATAAACTCCTATTAAAGGAAAATGCTCTCAGATTGTATCAAAAAGCAAAGAAATTACATGCTTAGACAAGAGCATCTAAACCAAATGACAGATCGGGCATGGTGGCTTACATCTGTAATCCCAGCACTTTGGGAGGCTGAGGCAGGTGGATCACATGAGGTCAGGTGTTCGAGATCAGCCTGGCCAACATGACGAAATCCCATCTCTACTAAAAATACAAAAATTAGCCAGGCATGGTGACAGGTGCCTTTAATCCCAGCTACTCAGGAGGTTGAGGCGGGACAATTGCTTGAACCCAGGAGGCGGAGGTTGCAATGAGCCAAGATGGCACCACTGCACTCCAGCCTGGGTGACAGAGAGATATTCTGTCTCAATAAATAAATAAATAAATAAATAAATAAATAAATAAATAAATAAACTAAAAGGATGGCTGAGCTCATACCTGGCAAGTGCAGTGAAAGGCAAGCAGAAGTCAAAGCCTCAATATCCACCAAGGTTGAATTTAAGGTGACAAACACAAAGCAAAAGGCCAAAAAGAGCCTTTCACAAATTGATACAATTCTTAATGATGTGTCATGAATATTTTTGCATCTGTACATGGCAATGAATTCATTTATAAAACCCAGAAAAATCAAAGGAAAGAGAGACAAATATAATAGTCATGGGTGACTTCATTTCTCAGCCCGTGATAGATTCAATAGATTAAAAAAAGTGCATCTAACAAGTAATAAAGTAAAATTAATAAATTATGACTGATAAAGTAAAACTATGTAACTGCCCTTCAGCAATGGATAACACACCCTCGCTACATCTGAAACATCTGTTGGAATGTTTATCAAATTGGCCACATAGGATATTAGGACATAAAATAACCGTACTTTCCAACGAGTAGAAATGACAAGGAAGACACTCTCTGATTGTAATTTAATAACATCAGGTAATAATAACAATAAAATATAATCGCAACAAAAGCCTGTCACTTAAACAAACACCCACATTCTCCCAAAAAACTGTCATGTTAGGAAGTCCAAAGCAAAATCACAGAATATTTAAAAATAAGATAAATTAAAGTGCTATGTGGCTGGGTGTGGTGGCTCACGCCTGTAATCCCAACAGTATGGGAGGCTAAGGCAAGCAGATTATCTAAGGTCAGGAGTTCGAAACCAGCTTGGCCAACATGGTGAAACCCTGTCTCTACTAAAACTACAAAAATTAGCTGGGTGTGGTGGCGTGCACCCGTAGTCCTAGCTACTTGGAGGCTGAGGTAGTCTAGAATCGCTTGAACCTGAGAGGTGGAGGTTGTGCTGAGTGGAGATTGTGCCATTGCACTCCAGACTGGGCCACAAGAGTGAAACT
This sequence comes from Cebus imitator, assembly GCF_001604975.1. Lineage (NCBI taxonomy): Eukaryota > Metazoa > Chordata > Mammalia > Primates > Cebidae > Cebus > Cebus imitator. Next base: position 5,906,486 of record NW_016107430.1, on the reverse strand, counting down.
CCATCTCAAAAAAAAAAAAGGAAAAAAGTAATAATAATAATAAATTTCCTTGACCAAGTCTCTTATAGTTACATTTCCAACCCCAATCCTGCCTCAGTCATCCTCACATTCATACTCTAGTACTGTCATCTCCAACACTAAGAACTGGTTCAAGTCTTCCAGTTCTAAAGCCCTATGGACACCTCTAGTTGGAGATGACTTACGTTAACTATTTATCCCCTCTTCCTGACTTTACCTCCCTACTTGGATGCAATAGATCATCATAACAACCATCACCTCCTTGCCTTTCTTCCTTGTCCTCTTGTCTAAGGAAACCTAAACCCTGACTGATATAGCATCCATCTTCTAGGTGTCTCCACTCAGGCAACTGACCATTGCTCAAACGCATCACACAACAAGGATGGCCCAGAGGGGCAGGATCTCCCATCTGTTTTAGGAGTGTGTGTGTGTATGCACACACTCATGTATTTTTGGAACTCCCAGGGCCTCCCAAATTTCGCCCTAGCAGATTTCAGAAGTTACATGTGGTTTAGAGGAAAAATAAGCTTGTTCAGGGATGTGGTAGCCAGCTTTCAAGATGGTGCCCTTGATCCCTGTCTCCTGTTATTCATGTTCTTGTGTAGTCGCCTACCACATTGTACCACGGTGGGTCTGTATGACCAATAGAATATTGCAGAAGTGATAATAGAGCATTTCTGAAGTTAGGTTATAAAATTCACTGAGGCTTTGAGCTTGATCTCTCTCTGTCTCCGTCTGCATCTCTCTTATTACTCACCTGGGGGAAAGCCAGTTGCCATCCCTATGGAGAAGCCCATGGAGTGAGGAAGTGAAGGTCTCTTTCAGCAGCCACATACATAAATTTGGGAGAGATTCCTTCCTCTTCAGTCGAGCTCCAGCTGATTCCGTCCTTGTGGCCTTGCAAGAGACTGAGGCAGAGCAACCCAGCTAAGCTGCTGCCAGATTCCTGACCCCTAGGAACTAAGGAAATAAATATCTGTTGTTTTAAGCCACTAGGTTTGGGATAGTTTGTTGTGTTGCAATAGATAACTAAGGCAAAGGAATATCATACCAGTCCAGGTTTGGGGATCATTGCTGCTCACTGTGCTACAATGTGGTTGTAGCCCACAGGAATGCCGAGAAGGTGGGATCAGAAGCACATGGCTGTCAGCCATGGTGTCACAGGCCCCACCTGGACAGTCACGGAGAAGTAAGTCATTCTTTGTGAGTGCTTTGAGGCTGACATCTGCCCCTCAGGTGTTATGGCTATCATCTGTCTTTCAAATTAACATTCTGTGTGTTAATTTCAAATTAACATTCTGTGTGTGTGCATATGTATATACACACACACACATTTTTTTGCCAGTTTATTTGAAAGTAAATTGCAGACATGATGACACTTCACCTCCTGAGTACTTCAACATGTATCATCCAAGAATAAGAACCTTCTCTTACACAGCACAGTTATCAAACGAATGAATTTGCCATTCAAGCATTAACATCTATTATACAGTCTATATTCAAATTGTATTCAAAATGTATTCAAACAGCTCTTTAATCTACCCAAGCTGTCTCTTCCAGCCTACGTTCCTCCCAAAAATGAGCTTGAGACTTGTCCCCTGGTTCCTGTCTCTCCTGGTTGCTGATGAGTGCAGGGTCATTAACAACCTGGCACATCCAGCCTAGGCATGGGCATTCTATGTCTGGGGGCTCAGAGAAGCACCCAGGCTGAAATCAAGGGTGCCATAGCAGCTCAAGTCTGAAGACAGACCTTGTCAGGCTGCACCTGCATAAAGCTTATTAAAGCCAGCATGAAATGTTGCTAAAGCAATGGCTAGAGAAAGAGGTGGAGCTAAGAGAATTTGGAAAAACACAGAAAAAGTATCTGATGCAATGTCCTTTATACCCCTTCCCCAATTTTGTAAATCCAAGACTAATCAGGTATTTGATCATTAATCATATTACATTACAAAAAAAACAAGATGGAGTTTGGTCATGTTGCCCTGGCTGGCCTCAAACTCCTAGGCTCCAGTGAACTTCCTGCCACAGTCACCCAAAGTGTTGGGATTATAGGTGTGAGCTACCGTGCCCAGCCCACTTTGCATTTGATTGTCAATTCTTATTAGACTCTTTTATTTCAAAATATCTTCCCACCTTTAAATCTTTATATAAATATATAAAATGCTTTAAATCATTACGTATGTATATATCTATATAGTCATATATATGATGATATTGTCCTTTTTAAGGAGTCCAAGTCATCAGAATATGCTAATTATTTCTTCATGAGTAAATCAGGTTAAAGTTTTCAGGAGAGTATCATATAAACGTTGTGTACTTCCCATTGCATTATCTCGAGAGATACATAATGTCAGTTTGCCCCAATTTTGGTGATATTAAATTTGATCACCTAGTTAAGTTGGTATCCACCAGCTGTTGCCCATGGGTATATTTTCTTTTAGTAATTAACAAGTAACTGTGGGGTGATTCTTGGAGACTGTGTGACTACTCTATTTTCCCACATCATCTCATCCAGTGGTTTTGTTGTCCATCAATGATTCTTGCATTATCACATTGTTGGCTGCAAAATGGTGATTTTGGCATGCAGATTTTGAGAGATTTGAGATGAAGAGGCTAAGGTTCAGAGAGGTTAGGCTAGGACCCATGGTTGGGGCTTTCTGACTCAATGTCTAGATTGTTTCCATTTCTCCCTGCTGTAAGACGGCCTGCTCCTAACTCTTTACCTATGAGTGATGGGGCATGGCAGTCTGGGCCAGATGCCGTGATACCTGGATCCTCAGCATCCTGCCTGTCTGGGGGAGGGTGGTGAAGATTTAAGACTCCGCAAGGCCTCAGGCTCCTGTAAAAAGACAGCAAGATAAGGAGGAATGAAGGATGCTGGGGGTGGTGAGTGATGTCTATGACTCACTACAGCTGCCAGCCATGGATACCATCACGAGGAGGAATCTGGAGGCCACAGTGTCTGAATTTCCATCTGCGCTGGCAGATCAGAACGTATTGTCAAAGCAGTACCTCTGATCACGTCTAGCATCTCAGCCACTACCTGTTCACATACAGGTGTCCTCTTGCTCCAAGGGACTTATTTCAAGCCTAGTGCTCCTCAAGGAAGTACCTCAACTTGCCAGTGTGCATATGTGCCATGTTGCTAGTAATTTGTTACTAACAATAAATTACTGGCATTTGCAAATGATTTCAACTTTTTTAAAAAAAAACAATTAAAATTAGAGAGAATTCAAGGTGATCCCTATAACAGTCTCCAAGATTTGCCTTCTTGCATGCAAAGTGATGACGTTTTATCTGTGAGATGGAAATTACACATGAGAGTTTGTCTTGAGTGTTAAGGGGGAATGTAACCAAGAACTGACATTTCAATAGAAAGTACGTGGATATGTCATATTTTTCCACTCCCTGGATGCTGAGAGTCAGTGGTCAAAAATCTACAACGTGATACTATCTGCTAAAGGATTCTGGGAAAACTCTGGTGACAAAGACCCCTGTTCTGCCCATTATCCAGAGAAGACAGCCCAAATAAGTAGGTCATGTGGTTAGCTGAGCTTCAGGCTCATAGGTTTTTGAAAGACTGAAGGGCTGTGACCTGAAACAACAGCGGTAGAACATTCACCGTTCTCACACCAATCCTCACAAGTGTCTGCGATCAGACAATACTCTCATGATGGTCTCTGGATTTATTTTGGGTCATCAGACGGTTCAGCTCCATGAAGGTCAAGTGGGAAATTAGGGTGACCAACCTTTCTGGTTTGTCTGGGACTCTTACAGTTTAGTACTGAAAGTACTGCATCCCAAAGACCCCCTATTCCCAGGAAAACAGGATGGTTGGCCAACGTAACTGGCATAGAATCCTGTCCAGATGTGAAAAAGCCACTTTCACTTTCCTGGAAAATATAGTACATTAGTCAGTCTTCTGACTTTTGTCCCTAGAGGAAGAATGACAGTCATAGTGGGACAAAAGAGAAGATTCTGGCTCATCTGCAATCCAGTCCACGCTTCATACGCATGATATCTGGAAGGTTCTCTGTGCCTGTAGGTTTATATATGCACACCCATGTGACACACAGCAAAATGCCTTCCATTCTAACTTGTGACCACTTTTTCTTTCTACAAAATAGCTCTTATTAATAGCTCATTAATAGCTCATGACATTTGACTGATTTCTAAACCTAAGGGTTCCTCTCTGTCATCATCTTATATCATTCAACAGTCACATAGGAAATCCAAAAGAATGAATCTGTGGACAATTAATTAGAATTAATAAGTGAATTTGGCAAGGCTGCTCAATGAAAGTTCAATATAAATCAATTGTATTTATATACACTAGCAATCAACCACTAGAAAAGTAAGTTTAAAAATAGCATTTTGTATGGCATCAAACCCCATCAAATGCCCAGAAAATACCTAGAAATAAATCTAATTAAAGACGTGTAAGAAGGCACTCTCTAACAGTAGAGATTCTTAAACTTCAATGTGCATCAGAATTACTCAGGGAGTTTATTAAAATACAAACTGCTGGGCCACAAGCCCAGAGTTTCTGATTCAGGAGGTCTGGGGTGGGGCTGGAGAATTTGTTGTCAGGGGTTGCTGGTTCTGTGGGCTGTGGATCACACTTTGAGGACTTCTGCTCAACACCAAAAACTATAAAACATGCTCTTGTCACTTTTTGAATGTTCACTCCTTGAAAGTCTTTTCATCCTTAGATCCCAAGGCACCACATAATCCTGGTTCCAGCTCTGCTCCTTCTCCTTCATTTTTCTGGTTTTCTTATTCTCACCCACCACCCAGATTTGCAGCTCCTGCAGGCCCTGACCTTCCTCAGTGCCCATCTCACTTTGTGCACCCTCCATGGGCATATACCCACACCCGTGTTCTCTGATGGTTCCTCTTTCTAGCCCAGGGCTCTCCTGGGAGCTCCAGGTTGTCATACCTCCACCTGCCCCCTGGACAGCTCCACTTTGGTGTTCTGCAGCCTCCTTAGCCTGCATGGCCCCAACTGAACTCCCTTTATTCTCCCTAAACCTTCTCCTCCTACTCTTGTGCATGTTTAAAAAGAGATCAACTTCCCTATCCATCTGGTCACCCAAACAAGAAACTAGGGCATCATCCCTCACAACTTTTTCCCAATTCCTACCTCATTTCTAGGAGATTTGCTCTAGGAGATTTGCTGGACAGAGGGGAGAAGGGCCTGGCTACTCCATAGCACTTCCACTGGTCCCCGTGTGCAGGGTAAGGGTGATAATTAATCACAAGCCATGTAAAGATCAAGATACTGTTGGGGTTACTGCTTGTCAGGGTTTGTTTTGCAGACTTTGACTTAGCAACAGATGAATAAAGTACATTGACACACAGATATTATGCTTTGCTAGCTTGGCTGAGGGTTTGTTGCTGCTTACAGACTCTTTGGAGAGTGCTGTAAACAGTTTCAACTGCTGGCCTTTACTAGCTAGAGAGACTTGCATTTATTTAGTAAAGTTTAATTGACAAAGGCTTGAGTGAGCACTACTAGGGTGAAGATTAAAGCACAAGCTCTGATGCCCAAAGCAAACACTATTAGAGGGTAATTTTTTTGGTAAACTTCCTCTTGAGAGGGTTATTTGGCTTAAAGGTTAGTTTTAAGACTACATAAGTGAGCATGTTAGTCAGGTTAAGTCTTTTACATACTTTAGCTATTTGTTTTAGTTATTAACTAAATGTAAAGGGGATTTAGGCTGCCTTTAGCTGAAACTTTTACTAAAACTATAAAAACATTTTTAAACTTTCTAAAAAAGTTTAAGACTATGTTTTGTAACTTTATTATTTTCCCCTTAATATTTCTGCTACCATCTTAAGTAAATTCCTACAAGATACAATATCAACTTTATTACAACAGAAGTGGGCTGGTGAACTCATGTTTTACTGAGCCCGAAGTGTGTCGTATAAGTCTTTTTCTCCTGAATTTTATTTAACACCCAGAGAGGGCTGGAATACCAGAAGAATCTGGGCTTGCCCTGGGTGTGTTTGTCTGCTGGTGGATTTGGGAATCCTGTCCCTGAGCCTACTGCGTAGCAGCAGCAGCTGGAAGGAGACTGCTGTGGTTGATGAGAAAAGCCAGGCAGTTCTTGGCTAGTGGTTTTTCTTTACATTAACTTCTCCATCAGATAAGGCTTTCCTCTTCTTGAGGGAAGGAGTTAAGAGAAAGATGAAAAATATTCCTCCAATCCTGTCTCATCCTGGGAAATGGAATGGAACCTTCTCTCCACAGAAACACAAGGAGAGAATGATAAGCATTCCACCCCCAAAATACCCTGTGTATTCTTGAATAAGTCAGTAACCCTCTTTGAGCCTCAGTTTCCCCATCTGTAAATAAAGGCCCTTAGAACAAAAGCTGGGAAGGTCCTTCTAAGCTTTCAGATTTCATTAGATCCTATGAATATGGAAAGGCTGTGCTCCTACAGGTTTTCCAGCTGAGAGCCTGCAGGTAATTTGTCATTTAATTACTCCATGAGAAGTTGGCAGCCCAGCCCTCTCTGGGGGCCCAGAGGATGCACCTGCAAAGATCAGTATGGCTTGTATCCTACATGGCTGAGAAATGAAAGGAGTCAGAACATAATGCAATGCAGTGTCTGGCAGACACAAAAAGGAAGATTCACAATTCATTTATTCTTTTATTCGTCAGGTAGACATCGAGCATCTACTGGGGACCCTTCATTAAGAGTTGGGGTGGCTGAAATCCACATAGCCTAGGCTGTTAGTCCAGTCAAAATGTAGCCAGGGAATTAAGAGATGGGCACAGCCAACTGTTTAAAAAAACCCAAAAACACAAAAAGTAATCAAGGCTCAAAGAAAAATAGAAAAGAAAAACCCTATAGGATCAGTGCTGGAAGGGCAGGGCAGCTTCTGTTAATTGTGGGTGGAGTGGGAAGACTTCTTGGGGCAGATGGTGATAGCCCCTGGGGTAGAAAGCCCTGGGCCTGCAGAGACTGGCTGTGGAGGGTCTTTCCAGGGGGAGGGAATGACGTGAGTCGAAACAGAAGGCTGGAAGCGTAGGGACAGGAAATAACTCTGTTTCACTTGAACAGCAGTCATGGAGGGGAAGAGACGTGGTGGATCCAAGACAGGGCATTGACCTTACTCTAGAGATCTCTCACGTGCTCATTCCCTGCCCATCCCCCAGCCCCAAAGCAACCTCCAATCTGATTTCTATCTCCATAGGTGAGTTTTCCTATTCTGGACTTTCATAGAAATTGGAATCTTACTTCTTGTTCTCATTTATATTTGGCTTCTTTCATTCGACATCTATTTTTACTAGGCATGGTGGCTCATGCCTGTAATCCCCGCACTTTGGGAGGCCGAGGTGGGTGGATCATCTGAGGTCAGGCATTTGAGACCAGCCTGGCCAACATGGTGAAATTTGTCTCTACTAAAACGAAACAAAACAAAACGAAAAAATTAGCTGGGCGTGGTGGTGAGCACTTATGATCTCAGCTACTCAGGAGGCTGAGGCAGGAGAATTGCTTGAACCTAGGAGATGGAGGTTGCAGTGAGCAGAGATTGCACCACTGCTTCCCAGCCTGGCTGACAGAGCAAGACTCTGTCTCCAAAACAAACAAGTAAAACCCTATTTTTGAGATTTGTCCACGTTGTATAACGTATATCAGTAGCCTTTGTTTCTTTCCGTTTTTGCTGAGTAATATTTCACTGTATGGCTGTGCCACAGTTTACCCATTCTCCTGAGAATGGACATCTGGATTACTTCTGGTTTCTGACTACCATGAAAAAGCTATGAACAATCTCGTCCAAGCCTTTCCGTGGATATATGCTTTTATCTTTCTTGGATAAATACTTCGTATGGAAACATCAAGTCCATGGGGTAAATGCATGTTTAACTGTTAAAGATATTGGCAGAGAGTTTCCCTATGTGGCCCTTGGCCCTATCTAGCTAGGAATTCTCTTTGCATCAGAAATAACAGGACAGAAACACATTTTTAAAAAGCAGCATTTTCTGCTTCTGGGCTTCTCTTATCCCAGGCATCAGTGACTAAGCCCTGGAAAAATATCAAAACAATTCTAAAATTAGGTTTCTTTGCAACCTGCACGTCCAGCTGTTATGCTTAGCACCCTACCTCCCTCCTCTGAACAAAACTCATTCCATGAATATTCAAAATAATTAGTGTTGCATCTTTGAAGACTGCCTCAGTCCAAGCTTCTCCAGAGACCTGTCATGTGTGTGAGCGAGAGACGGAGTTCAAGTACAGCCAGTCCGCTCTGAGCAGGCACTTTGAGTTAAAGCCTGAAGACTCTGACGCTCTGGTGAATTGGCCAGGGAATGGAGAAAGCCTCTTCTGCCAGTCTACATTTTCTACAGACTCGTTTTTATACCTTATGTTTATTGAGTTCTTACCCAGCATCTCCTAGGGGAAAGCCCCTTGGAGGCCATCTCTATTTTACAAGTGAAAGTGTGGAGAGAGGAATGCTACTGGCTGTGGTTGCCCAGGGAGTGCGTGGCCAAGCTGAAGCTGTCTCTCTTTAGTTCTTTCTCTGCTGTAGATCTCCACTCCTCCCAATTTTAGTGGACATTCATGGTTCCTCTCCCCCTTAGTAAAGCTCATCCTTAGGCTGGGCGTGGTGGCTCACACCTATAATCCCAACACTTTGGGAGGCCGAGGCAGGCAGAGCACCTAAGGTTGGGAGTTCGAGACCAGTCTGACCAACATGGAGAAACTCTGTCTCTACTAAAAATATAAAACTAATCAGGTGTGGTGGTGCATGCCTATAATCCCAGCTACTCTGGAGGCTGAGGCAGGAGAATCACTTGAACCCCTGTGGCGCAGAGGTTGCGATGAGCAAAGATCGTGCCATTGTACTCCACCCTGGGCAACAAGAGCAAAACTTCTTCTCAAAAAAAAAACCCAAAAAACAAAACTCATCCCTGCATATTGGTGCTTCTATCCTCACCTAAAAGCAAGGTGAGGAGATTGAAGGAGGTCATATGCCAGGTCCAGGTCTGTTCTGCCCATGCAGAGTAAATCAATCACTGTGACATGAGTTTTCCAAAAGAAAAAAGATTTGTGAGGCCACCAAGCTAGAAGAACAGTTCTCAAATCTGCCTCCCTGAAGATAAAGCCTAGGGAGATATATATATAACACCCAGTTAGCAGCTAGGTCCAGTTTTATTCTCTCTATGCAGTAAAGTAATTACTGTGACACAGGTTTTGCAAAAGAGAAAGGGTTTATTTGCAAGGGCACCAAGTGAGGATACAGGGGATCACCTCTCACATCCATCTCCCCACAGGTAAGTCTTGGAGGTATTTATGGGCTAGAGCAGAGGGGTGGTCTAAGGTGTGGGGAAAGGTGATTAGCAGTGGGGAGAAATGAAGTGGTAAGTTCATTCTGTGCAAGCGTAGTCAGGGTCATGGCATTTCATGGGACATAGGTACAGAAAATCATGGTGTGAGCATGATCTGAGGGTGGAAGGTAGAGTTTTTGGTCCTCTGATATAAAAAAAAAGACCACCTCTTGGTCACTTGCACAGGCCCAGTAATGCTTGGTGATCTTGACTGGTTCAGGAGCTGGCACTAGTTCCTGAAAAAAACTGAAGTGGGCCGGGCGCAGTGGCTCACGCCTGTAATCCCAGCATTTTGGGAGGCCGAGGCAGGTGGATCATGAGGTCAAGAGTTCAAGACAAGCCTGACCAAGATGGTGAAACCCTGTCTCTACTAACAAATACAAAAATTAGCCAGGCGTGGTGGTGGGTGCCAGTAATCCCAGCTACTGGGGAGGCTAAGGCAGAGAATTGCTTAAACCCGGGAGGTAGAGGTTACAGTGAGCCAAGATCACACCACTGTACTCCAGCCTGGGCAACAGAACAACACTGTCCCAAAAAAAAAGATAAATAAATAAATAACGGAAGTGACCACTGCCATGTGGCCTACGAATGTTAGCTATAAAGTAGCTAGTGAAGGTTAAGTTTCAGCATTCAGGCACAAGGCCGTCAGCTACCTTCACCTTCATGGAAAAAGAGGAAACAATCATAAAAAGCAAGCAACCAAAAGCAAGCAGGCAGGTAGACCTGATGAAGCTAGCCCCTCAGTTTCAATGGCAGCATGGCAAGAGAGACCTTCAGGGAGCTCTTATGGGCGAAGGTGCTAAATGCACCTCTGTTGACCACCGTCTCCCTCAGGTTCAGTCCTTCCATGAGCACCAACTCTCCAGACACTGAGAACCTTCTTACTCAGGGCCTGGAGGAGATTCCAGAAATCTGAGCTCCTCCCAGAGCCTGAAATGGAGGCAAGTTCTGGTGCCTGGAACCCAGCCCTTTTGCTTTCTTTTGGGAGTAACAAAAGCCTTCTGCCTGTGGTCTGGAGGACACTGGTTCTTGAAGGGCCATCCCTAAGGCAGATGCAGTGCCTAGCCCAGACTGAGAGTGGGAGAGCCCGAGCCCCTTCATCCCCTGATACAGCATCTCTGAGCATGTGTGGCTGAGGCAGGCTCTGCTGAGCTTCTCCTAAGGACAGAGCCAGAGAACATCCACTTCTTCTCAGCGTCTTCTTTTTTTTTTGAGACAGAGTCTTGCTCTGTTGCCTAGGCTGGAGTGCAGTGGCATGACCTCAGCTCACTGCAACCTCTACCTCCTGGGTTCAAGCGATTCTCCTGCCTCAGCCTCCTGAGTAGCTGGGATTACAGGTGCCTTTCACCATGCCTGGCTAATTTCTGTATTTTTTTTTTTAATTTTTTTAGAGAGACAAGGTTTCACAATGTTGGTCAGGCTGGTTTACAACTTCTGACCTTGTGATCCGCCCACCTCAGCCTCGCAAAGTTCTGGGATTATATGCATGAGCCACCGCGCCTGACAGCCAGCATCTTTTTGGACATCTCTGGGCATGAGCTCTGCTTTAGCCACCCTGTCAAGAGAGAGGGCAGGGGAGGTGGCTGAGCTGCTCCCCACCTTCCTGGAGAGAGGGTTTTATCAAAGTTCTGCAAGTCCAGCCAAAGAATACTCTGCCCTGAGCTTTGCCCCTAGGAGGGCCGGTGTCTATGCAGGGACACTTCCAGGCAAGCTGCCCCTGTGGGTCTCACTACTCCTTCCACCCTTGTCCCCTCTCCTTCCTCTACCCATCAGTTTGGTGTCAGTGGTGGTCAGGGTGGAAGGTGGAATCCCTTCTTCACCATGGCTGTTGCACCTCTGTTGAGAACTGGCTCCCTGTTGACCCTTGACTCCTGACTGTCAAAACTCTGTCTAGGTCGGTGACTCACCCAATAACCTTGGGTCAGTCCTCATTCCTAGCTCCACGTTGTCCTGTGTTACTCCAGGGGTGGTGGCAAGGCTTCTATAAGGCCATATGCATAACTGGTGAAGCTTCCAACAAGGGACCCTTGTTGGAGGAAAAGGTGGCCTCAGGGGCCACTGGTTGGAGCCCAGGGTGGATGTCCCCTAGGTTATAGTTTCCAGTCATTTAAACAAGCCCTTTAGATTTAGGACAGTCAATTCCATGGCCACAAAGAGAGTCCTGACTCTGGCAGGAGAACATCCCTCACATCTGTCTCCCCACAGGTGAGGCTTAGAAGATATTTATGGGGTAGAGAAGTGGAGTGGTCTAAGGTGTGGGGAAAGGTGATTAGCAGTGGGGGAAAATGAAGTAATAGGTTAGTTCTGCACAGAGCTCCACCCCTGGCCCCACTGCATCCTGAACCTGGCCATGGAACTAGGAACTCGGAGCCACAGGGTGGCTGTGTTATCTTGAACACTAGGGACTCACCTGTGCTTTCTCCAATCTGCCTGGCCCTGAATATCGCTGCAGACCAAGTCGTATCTATGACTTCCTAGTGTCTGCCTTCCAAGGTGATTTTATTTTATCCTTTAAGTTGAACCTTATCATGCATTAGAGTCAGGAAATTACACCCTTCACTGAGCAGCCTCTGTGCTAAAGGAAGCCAGGTAATGTGATGAACGGAGGCCAAGAGCGGCATTAATGCAGCTGGTCATGAAAGTCACAGGAACACTGGCAGCTGCCATCAAGACCAATCCCTGGGGCTGCCACAGGCACCTTGGGCCTTAAGGGGGCTCTACATCAGTCAGAGAGTTGGTCCAGAGAGGGTACACTCCTCTCACATGGGCATCTCAGGTTCCTCGGAGGGGAGACAGAGGAGCCCCCTGCAGCAGCAAAGGTGCGACTTGAGCTGCACCACCATGAGTGCTGAACACGACCGTGACTGCAGCAGTCAGGCAGCCCTTCCTGACCTGCAGGGCACTCACATTTGGGGCTGCATCTCAGGAGAGCCATGCCATCACTGGCTAAGGACATGGGGAAAGAAATTGCAAATTTCAATGGTCAATGGTGAGACATTAATGTGCTAAGGCGGGGACTTGTACCTGATGACTGTGGTGGGGAGGTCTTTTCAAGATCCAGGATTTGTCAGTGTAGTATGGAATATACGAATTATTAAATGATGAATGAGTGAATGAATATGTGAATGGAGTAGGCATTCTAGTGGCAGGAAGACTATCCTGGGGGCTGCTGGACAGCCCAGGCAGTGTGATGGAGATGACTGGCCCATTCCACATCCCCTTCTGTAACCCACAGGAGAAACTCCTGGCTTTGCATATAGGATTAAGCTGAAACCATGGGCCACAGCCACATCAAGGCATAAGATGATTCTTTTAGGTCCTGCTGAATTCTTTGCAGGATCAAAGGGCTTTCAGCATTGCCTGTGCTCGACCTGTGCCTACATGTTGCTTCCAAAAGAGGAAGGGAGAACCAGAGAACCAAAGTCTGGTGGCTGAGTAAGATGAGATCAGAGAGATCATTTATCCAGCCCCTTCACTATTCAAGTGGGGAACCAAGGCCAAGAACATGGCAGGAATTTTTCATCCGGCCAAGGAATGTCCAAAGAGGAAGCAGGAAGTAATAGAAAGAGTTGGGGCTAAGGGTCAGGAAACATGTGTGCCCGAGTATGCACAGGCACGTGTGTTTTGGCATTATGTTGAGAAAGATCCAGGATTTCGAATCACAGGCAGGGTGGGTCAAAGACGGGGTAGCAAAGCAAAGATATCACAAAATCTCTATGCACTCTGCAGTTTGCTTCATTTTCTGGATTCCAATTTTAGAAATTATTTCATGATAGAAATCCAGAAGATAAACCCAATAAACTCAAGTTCTCTATTGATTTTTCTTCCTCTTCAGCAGTAGCTGTGTTTCAACTACAGTGTGTTGAAACGTTTAGCTAAGGAAGCAAAAACAAGAAACAACCCCCTCAACTCCCGAGGCAATAAAATCATCATCAATTCACTGGGATGAATACATTTATTCTCGCCAAAGAAGAAGTTATTAAGGATCTGCTGCTAGTATCAGTTGAGTAAGAGCCTGACTGACAATTTCATCTCCTAGAATTTAGAGGAAAATGTTGGAGAAACTAACACCTTTTCTCTCGCATCTTTCCTATTCCAGCATACCCAGAGGTACAGGCATACCTTAGAGATACTGCAGGTTCGGTTCTAGACCACTGCACTCAAGCAAATATTGCAATGAAGAGTCACACGGCTGGGTGTGGTGGCTCACACCTGTAATCCCAGCACTTTGGGAGGCTGAGGCGGGCACATTACAAGGTCAGGAGTTCAAAACCAGCCTGACCAACATGATGAAACCCTATCTCTACTAAAAATACAAAAATTAGCTGGGTGTGGTGCGACATGCCTGTAATCCTAGCTACTGAGGAGGCTGAGGCAGGAGAATTGCCTGAACCTGGGAGGCTGAGGTTGCAGTGAGCCGAGATCGTGCCATTGCACTCCACCCTGGGCGACGGAGTGAGACTCCATCTCAAAAACAAACAAACAAACCAAAAAACAAAAAACAAACAAAACAAAGAGAGTCATGCAATTTTTGTTGGTTTTATATGGGATCAACAAGCATACGCTATGCCATGCCTGGCTTTTTGTTCAACATTATTTGTGAGATTCATCCATGTTATTGGAAATTTCAGTGGCTTATTTTCATTGCTTTTAAAAGTTTCACTCTACAAATAGATTGAAATTGATTTACCATTCTTTTTTACTCTCTCTCTGTCACCCAGGCTGGAGTGCAGATCTTGGCTCACTGCAACCTCCGCCTCCCAGGTTCAGGCGATTCTCCTGCCTCAGCCTCCTAAGTAGCTGGGATTACAGGTGCGCGCCACTGCACCCAACTAATTTTTGTATTTTTAGTAGAGACAGGGTTTCACCATGTTGGCCAACATGGTCTTGATCTCCTGACCTTGTGATCCGCCTGCCTCAGCCTCCCAAAGTGCTGGGATTACAGGTGTGAGCTGCTGCGCCTGGCCACCATTGTTTTTAAAGGAAATTTGAGTTGTTTCCAGTTTTTGCATAATATTACTGTGAACATTGTCATAGTGTATGCTACAGACATAACTGTAAGCTGTTTCTGTTGGTCACATGCCCAGGACTAGAATTGCTGGTTTTGGGTATGCATCATCTCAATTCGGGGGAGAAACTCTTTTCCAAAGTGATTGTTCAAACTTACATTCCCTCAAGTAGTATAAGAGAGCTCTAGTTTTCACATCTTTGTCAGCACTTAAAGTCTTTTATTTTAGACAGAATAGTGAATCTCATTGTGGCTTTAATGTGTATTTCCCTAATTAGCAATGATTTTGAATATATTTTCATAGTTTATTGGCCATTTAAATATGCGCTTATCTAAAGCTGTTCAAATATTTTGCCTCGTTTTCCGTTATTTTTCTCTTATTTATCTGTAGCTGTTCTAAGCATATTTTATATTAGTCTTTGTCAGTTACATGTGTGGAGAATATATTTTTGCACATTGGTTTGCTTTTTTACGCTCTTAATGGTGTCATTTGATAAATAATGTTCTTAATTTTAATGTAGTCCAATTTATCAATCCTTTCTTTTAAGTTTAGTACCTTTGTGCCCTGTTTGAGAAAACTTTGTTTATCCCAAGGTTATAAAGACAGTTTCCTTTAACATTCCCTAGAAGCTTTACTGTTTTGCCTTTCATATTTAAATCTATAATCCAGCTTGAATTAATTTTGTATATGGTGTGAGGTAAGGTACAGATCAACATTAATTTTTCCCATATGGATATTCAGTTTTTGCCTATCACTAGTTAATAAGAAGACCATCCTTTCCCCACTGTTGGGCAGTGCCATCTTTGCCATTAATCAATCGTGTGTACACACATACACACACACATATATGTGAGTCATTTTGTGAGTTCTCTATGTGTGCCTTGTGTAAATACAATGCTATCTTAATCACTGTAGCTTTCTAAAAAAAAAAAAAAATCTTGACATCAGATAGTAATTGTCTTGGATGTTTTCAGACATTTTTATTTTACATAAATTTTAGAATGATAAATTCCTACATATAGCACCTTCTGGAATTTTAATTAATATTACATCAAATCTATAGACCAATGTGGGAAGAATTGATGTTTTTGTAACATGGAGTCTTCTAGTCCATAAACATAGCTCATTTATTTAGGGATTCTTTAACTCCATGTTTCATGGTTTTCTAGGTAGAGGTCTCACAAATACTCTATAAGGCTTATTTCTCACTAAGTATTTGATTTTTTTTATGCTATTGTAAATGCTCTACTTCAAAAAAATTTTTTTCTGTTTATTGTTACTATGTAGAAACATAATTTATTTTTATATATCAATCTTGTATTAAGTAACCTGAATAAATTCATAATTTAATAATTTATCTGTAGACTCTTTTAAATTTTCTGTATATGTAATCATATCATTGGTGAAAAATGAAAGTCATGTCAGTGTCAAAAAATAACAATTTGGTATTTTTCTCTCTAATCCTATACATTAAAAAAAAAAGTCTTTTTTTATTGCACTAACTAGGATCTCTCTAATACAATTCAGGATAGAATTTGTGATAGCAAAGTATCTCCAAACTCTAGGAAACACTTAATATTTTGCTATTAAGCATAATAATACTCCTATAGATTTATCAAACCAAGGAGATTTCTGACTATTCTTAATTTTCTATAGGTTTTTCATTATAAATGAATATCACATTTTTAGGGCCAGGTGTGGTGGCTCATGTCTATAATCCCAGCACTTTGGTAGGCTGAGGTTAGCGGATCACTTGAGATCAATTCGAGATCAGTCTGGCCAACATGGTGAAACCCCGTCTCTAATAAAAACGCAAAAATTAGCTGGGTGTGGTGGTGCATGCCTGTAATTGCAGCTGCTGCAGACACTGAGGCATGAGATTCACTTGAACCCAGGAGGCAGAGGTTGCAGTGAGCTGAGATCGTGCCACTGTACACCAGCCTGGGTGACAGAGCAAGACTCTGTCAATAAATAAATAAATAAAAATAAATATATAAAATTCTCATATGTATTTTTGCATTTATTGAGATGATTACATAACTTTTCTCCTGTGGTTTATTAACATGGCAGTTTGAATCCAGGCTTTCATTGTTTAAAGCTTGGTCTATTTCTGGCTAGCCATTATTCTTTCAAGGTGACCCTTAAGATGTCCTAACCAAAAGCCTGGGATATTATGACGGCTCCTCCTGTTTAGTGAAAACTAAATTCCAAATTTTCTCATCCCTTTAAGTGTATGAGAACATTTGCTATTTTAGAAAATCCATTCGCCTTCCTGTTTTTGTACCTGTAATTTGCTGACTCCAAGTATGACTTTGGAAAGTCTACATTTCTCTCACCTGCCCTTTAGGAGAGCACTCTCTGATGAGCCACAGGCGAGATTCCTGCACATTTCACCACAAGGACTCCAGAGAACCCGGCACCCATGGCTAAAGGGCGAGGTTTCCAGCCTTAGGAAAACACTAAGGGACTAAGTGTAGAGCCACAGGATGGGCAGGCCACAGCATGGATCAGGCTAGTATGGGGTTAAACACCAACAGAATGCGGACTGTCCCCTTCTTCCTTCCATGACAAGCTCATGAAATTCTAGTTGAAGTACTGAAAACAGAATAAATCCATTCACAAAGTAATCAGTTGTCAAGTTCAGTCTTGCTGTTTCCAACAGGGCAATTTTTTCTAACTGCATCAGCTTATTTAGTTTTTAGATGACTGCTTGGACACACACATTTAAACTTGTGTTTATGAATAATTTAAAAGGAAAATACAGCATGGCTAGCAGTAATCACCTCCTCATCAGCTTCCCTAATGATGGGTCCTCCCTTCTCATGCCCTTCCCAGATTCAAGAGAGGTCACCTACATTTGGACTATTAATGATGGAAATCTGAAACTCTCAGTGATTTGCTAGTTAAGGCCAAAGGGAGCCTTAGCTGATAATTTATCCTAATGACCTTTCGTTAAAATCCCTGAGAGCACAGGGTCGACTCAATGAGAGTCCCATGAGGTTGTATGGATGTCTCTGAGCCTCAGGCTAACCTGGCTTTGTTTATGGAAAGATCCTTGGCTGGAGGGTTAGGATGCAGGATCACCACATGCACAGCTCCAGTGAGTATCGTTCACGTGTATAATACAATGGAGCTGCATAGTCTAACAGAAGAAGTTTGAATATGAGTCCTTAACTAAGCAGCTGGGAATAACTTACCACCTGCTGGGCAAGGAAATATGAATTGCAACAGTAGATTAGAGATGATACAAAAGCGCTGGGATCTCATCCTAGTTTAGGCATTGTTCTGGGGGTGCAGTAAGGGTTGGGGAAATGCCCAACCATCAGTGAAGCGGGGATTTCAAGCCTGACCAGCTTGGTATTAACTCTGGAGAAGATGGTGATCTCCCTGGCTGCCAAAAGGTGTCAAGTTAGTCCAGCTGAATGTGACAGTGTGTTTTGTTTTGTTTTGTTTTGACGGTGTTTTGCTCTGTTGCCAAGCTGGAGTGTAGTGGCGAGACCTCTGCTTACTGAAACCTCCAACTCCCTGGTTCAAGCAATTCTCCTGCCTCAGCCTCCTGAGTAGCTGGGATTACAGGCACATGCCACCATGCACAGCTAATTTTTATATTTTTAGTAGAGATGTGGTTTCTCCATGTTGGCCAGGATGGCCTTGATCTCCTGACCTCATGATCCACCCCCTTCAGCCTCCCAAAGTGCTGGGATTACAGGTGTGAGCCACCATGCCTGGCCGACAGGATGCTTTGATAGCCATCTAGGAGACTGGGTGAGTGATGGAAACAGGACTCCAGTGGTAGACTCCAGCTCCAGGGGAAACAGATGACAGAGCACAGACAGACCTGAAGCTCCAGGTGGACTCTTCAAGCCACATGCAGGAAGATGGGACCAGGCAGTCACTGGGCGGTGGGGCAGGATGGTACTGACTCTCAGGAGACACCTGGACCCAGGAGGTATCAGCTCTGGGGATCCAAGTCAGAGCAAGATGAGCCTCTCCTGAGCTCCTGCCTCAGCACGCATTAAAGGTCCAGGGCAGAAATGAACCTGCAGGTCAGGGGTGAGATAGGGGTGGCCTCAGTGGAGGGAAGGAGCCAGGCAGCTCCTGAGTGGGGCTGCCAACCTTGATGAGAGTCCAGAAATCAGATTTCAGAGGCTATTTAGATGTGCAGATACTCGTGGGAAGGCAGTGTTGCTCAGGTGGATTTCTTGAGTTCTACTTGAAAAGCAGGGAGATGTGGTTTTATGAAACCATACTGCCTGGAGTCATACAGACTTGGTTTGATTATTGAGCTCAGGACTATTCAACAAAAATGTTCTGAGTACCTACCATGCACCAGTGGCAGGGAAGGACATAGACTATGTAATTACAAAAGAGCCAAATGCTACAAAGTGGGAGCTCGTTGGGGAGTAGGGGGATAAGAAAGGCTCCCACAAGCAAAGAGATTGTGATGTGTATGTGTGAGTGAGTGTGTGTGTGTGTGTGTGTGTGTGTGTGTGTATGGTGGTGGTGGTGGTAACAGTGGAGGAAATTGGGATATCCCAGGTAGCAAAAACAACATGAAGGAGGTTCTGGAGGTCAGCCCACAAGTGAAGAAAGTCCTGTACACTAGGAAGAGGCCAGAGAGGTGGGCAAGAGCAGGATCCTGGCAGCCTTGGAAGCCTTGTGAAGTGTTTTGGTCCTGATGGATTGGGCCATGGGGTACCACTAAAGTGTTGTGTGAAGGACAGTCTTATGATCAGACTTGGGTTTTGGAATCTTTCCATGCAAAGTGTGGACTAGTGGTGTGGCCATCACCTGCAAGTTTGTTGGAAATGCTGACTTTTCGTCCTGTATTAGTCTGTTTTCATACTGCTGATAAGGACAAACCTGAGACTGGGAAGAAAAAGAGGTTTAATTGGACCTACAGTTCCACATGGCTGGGGAGGCCTCAGAATCATGGCGGAAGGTGAAAGGCACCTCTTACATGGTGGTGGCAAGAAAAAAAATGAGGAAGAAGCAAAAGTGGACCCCCCTGATAAACCCATCAGATCTCATGAGACTTACTAACTATCATGAGAATAGCATGGGAAAGACTAGCCCCCAAGATTCAATGACCTCCCCCTGGATCCCTCCCACAACACGTGGGAATTCTGGGAGATACAATTCAAGTTGAGATTTGAATGGGAACACAGCCAAATCATATCATTCCAGCCCTGGCCCTGCCAAATCTCATATCCTTACATTGCAAAACTAATCATGCCTTCTCAACAGTCTCCCAAAGTCTTAACTCTTTTCAGCATTAACCCAAAAGTCCATACTCCAAAGTCTCATCTGAGACAAGGCAAGTCCCTTCTGCCTATGAGCCTATAAAATCAAAAGCAAGTTAGTGACTTCCTAGATACAATGGGGATACAGATATTGGGTAAACACAACCATTCCAAATGAGAGAAATTGGCCAAAACAAAGGGGTTACAGGGCCCACGCAAATCCAAAATCCAGTGGGTCAGTCAAATCTTAAAGCTCAAAAACGATCTCCTTTGACTCCAGGCCTCACATCCAGGTCACACCGATGCAAGAGGTGGGTTCCCATGGTCTTGGGCAGCTCCACCCCTGTGGCTCTGCAGGTCACAGCCTCCCTCCCCGCTGCTTTCACAGGCTGATGCTGAGTGTCTGCAGCTTTTTGAGGCGCACAGTGCAAGCTGTCAGTGGATCTACCATCCTGCGGTCTAGAGGTCAGTGGCCCTCTTCTCACAGCTCCTGTAAGGACTGGGTGTGTGAGTTCCAACCCCACATTTCCCTTCCGTGCTGCCCTAGCAAAGTTTCTCCATGAGGGCACCACCCCCTGCAGCAACCTTTTGTCTGGGCATCCAGGCATTTCCATGTATCTTCTGAAATCTAGGTGGAGGTTCCCAAACCTCAATTCTTGACTTCTGTGCACCCACAGGCTCAACACCACATAGAAGCTGCCAAGGCTTGGGGCTTTCACCCTCTGAAGCTACAGCTGGAGCAGCTGGGACACAAGGCACCAAGCCCCTAGGCTGCACACAGCACAAGTATCCTGGACCCAGCCCATGGAACCATTTTTTCCTCTTGGGCCTCTGAGCCTGTGATGGGGAGGGCTGCCGTGAAGTTCTCTGACATGGCTTGGAGACATTTTCCCCATGATCTTGGAGATTGACATTAGGCTCCTTGCTACTTATGCAAATTTCTGCAGCCAGCTTGAATTTCTCCCCAGAAAATGGGTTTTTCTTTTCTATAGCATAGTCAGTCTGCAAGTTTTCTAAACTTCTATGCCCTGCTTCCCTTATAACACTGAATGCCTTTAACAGCACCCAAGGCACCTCTTGAATGCTTTGCTGCTTAGAAATTTCTTCCACCAGACACCAAAACCAACTTTCTCAAGTTCAAAGTTCCACAGATCTCTAGGGCAGGGGCAGAATGCCACCAGCCTCTGCTAAAACATAACAAGAGTCACCTTTACTCCAGTTCCCAACAAGTTTCTCATCTCCATCTCAGATGACATCAGCATGGACATTTTCTTATCTTCTGAGCCCTCCAAACTGTTTCACTTTCTTCCTGTTACCCAGTTCCAAAGTTACTTCCACATTTTCAGGTGTCTTTTCAGCGATGTCTCACTCTACTAGTGCCAATTTACTGTATTATTCTGTCTTCACACTGCTAATAAAGACACGCCTGAGACTGGGAAGAAAAAAAGAGTTACTTGGACTTATAGTCCTACATGGCTGGGGAGGCCTCAGAATCATGGAGGGAGGTAAAAGGCATTTCTTACATGGTGGCAGCCAGAGAAAAAAATGAGGAAGAAGCAAAAGCAGAAACCCCTGATAAACCCATCAGAGCTTGTGAGGCTTATTAACTTTCACAAGAATAGCATGGGAAAGACCAGCCCCCATGATTCCATGACTTCCCCCTGGGTCCCTCCCACAACACGTGGGAATTCTGGGAGATAGAATTCAAGTCAAGATTTGCATGGGGACACAGCCAAACTATATCACATCCTCACTCTGGACCTGCATTTTAACAGAAGCTGCATGACTTGATGCACCTCCAAATTTGAAGAGCCCTGCTCTACCATGTTCCCATCAGCTGTTCTGAGAGGTTGGATGGGAGGGAGCCACAGGTGAGCATGGTAGTGTAGCCAGGAAGCTGCTCTTGTGATTTAGAACAGAAATAAGGAGACTTACACCAAGCCTGTGGCAGGAGGGATGAAGAGAGGTCCCCGTAGGGCAGATCAGAACACATCACACCCCTGCTCATATCCCTCCACTCCTGCCTCTCAAATATCCCATCTCTTCAGCTGGAACTCCCATCTCAGCCTCAGAACATTTGCCTGACAGAATTCTGCACTGCCTATCATGTCTGTCTCCTCTGGCCCCCTGCCACTGTGGCTCAGTGTCCCCTCCCACCTTTCCCAGGCTGTGACAGCCATCTTCCAATTGGCCACTGCAGCCAGAGTGGTCCATCGAATCACAGCACTGACCCCAGAGCTCCCCAGCTCATGGCCCCTGGTCACTCCTACCTCTCCTTCAGGATCAAGTCCATGCATCTCACCCGGCATTCAGGTCTTTTCATAGGTGGGGCCATGCTCCAGTTACATCTGCATCTCCCACTGCACCTGAGTGGACCCTGGCCTCCAAGCCAATGTACCACCCTCTACCCCAGGAATATGTGTGCTTCCCCCATTCCTACCTCACACGAGCATTCTGGAATGCCCCTGTGCCACCTCGGCAGTACTCTCAATCTCTTTACATGAAAAGATGACATTTGCTATTGCATTTTCTAGTTACTAAAATATTGCGAGCATATTGCCAATGTTAGGAAGACACTGAAAAGTACAGGAAGACAGTGAAACTCTGCTGAAAGCCCATCATCCAGAGACAGTCACTGTGCAGAATTTGGTGTGGCTATTTCTCAGTGATATGCTCTGAAAATCCACTGCTGAGAGCCTGCAGACCAGGCTGGCAGCCTCTAGCTAGAGCTGGGAAAAATCAGGCCCCAGACGGGACACCAGAGTTGCTATTTTGTGCCTCCTATAGGTGTATGGGGCACCACATCACTTGCTCACAAAGGATTTCTAACACACTGTGAGGAGGAGCATGGACCTCAGGGCTCTGGCAAAGGCAGCTCCATCCGACTAGAGCAGCGCTTGGATCGTTAATGGCTGGAGAGGTGGTGGGTGGTGCAGAAGGCTGGGCTCGGGGGGCCCTGTGATGTGTGTGTCAGCCCCTGCCTTCTCCTGCTCTGTGGCTCCAGGCACCCCTGTCTCCACTCTGTAGGCTCTCTTCTCTCTGCCCCAACTCTAGCAGCAAGCCGGCCAGCAACCCTTTAGTTCTGTCCAACAAACACTCTTCATGCTCAGCTCTGAGTTAGGAGACATGGGGGACACAGAACAAGCCGATTATCCCTGCCCCGGAGGAGCTGACAGACTGGCGGGTTAGGAGCAGCTGTCTCACCAGGCTCTGATCCTCCACGAGGAGCTTCTGTAAGCTCTGAGGGTGAGCTCTGGGGCACTGTGGATCCAAGCAGCCTCTGCCTCCTCCTGGCTCTCACTGTGTGCTTCCACACTTTCTGATTTGCTCTCCAGGCCGTTGAATCTTGCTTTGAATTCGGTCTGCTTGGCTGCCACTGCCAACCTTTCTTAGTTCTAGTGGTATCTCCAAGCTGGAGAATTGCAACAGACCCCATGAGTGTCAGACAAGCCTTCACAGGGAACTGTGGTCACACACCAGGAGAAGAGACAGGCTCCCCTCCATCCTCCCACCTTTGTGACTCCAGAAACACAGAGAAATTCTCCAACATTTCTGCCCAGTTCTTCAAGGGCTCATGACAGAGAAGTCAGACATGTCAAACCAAGCCTGCACAAAGTAGCAAGTGTTACAAAGAGAAACGGGTGTCAAAGGAGTAGCTTTGACTTTGGAGAGGCAAAGAAAGTCCTTACAGATGGGGTAACATTAAAGCTGGGTTTGAAAAAAGAGAAGGAATTTTACAAGTGACAAAGGAGATGGGGGCACGTTCAGATGTTTATTCTAGAAAGATTTCCCCCCATGCCAGTTAGCATGAAGGAGAGACTGGAGGAGCATTCTGGGGAAGCAGAGAAGCCAGCAAGGTGGCTGATATGGCCCTTCAGCTGGAGATACACTGAAGGCTGAAGAGGATGGGCTGTGAAGGTCAGGGAGGCAACGGACACTGGCCAGGTGGCCAGTAGCTCCTGGGCAAACTCCAACCTGGAGATCGTGCAGGTGGCCAGGACTCAATGCAGAGCCAGGAGGCCTGTGTTAAGCAAGCTGTGAATGAAGAGACCACCTAAATGGGCTTTGTGTGAGCAACAAGGCTATTTATTCACTTGGGTGTGAGCAGGCTGAGTCCGAAAAAAAAAGAGCAGAGGGTGGTGGAATAGGAGCTGGTTTCATAGGTTGGGGGTAGGCATGGAAAGTTACAGTTTAGGGTGGTTTTTGAAGCTGGTGGGGGGTTGTCACAGGGCCCAATGTCAAAAGGTTGGCTTATCAGTTGAGGCAGGAACAATGGCAGAATGTCTCAAGATTGGTTAATCAGGCACTGCAGAAGCTAGCTATTCTTCTTTTGTCATTTTCCTGTTACCTTGGACTTTCTGGCTCTGGGAGGCCATTTGGAGGTGTATGTGTGGGTCAGAGGGGTCACCATGGCTTGACTATGGTGTAGTCCACGGTGCAGTCAGTTCAAAGAATCTTGCAGCCTATGACTCCTGCTCTGAGCCTCACTGTGGTGGGTTGGGGTGTCTGGGTATTTGAAGGAATCTCAGCTGGTAGGAGGGCACTTGTAAATAATTTTTTTTTTTTTGAGACAGTCTTTCTCTGTCGCCAGGCTGGAGTGCAATGGTGTGATCTCAGCTCACTGCAACCTCTGCCTCTTGATTTCAAGTGATTCTTCTGCCTCAGCCTCCCTACTAGCTGGAACTACAGGCGCATGCCACCATGCCTGGCTAATTTTTTGTATTTTTAGTAGAGATGGGTTTTCACCATGTTAGCCAGGATAGTCTCAATCTCCTGACCTTGTGATCTGCCCACCTTGGCCCCCTAAAATGCTAGGATTACAGGAATGAGCCACTGCACCCAGCTGTATGTGATCTTAAGAGATGAAGTGCATCTTTTTTTTTTTTTTTTTTTTGAGATGGAGTTTCGCTCTCGTTACCCAGGCTGGAGTGCAATGGTGCGATCTCGGCTCACCACAACCTCCGCCTCCTGGGTTCAGGCAATTCTCCTGCCTCAGTTTCCTGAGTAGCTGGGATTACAGGCACGTGCCACCATGCCCAGCTGATTTTTTGTATTTTTAGTAGAGACGGGGTTTCACCATGTTGGCCAGGATGGTCTCGATCTCTTGACCTTGTGATCCACCCGCCTCAGCCTCCCAAAGTGCTGGGATTACAGGCGTGAGCCACCGCACCCGGCCCCGAAGTGCATCCTTTATTAAGAGAAATGGTGACACCTCTGCCAATTGTCTCGAATTTGTTTATCCGTGTCCTGTCACCTCCCCCAAATGGGATATAACACAGACCTGCAATTATTTTGAAAACCCTAAATTGGCTTCTTTTTGTAGGAAAATTGCCCTTGGTTCAATTAATCCCTATCCTAGAGAAGCAGTCAGACATCTGATTGGAAGAGGAGTTGAGGGTGAGATGGCTGCTCCCCTCAATTCCTCTACCATAATCCAATTACACTGACACTGATCAGGGGCTACCACACTTCAGACAGGGGACTGCAGATCTCCACCCCTGGTGAGGACCCCCTCGGTCCCCTATGCAAGCTCACAATCTAGCTGGGAAACAGAAATACGCTAATAAACAAATAACTAGCTCTGATACTAAGCTGATTGAGCAGACAGCCGGGGAATTTGATGGAGAACTTTGAAGGATGGCTTCCTGGGGAAGGTAAGAGTAGGTAAGGCTGGGCCTTGGGACAGGCCAGGCCCACACAGAGTGACTGGGGAAAGAGGCCTTCCAGGCTGAGAGGACAGCCTGATGAAGGTTCAGGGAGTGAAAGGAGGAAATCTGTTCAGGAAAGTGTGGGTAGGTGGGTGTGGCATGGTGCAATTCAGGGTTCCCCAACCCCGAGACCAGTCTGTGGCCTGTTAGGAATCGAGCTGCACAGCAGGAGGTGAGTGGTGGGTGGGTGAGCAAAGGTTCGTCTGTCTTTACAGCTGCTCCTGGTTGCTCACATTACCACCTGAGCTCTGCTTCCTGTAGATCAGCAGCCGCATTAGATTCTCATAGGAGCCGGAACCCTATTGTGAACTGTGCATGCGAGGGATCTGGGTTGCCCGCTCCTTATGAGAATCTAACGCCTGAGGACCTGCCACTGTCTCCCATCACCACCAATGGACCGTCTAGTTGCAGGAAAACAAGCTCAGGGCTCCCACTGAGTCTACATTTTGGTGAGTGGTAATATATAATTATTTCAGGCCAGGCGTGGTGGCTCACACCTGTAATCCCAGCACTTTGGGAGGCCGAGGCAGGTGGATCACGAGGTCAGGAGTTTGAGACCAGCCTGGCCAGTGCAATAATAACAGAAATAAAGTGTACAATAAATGTAATGTGCTTGAATCATCCCTAAACCATCCTGATCTGTGGAAAAATTACCTTCCACGAAACTGGCCCCTGGTGCTGGAAAAGCTGGGGACCACTGGTATAAATCACATGATCCAAGATTTGTTTGCATGAATTCCCACCAGCCTACCCTCACTGAATCCTTATGATAAGCCCATACGTTGGTATCGCCAGATCCATTTTACATATGAAGACAGTGAGACTCAGAGAAGTGAGTGTTCAAAACAGCAGCTACCATTTGTCGACCACAAAGTCTGTGTCTTATATTCTGCTAAGCAGTTTGCCTGTGGGAATGTCTCACTTAATTTAATCCAGACAGAAACCTTACAGAGTAGGTACTTTGATCCCTATTTTGCAATGAGGAAACTGAGGCTCAGAGAGCTGAGTCAGCAGCAGACCAGGGCTCCAACCAGATTCTCTTGCTACAAAGTCTGTTTCTTTCTAAGCCCCATGTTGGAAGGACTGAGGGCAGGCCTAGGTGAAATGATAAGGGACTTCTGATACCACTCAGAGCTTAGACTTTGTACTGAAGGTACCAAAAGAGCCTCTGTGGGTGTGTGAAGACATGTGACCTCAGTGTGGCTTCCAGACCCATGGCCTTGTGCTTCAAGGTCAGCCTGCGGCCAAAGTACACACTGTCCATGTCCTGAATGCCCAGCGCCCTGGCTTCCCAGGCAGCCGTGGTTCCTACTTCTCTCCTCCTTGACTTCTGCCTGCATCCCAAGTGACTTTGATTCTGACCGGATGGAGCATCTGACAGTCAAGGCTCTCTGTCCCTGTATCCACTCCTTTCCTATGACTTCCCTGGCTTCACCATTCCCCAGAAAGCCTGCCCTTTAGGGATATCAAAGACCTGGGCCTCAGAAGTCCTGGCCACCAACCTATTTATCTCAAACCTTTCTTTTTTCTCCCCAGCAGCCCCAAGTGACAAAATAAAATAAAATATCCCTATTCTCATGTAGCTTACCTTTTTTATTGGGGAAAACAGACTATTTACAAAATGAGTTAAATATCTAATATGTTTAACAGTCATATTTAGTAGTGCTAAAAAGAAAAAAAAATCAGAGAAAAGGGATGTGAAATATCGTTGGGGAGGAAGGTTCGGATTTTTTATTTTTAATTTTTTGAGATGGAGTCTCACTCTGTCACCCAGGCTGGAGTGCAGTGGCATGATCTTGGCTCACTGCAACCTCTGCCTCCCCGGGTTCAAGCAATTCTCCAACCTCAGCCTTCTGAGTAGCTGGGATTACAGGCAGGTGCCACCACACCCAGCTAATTTTTGCATATTTTGGTAGAGATGAGGTTTTGTCATGTTGGCCAGCCTGGTCTCAAACTCCTGACCGCTGGTGATCCACCCACCTCAGCACTCCCAGAGTGCTGAGATTACATGTATGAGCCACTGCACCTGGACTGAAGGTTTGGATTTTAAGGAGCGTGGCCAGAGAAGGCCTCAGTGAGAAGGTGACTGGGTGCACACCTACCTGAAGGAGTGAGTTGCGTGGGTACCAGGCAAGGGGAACAATAGATGCAGGGACTCAAGAAGGCACATGCCAGAGTGTTCAGGAACAGCTAGGAGGCCAGTGTGGCCAGAGCAGAGAGGGAACAGGGACGAGAAGGACAGCTCAGGGACTCAAGGTGGGGCAGATTCCACCAGCCACTGCAGGTCACTGTTGTCAGGATCTGCCTTTTGCTCTGACTTGCTCCAATGGGGGCGTTTTCAGCAGAAGAGTGACACGACCTGACTTACTTTTGAGAAGAGTCACTCCGGGCCGTGTATTGCGGCTCACACCTGTAATCCCAGCACTTTGGGACGCCGAGGTAGGTGGATCACTTGAGGTCCGGAGTTTGAGACCAGCCTGGCCAACATGGCCTATCTCTACTAAAAATACAAAAATTAGCTGGGCATGGTGGTTGGTGCCTGTAATCTCAGTTACTCAGGAGGCTGAGGGGGGAGAATCTCTTGAACCCAGGAGGTGGAGGTTGCAGTGAGCCGAGGTCATGCCACTGTGCTCTAGCCTGGGCAACAGAGAGTCACTCTGGTCACTGTGAAAAATAGACTGCAGAGGCAAAAATAAGTTCAGAGGTGACTGCAATCATCCAGGGGCAAAGTCATGGTGGCTCAGCTTGGATCAGGTGCGGGGGCCAGAGTGGGTGGTGAGAAGCGATCTGATTCTGTATACAGTTAGAAAGTAAAGGTGAATAAATTTGCTGATGGCCCAGATATGAGATGAAAGAAAAGAGGCGTGAAGGATGACGCCAAACTGTTTGGTCTGAGCATCTGGGAAATGGAGCTGCCGTGCAGTGAGATAAGAATATCTGAGGCAAGGAGCTGGCTTGCAGGCAGAGCGTAATGGGGACAGATGATGTGTAAGATGCCTATTAGTCATACTGCTCGTCCCTACTTCCTTGCTGTTACTTCTTCTGCTACCAGGTCATAATTCTCAGTTTTACCCTGTTTACCAAAACCCCCCAATATGCTGTTCCCTCTGCACAAAATGCCCTTCTCATCCCATGCCTCCACCAGCCAAGTCCTCAGTGAGGCAGCAGGTCCCCCTCCAGCTACCCCAGCCGGGTAAATGTATCATCTCTGGCTGCCCCTTATTCCTTTTGAGCAGCCTCTGTCTCAATGCTTTCTAAGTTATCTCTGGGCCTATTTGTCTCTCGAAACACTGAGCTCTTTGAGGGAGCCGTGTCTCATTTACATCTGGCACTAGAGCTGTCCTGTATGGCACTGAGGCTAAGAATAAGGGCCCCAGAGCCAAACAGAGCTGTGTTGGAACCCCAGATCTGCTACTTATTAATAAACCATGGCCCTTAAGCAATTCTGAGCCTCAGTTTCCCCAGCTGTACGATGGTGGTTGTCTTATCTATTTTTGTGCTGCCATAACAGAAATACTTGAGACTGAGTAAGTCATAGGGAACAGAAATATGAATATATTCCCTCACAGTTCTGGAGGCTGAGAAGTCCAAGAGCAAGGCACTGGCGCCAGGTGTGGCCCTCCTCATGGCGCCCTCACACGGTGGAAGGCGGAGGAGCAGGAGGGGATGAGCTCACTCCTGCAGGCCTATTTTTATAGCACCATTAATCCATTTATGAAGGTGGAGCCCTCATGACCTAAACACCTCCCCAAAGACGCCACCTCCTAAGACCATTGCACTGGGGATTAAGTTTCCAACATAGAGACTTTGAGGGACACATTTAGATGATGGCATGGATGATAATAGTAGCTTAGGCCTAGCATTATTTTGAAAAGTGTATAAAGTGCTTGGTGCTGGGCTTGGCATGTATTAATCCCTCAATAAATGCTCACATGACTTAAAAATCATAGTAAGTGTTTTTTTTTTTTTTGGTGGAGGTGGGGAGGTGAGTCTCGCTCTATCCCCCAGGCTGGAGAGCAGTGGCATAATCTTGGCTTACTGCAACCTCTGCCTCCCGGGTTCAAGCAATTCTCATGCCTCCACCCCCTGAGTTGCTGGGATAACAGGTGTCCACAACCACGCCCGGCTAATTTTTGTATTTTTAGTAGAGATGGGGTTTCACTGGGTTGGCCAGACTGGTCTCGAACTCCTGACCTCAAGTGATTCGCCTGCCTTGGCCTCCCAAAGTGCTGGGATTACAGGTGTGAGCCACCACACCCAGCCAATAATAAGTGTTCTTGATGAGGATTTTTGATGGGCCAGTTTGGAGGGTTGGATGGAGGGCCAAGGAGGCCAGTGAGAAGGGAAGCTGAGCAATCGTCCAGGTGAAAGTGCTGTGGCCAGGGCTGAGATAGGGGCAGGCAGATGACGTAAGGGCTGTTCTTGGGTTGAATAAGCAGGACTTGGTGACATTGGTCATGGGTGGTCGAGAAAGGGAGAAATCTTAAACAACCCAGCCTTGAACTCTTTCTGGGCCAGCTTTGAAATTTTAAACAGCTGTGTTTTCGCACTTGGTCAAAGTCACTCAGTGCTGAGACTTCCCCAACTGCGGGCTGCAGGAGGCCTGACCTTTCAGCAGTATTTACAGTATCGACCAGCTAATTTTAGACACTCACACCAGCAGGATAATAGGGTAAAAGGCGACCTCACTGGAGCTGCTCTAGCCCGTGTTCTTCCCTAGATAGTGTCAGTCATGGATGAAGCCAGCGTTCATCCGATGCCAACTTCAGGCCCAGCCTGGGCATTGATGGTGTGTGTATAAATAACTTATCCTTGTTAAGTCAGAGAGAAGGTGCCTTTTCCAAGGGGGTGGCCCCAGCTTTCTGGCTCAGGCTGTATTCTGGCTCGACATTGATCCCCAGTGACCTCGCCCACTCCCCTGCCTTCCCCACACTCCTTCTGCACCTTATGGTTTCTCAGTGTGCTCTGACCCTCCCCTCAGCAACCCTCCTTCCTGCAAGGCTCTTCTAAGGCTGGGCTCCCACCTTGGCAGGGGCTTCCTGGAGCAGAAGAGAGTCAGAGGTGGGACCACAGCATCCCTGGGATGGCATTCCAGCAGCCACCAAGCCAGTTGTTAGCCATGGCCCTTAAGCAATTTGCTTAACTACTTTGAACCTCAGTTTCCCTAGCTGTAAAATGGCGATTATCTTAGTGGAGCGAGTACCAGAGACACTAGTGTGACAGCAAGAGTCGGCTCCTTCTTTCTCTGAGAAGGGTTAACCCTCTAAGTAGCTCTGTGGAGCCCAGCAACACCCACTGTCCCCTTGATGCTACCTCCAGGTCGAATGCCTCTGTCTCTGTGGTTTGCTGGAAACCGTCCAGCACCGTCTGGCCCTGCTGTGAGCAGCCTGTCGAGCTGCGTGCAGCGTTTCCCCCACGGCGCTGCCGCCAGCTTCTGTGTCGGGAACAGACTGGAGCTTCCCGCCTGGGCTCCAACACCTTGTTCCTCTCCTCTACTATCCAAGGACTTGTTCACCTTAAGCAGCTGGGAAAGGAATGTCCTCTATGCAGGCTCTAAACCTGAAGGGGTAAAAGGCATGGCCAATTTTTCTGGGGACTGGTTAATTCATGGAGAAACCCACAGGGGTTTATTTCTCCCTGGACAAGATGAAGTCAGATAAATGACCTGTTCACTTTGCATTGCAGTAAAGGAGTACCTGAGGCTGGGTAATTTGAAGAAAAAAAAAAAAAAGGCTTATTTTTGGCTCATGGTTCTACAGACTGTGCAAGAGGCATAGTGCTGGCATCTACTTCTGGTGAGGCTTCAGGAAGCTTAAGGTAACGGCAGAAGGTGGAGGGGTGGGGATATGCTACATGGCCAGGAAAGGAGTAGGAGAGGGGGTGGGGAGGTCCCAGACTTTTTTTT
>NW_016107430.1:5870537-5875206 GCF_001604975.1 Cebus imitator | reverse complement strand
TGTTGCCCAGACTGGAGTGCAATGGTACGGTCTCAGCTCACTCCACCATCCACCTCCCAGGTTCAAGTAATTCTTCTGCCTCAGCCTCCCAAGTAGCTGGGATTACAGGCACATGCCACGATGCTCGGCTATTTTTTTTTATTTTTGGTAGAGACAGGTTTCACCATTTTGGACAGGATGGTCTTGATCTCCTGACCTTGTGATCCGCCCTCCTCAGTCTCCCAAAGTGCTGCGATTACAGGCTTGGCATGCACCACCATGCCCAGCTAATTTATGTATTTTTAGTAGAGGCAGGGTTTCACTATGTTGGCCAGGCTGGTCTTGAACTCCTGGTCTCTGGCGATCCACCTGCCTCAGCCTCCCAAAATGCTGGGATTACAGGCATGAGCCACCGTGCCTACCTAACCATCAGGTCTCTTGGTCACTCATTACCACAGGGAGGGCACCACGCCATTCCTGAGGGATCTTCCCTCAGAACCCAAATAGCTTTCATCAGGCCCCACCTCCAGTACTGGGGATCACATTTCAGCATGAGAATTAGAGGAGACAGATATTTAAATCATATCACTACCGTTCCCAGATCTCGGCTTTGGCTTTTATGTTCCCTCCTTCACCCTTCCCTGTAGGTGGTGGTTTTTAGTCTGAACCCCGAGAGGCCAGAGGGTGGAAGGACACCAGGAAGAAAGACAGAGTGGAAGAGGTCAGAGTGTCATCTATCAAGGCTAGACTCATGGGCTCTCTTCTGTGAGGAATGCAGATGATCAAGGCAGGCGAGGAGAAGCTGAGCACAGCAGAGCAGGGCTTGCAGGAGGCACTTCTCCTGGCAGGGTGGGACAGCTACTGGTGGCATTCTCATTAGTAGCCTATAACAACCCTAAGCAACACTCACATGCACTTAGGAGCACTTTGCAGCTTGCAACGAACTTCTACAGTCATGTCTTCATTTGAAATTTGCAAGAGGCACAGCAAGGCATTAATTAGTTAAACCATTCATTCAGTTATAGAGCCCTTATTAGATGCATGACAATGTGTTAGGTAGTTAACTTAAATCATTAGCCCCTTTACAAAGAGGCAAATGGAGCCCAAGGAGGTTAAAAAATCTCACCCTTGGTCTGGAAAGCTGGGACAGGCTTGAACAACTCACATTTACCTGTGCTTGGTGCCCTGAAAGCTCAGCCATAGGGCTGAATCTGGCAGGTGCCTGCTGTGAGGAGCCCACAGTTCCTGCTTTCCAGGGCTCTGTGGGTGGAGCAGCTTAGGGAAGACCCAGGAGACGAAACTGGTCATCCATAGCAAGAAGACATTGTCATCTCAGATGATATTCACAAGGGGTAAAACTAGACAGAGATGGTGAGGAACTTGAAGGAATATAAATTGTCTTTGCTTTGGAGAAGATTTCTAGACTCTTCGTTGGAAGCTTTCATTACTGATTGGGGAACAGTTTCTGGTGCAAAAAGATTTAGCTCCAAGATATAATGAAAACTACACTTAAAAATTCAGTGAACTTTGGAGCATCCAAAAGCTGAAGGAAAAGAGAACTTTCTGATAAAGTAACAATAATCCTGCTCAGATTAGCAGTTGCCATGGTTACGCACAAGTCTCTAGGGTTGTTTTTTATTTGGAAAGAGACGGTAAATGTTTTCCCAGGGTAAGCCCAACTGACCACACCGGCCTGAGGGATGGGAGGGAGCCCTGGGGTCCAAGCCAAACACTCCTGTGGCAGCTGGAACTGCCCAAAGGATGGGCCCAGCCAGGCAGGGCCTGATACTCAGGAAGGCTTTCCTCTGCTCATTGCTCAAAGGAGCAGGGCAAATTGAGCTATGAATCCTGACAATAATCATTCAGTGACCATGATGATGGAGGTCTCAACCAGCTTCACTTACTGGGTGCTGGGGAGGTGCTATGCTAAATGCTGTATGTTTCTTAGTTCAGGTGACCTTGACAACAGCCTCACGAAGGAGGTATTATTCCCATGTTACAGATGAGTCAACTGAAGCTCAGAGAAGCTAAGACACTTGTCACATCTCACAGGAAATGGTGAAGTTGGAATTCCAACACAGGTCACCTGGACTCCAAAGTCGAGGGTATGGGGTATGAACCCTATTTTTCTTTTTTTTTTTTTGAGATGGAGTTTCACTCTCGTTACGCAGGCTGGAGTGCAATGGCGCGGTCTCGGCTCACCGGAGCCTCTGCCTCCTGGGTTCAGGCAATTCTCCTGCCTCAGCCTCCTGAGTAGCTGGGATTACAGGCACGCGCCACCATGCCCAGCTGATTTTTTGTATTTTTAGTAGAGACGGGGTTTCACCATGTTGACCAGGATGGTCTCGATCTCTTCACCTTGTGATCCACCCGCCTCGGCCTCCCAAAGTGCTGGGATTACAGGCGTGAGCCACCGCGCCCGGCCCAATGAACCCTATTTTTCAACTAAAAGGACTGGGAACTTTGAGGCAGCCTTCCTCTGCCTCATCTCTTCCCAGTAGCATCTTACCAGTGTCCCTCTCCCAAGGTGAGGCTAAGCATCATTAGCCAGCCAGTGATAGCTCTCTCCCTCACCTGGCTCACACGGGCACTTCAGGATGCCTTGCTAATGCCCGGGGATCTCAGTAGTCTGTTCCAAGTATTCTCGGCCAATGAGCCACCTGGAAAAATATGATCTCAGTGGGCAGAAGAGTGAGGATGTGAGCTCAGGCTGCTTTTGACTCTCCTGTTCGAGGGACCACGAGATCTGCTTCCAGAGCGGTGGCCGTGGGAGCACCAACACACAATGCCAGTCCCTGCCTTGAAGGTGCTTACAGGTTGCAGGAAATATGCAGGCAGTTGCAAGGCCCTCATGGTTTCTCTTGCGATACAGGTAGTCATAGGAAGCTACTGGATCTAGAGGCCGTGGATCAGCTTTACCTTGGAGACACGAAAAGTGTTACCAAGAGTGTAGTAGCCTTTGGTATGGGAAAAGAAAAGTGGAGAAAAGAATTAATACAGCAAGCTCAAAGCTTCTATCTTTCGAAGAGCTTGCTTGCAAGTTTGGCCCTTGGCTGGAGTTGTAGAACTTGGCTTTTGAAACACTCTTTGGCTGATAAAATTTCTTTGCTGTGCCTAGAGTCTTTGCACAATGTATTGATGTATTTTCCTTATGAGAGTCTGAAATGTTGGTAGTTGCCAGCCAAAGAGTGCCTATGTAATCAACTCCCAATAATAATAATAAAACACCCTAAACTCTGAGTCTCAAATGGTCTTCCCTAGGCAGAAACTGGGGGCAATTTCCCCCCTTCTCCAAAGCACATTTGGACATGCCTGGAGATATTTTGGTTGTCACAACTGGGGGTGAGGTGCTGCTGGCATCTAGTGGGTAAAGGCCAGAGATGCTGCTAAACATTCTACCTTCATGGGACAGCCTCCCAGGACAAAAATTTATCAGGTCCAAAACGTCAGCAGTGCTGATGTTGAGAAACTCTTTTCTAGATTAGCACCGTCCAGCAGAATGCATTACAGTGATTGGCATGTTCTATCATTCTGCACCATCTAAGGTAACCACTAACCACATGCGGCAATTGAAGCCTTGAAATGCGGCTAGTTGGGATTGAAGAACTAAAGGTTCGAGTGTATTTCGTTTTAGTTAATTTGATTTTGGTCTTAAGTAGCCACATGTGGCTGGCTAATGGCTACTGTATTAGTAGCGTGCTGTATCAGATCTGCATGCTCAGCAGGCTGCTGGGAATCTTCAGTTCCTGAGGATAACGTTCTTAGTTTACAACTCTCTGGCTCCAGTATTTTCTCTCCAGCACATCCCCCTCCAGGAGGAGGGGCTTCTAGCCAGAGCCACCTCTGAGCCAGACAAAAACTACAGCCCAAGTTTGGAGGTTGAGCACAGCTCATGGTGTGTTCTCCTGAGGCTTCCAGCAGACCTGAGTCAGACCCTTCTCAAACTGCATCACTGAACCTCAGATATGAGGAAGAAGCTGAGCTCTTGAAGCTTCTTTTTTCCCCAACAGGCCCCTACTATGCCAAATTTTCTCCCAGTCACTAGCTCTGGAATATTGGGAGGTGCAGCCATGATCAAACCTCAGAAAAGGTCCCTTGGTTCCTTTCTTCTGGGAGGGTGAGCTCCTCGGCGCACCTCATTCCATTACTCAGGGGACTTCTTTCAGAGATTCTTCCCAGGAAAGAAAGAACACAACCTGCTTCAAGATGACTTAATGTCCCTACACAAGCAGAGAAGACCCTGACAAATTTCAACAGAAGTGCCTCTGGCTGAAAAATTTTTTAAGTTATGCCTAAGAAGGCACAAACCTTAGACAGAGAAGAGCAGCAGATAAGGCTTGAATGCAAACCGCAGCCATGGCGTGGAGCAGATGCGCATGCTGGGTATGCATGAGTGACAGTGGAATAAATAAAGCATCATGAGGTTTAGAATATTCTTCCCCTTTTAGAAATGAGGAAAGTCAAGCTCAGACAGACTAAATGACTTCTCCAAAGTAACATGGGAAGTATATGGGAGAATCAAGATTTGAACCCCATCTCTACTAAAAATACAAAATTAGCTGGGGGTGGTGGTACATGCCTGTAATCCCAGCTACTCAAGAGGCTGAGAGAGGAGAATTGCTTGAACCTGGGAGCAGAGGTTGCAGTGAGCCGAGATCACACCATTGCACTCCAGCCTGGACAACAGAGT
>NW_016107430.1:5849933-5870417 GCF_001604975.1 Cebus imitator | reverse complement strand
AGACAGAGTCTTCCTCTGTCACCCAGACTAGAGTGCAGTGGTACAATCTTGGCTCACTGCAACCTCTGTCTCCTGGTTCAAGCGATTCACCTGCCTCAGCCCTTTGAGTAGCTGGGATTACAGGCGTGCACCACCATTCCCAGCTAATTAATTTTTTTATTTTTAGTAGAGATGGGATTTTACCATGTTGGCTGGGCTGGTCTTGAACTCCTGACCTCAAGTGATCCGTCCTCCTCAGCCTCCCAAAGTGCTGGGATTACAGGTGTGAGCCACTGCGCCTGGCCCACACTCCTAACCACTGAGGCGCCTGTGGGAAAGTGTCTGCAAATTGGAAAGGCAAGGCTGGCTAAGAAATCTCCTGAAGTCACTTGCTCAAGGAAGGATCCCAGATTTTCTGGAGGCCTAGACAGGCTACGATGCAGGCCTACTGCATCCTCCAAACATCTGAAGAAGAGATGAGACAGAGATGCTCTCCTGTTCTTCTTGGGAAGGCAGCCATGGCTCTAATTGGCTTCAGGGACAAGGATGTGGTGGGGTATGGCTATTTACTTCACAGTGGGAAATATACATTTCAATTTGCTTGATCAAAACAGGCAGTCTGGTGCTCTGAGGAGACTGTGGGTTGGGGCGACTGGGGAGCTGGCAGGGACAGGCACTGGGGTGGGATGGCCAGGAAACGGCTCAGCTTTGAAGTGTTTGCAGAGCTTCCTAATTAAAGAATAAGCCCACAAAGAAGGGAGTTGAGTAGTGTTTAGGAATTGGAATCTGGACTGCTGCAAATCTCCATGTTGAAAATTAATCCCTTTTCTGGCTCTAAGACAATGTACTTGGTATTTTCTTAGATGAATGTGGCTTTACCACTATTATCCAGTGGGGCTCTCCAGAGTTAAAATGCATGTCCTGGAGAAAGGATGGCAAACACGGAGCAAATGTCTGCTAGCTACTACCCTGCACCCGTGACAGACATCACTAATCAATCAAAGCACACTTTCCCATGAAGCCTAAAAAGAGCTTTAGAATTATTTTTAAGGCAGCACTTCAGACAGCCACTAACAATTAAATCAAATTGAAACATAAAATCTATTTGCAATTCTTGCGCTTGGAGTCAGGTGTGGTCTCAGAGGACAGATAGATCTTGTTTAAAGTAAGGTCACTAGACCAACATTTCAAAAGCCATTTTGATTCTGGGGTGAACCCAATAAAATAATGGGTGAACCCCTAGTCAGGGAACTAGCGAGACTCTAGTTCAGTCTGTCCTTTCAGTTACACTTTGTGTTTTCTCTTAGCTAAGTCATCAACCAAGCCTCTACTTGGCCAGCTCAGTGATGGAGAACTCACAATCTTACAAGGAAGCCTATGGCTTTTTTGGTCAGCTCTACATTATTGGCCACGAAGTCAGCTGGCCCTGGGTTTGTGTCCTGGCTTATCCTGGTTTGTGACTTTGAGCAAGCCACATCATCTTCCATCTATAAAGTGTGGGGAAATCATGCCTGGTTCGGGGAGGTGTGAATGTATGTCAAACAACTTGCAAAATACTTCACATGTGGTTGGTGCCCAAAGTGTGCAGATCTTCGTTTCTACATTGTGCCCAGATCTGCCTTACTGAAGCTTCCTCTGCTGGTTCCTTGGGGACCCCAGAATACGTCTGCCTCCTCCTCCCCGTGACAGCCTGGCAGATGTTTAAAGACACATTTGAAGACAGAGTGTCACACCTTTTCCAGTTCCTTCAACATTGCAGAAATCTTCTGTCTAATGCTTATTGTCTCTGTACTTCCTCTTAGCATGTGACCAAACTCTCAGGTTATCTCTGACCATACCTGGCAGCAGGACTGTCACCTCCCTCCTTCTGTACCCTGGACACCAATTCATTCATTCACTAATTCATTCATGTGTTCATTCACTTGATAAATATATCACCAAGTGCCTGCTAGGCCTCAGGCACTTTGCTAAGAACAAAGAATACGCGATGGACTCAGTAACTGATGCAACTCCCCTGCCCTTTGTTGATGAATTCAGGCATTGTTCTGCCAACTCATTGATGTCAGAAATAGTTAACTGTGTATGTTATCCTGCAAGAAGTTGTAGATGTAGCAGAAAATAAGGCTAATGTGGTTCCTGCTTTTTGTTGATTCAACTACTTAACGATTATTTATTACTTTATGGAGCAGACTTGAAGTTGGACAAACAAATAAAGAACCACTGGCATAAATATTATGAAGACATGTAGGTGCTGTGGAGGACAAGGAAAGGGATATGGCTTGGTCTTTTTATTTTATTAGTGTGGTAAATATATATATATATATATATATACACACACACACACATATATATAGCATATATATTTGTATATAGTATATGTATATGCATATAGTATATATACACATACACACATGCTAGCATATATATATATTTTGTATATATAGTATATATTTTTATATGGTATATGTCTTCTATATATGCCATATAAATATATATTTATAATTTATATATATTTATATATACCATATAAATATATATGAAATATATATTTATGAGCATATTTATATAAATATATATTTCATGTATATTTATGAGTATATTTATATCTGTTTGCCATTTTAATCATCCTTAAGTACACATTGGTTACATGTAATCAGTGGCATTAATTACATTCACAACATTACGTAACCACCACTGCTATCTTTTTCAAAAATTTTTTCAGCCCCCTAAACAAACTGGCCATTAAGCAATAATGACTCATTCCCTCCTCTCCCAACCCCCTGTAGCCTCTAATCTACTTTCTGTCTCTATAAATTTGCCTAATATGAAATTTATCCTTTGTGTCTGCATCTTTCACCTAGCATAATATTTTCAAGGTTCATCCATATTGTAGCAGGTATCAGAGCTGATTCATATTTTTTTTTATGGCTGAATAAAATTTCGTTGTATGGATATACCACGTTTTGTTTATCTGTTCATCTATTGTTAGATGCTTGGGTTGTTTCCACCTTTGGCTATTGTGAATGTTACTATGAACATGTACCTGTGAGTGTCTGCTTAGTCCCTATTTTCAAATATTTTCAGTATATATGGTCTTATTAATACTTAAGTTTTAGGTGCACAGAATTGGATGAAGCACCATCCTTAGTTCGTGTTGTGAACTAAATTGTGTTTCCCTCCTGTTCATAGGTTGAACCTCTATCCCCGATTTGACTGTAATTGGAGACAGGACCTTCAAGGATGTAATTAAGATTAATTGAAGTCATAAGGATGAAGCCCTAATCCAAGAGGACTGGTGTCTTCATAAGAAGATGAAGAGATACCAGGAGTTCAAGGGCACAGACGAAAGGCCACATGAAGACACAGCAAAAAGAAAGGCCACAAAAAGACACAGCTTTCTTTTTGCTCCATCTATCTGTGAGCAAGGAAAAGCGCCCTCACCAGAAACCAACCCTCCTGACACCTTGATCTTGGACTTTCAGCCTCCAGAACTGTGAGAAAACCAATAATTGTTGTTTAAGCCACCTGGTTTTTGGCATTCTGTTATGGCAGCCTAAGCAGACTAATACATTTTTATAATACGCTTTCATTTTTGGTCCATGTGTGATCCAATTTTATTATTAATTAATTAGCAATCATTTGGTTACCTTAAGTTATGGCCATAGTTCTTTTTTTTATTATTATTTTAATTTTAGAGATGGGGTTTTGCCATGTTGTCCAGGCTAGTTTCAAACTCCTGAACTCATGTGATCCACCTGCCTCAGCCTCCCAAAGTCAGGTATGGGCCACTGCCCCCTGGCCCACTTGTAGTTCTTTACATGTTATTGATACTAATCCTTAAATATATTATATCATCTTCTAGCTGTAGCTTGCTTGCCTCATTGAGTATGGTATGAGGTGTAGGCATCAAGCTGTACTTCTTTCTATATGAATACCTAATTGAAATAGCACTATTTATTTAAAAACAAAATAAAGAAATAGAAAACTAAACAAAACAAAAAAACTCTTCCCTTTTCTGTTGTCTTGATATGTAAGTCTATTGTCTATCTGTGTATGAATCTTTTTTCTGGACTCTATTAGTCTATTTTTCCACAGCTGACTGAATTATTCTGGCATCAAAATAAGTGCTGGTATTTGTTAGCATAAGTCACTTCTCCTGGATCTTCTTTTTTTTTCCCCATTTATTTATTTTATTGCATTTTAGGTCCAGGATCTTCTTTATCAGAAATGTTCTGGCTATTCTACAGGCTTTAGTCCTACATACATATTTAGAATCATTTTAGAAGATACCGTTAAGAATTTAGCACTTTGGAATTTTGATTGGGATTTTATTGGATCTGGACATCTTCCTGATATTAAGACTGCCTATCCATGAATGTTGTATATCTATAATCCCATCTTGTGACTTAAAAAATTATTAAAATTTATCCAGGTAAAAAAGTAAAGAAGGAGCAGGAGAACAAACCAGCAAACTGCATGTGTAAAGGCCCTGGGGCATGAATGGGCAGAATTCATTGGAGGCATGGGGAGATGGTCAATGTAGCTGAAGCACAGAATGACGAGGAATGAGAGAGACATGAGTTTGAAGATTCAAGGCAGCACTGTAAGGAGCTGAAGAGTTCTAAGAAGATCAATGATATACCCAGAATTTCATTCTAGAACAACTGCTCTGAGAAGGGAAGAATGGACTCGGGGAGAGAGAAGAACAGAAACAAGGAGACAAGTGAGGAAGTTACTGCTGTTGTCTAGGAGAGAGACAGCTTGGACCAGGGTATTGTCAGTGGTGTTGGAGAGAAGTGGACAGGTTTGAAGTTTATTTAGAATGTAAATTTGGTATCAACAGGATATAGTGACTAAATAGTCATGTGTGAGGTGGACAGGTAGGAGGAGATAATGATGCCCTAGTTTCTGGCTTGGATGACTGAACAAACAGAGTTACCAACTGTTAGAAGGGAACTCATTTTTCTCCATTCCTGGGTCCCAGGAGCAGGGATTTTCACCTAAGCACACATGACCTTTCTCAGGCTTTTCACATGCTGACTCTTCTGATAGGTAAACTTAGGAAGAATAATTGCACTGGGCTTTGTTCTTCTTCTTCTTGGGGTCAAGTCTGACTTCAGAGGGCAAAAGTTCTGTGCTCTTCTAAGACATAAGTCTCACTTGGGCAGGACCCTTCATGCTGCCTGGGACTAGGTGGATACACCTGCCAGGTTTGGGGGTTTAGTACTAGGAAGCCACTTGTCTAATAAACCCAAGGCCACATTTTCCACCTGGCTTTTAGAAGTAATGAACTTGATATTTTGGCCTTTATCTTTACTTTTTATTTTATTT
The DNA here is from genome assembly GCF_001604975.1 of Cebus imitator. Classification (NCBI taxonomy): domain Eukaryota; kingdom Metazoa; phylum Chordata; class Mammalia; order Primates; family Cebidae; genus Cebus; species Cebus imitator. The sequence continues at coordinate 5,865,107 of NW_016107430.1, read as the reverse complement.
CACAACTTGTTCAAAACATAGGAAAAGTAGCAAGGTGCCACTTCACAAAGCCTTAATATTTGGTGCACTGGGGAAGAGAAAAATAGATGTGGAATTCAGCAAGCCACATGGGTACATGGAGTGGTTTCAGGGGCAGCAAGAGCCTGTGGCTGTGACCCTGGGCATCACACTTTAACCTGAGTAGTTTCTAGACATCTGGATTAGGCCAGATAGATTCTTTATAGTTGTGTAGTTGTCTTTTAACAGTTATGGTATGGACAGGCAGGTTGTTTCGTAGGCCAGGTAATATGTTGACTTTGTGGGTGACTGTAGCTTTTGATCCAAGCAGAAAAAGAATTGAGGTCTCTGAACACCTCCCCAATAAATAGCACCTTATTTCTCACTCAAGGTTTGAACAAGTTGAACAAACATACACACACACAAAGATAGAGGTGCACAAATCTTTCACTACTGCATCAAGCCAGGCAGAGGAAACTGACTGTGTTCTGCTACCTGGACCAGGGCAGGTGGTCCTTCTTCTGGGGGTGGGGGGCAAGCAGCACAGTGCCCACTTCCTGTGGCCGCTCACTTCTGAGAAGATGAAGGAACAAGGACCAGAGAGGAGCTTTGAAAAAGCCTTCTGCATGCACACCAGGAAAGGGGAGAAAGCACTCCCTTCAACTACGTTCTTTGAGATGGGAACTCAGGAAGAAGAGCATTACGCTGGCTTCCTAGAAGTCTGCCAATGCACAGAGCCCTTTGCAAAAAACTATAAATCCAACAGTCAGCATATTGGGTTTCCTTTGAGGAATTCTGAGCAGGCATACTCTTTTCCTTTGCATCCTCACTTTTTCCTTTGCATCTTCACCTGGTCCTGTCTTGCTCTGGGAAGGAGCTAGGCAGGGGCCAATTAGGGTCAGTAGGTGCTGGTTCTAGAATCACCTTAGGTGCTGGGAACACCCTGACTACTGCTATGCCCCAAGCTCATGGGGCCACTGGCTGTGAAACACATCCTCTGTTATTTACTTTGATATTAGGGCCCAAGTAAATAATTCAGCAGTGTTTCTGTCCATCTAGCATGTTCAGCTGCAGCAATTAATAAAGGTTCTGCTGGGATTGCCTTGTTTCCAGCATTTTCTGACCTCTGACCTCAGTGAATTTAATTCTGCTCCTTTAATAATTTCTGAGGGTGTAGATTCTGTTGAGTGAGCAGGTTCCCTCCTGCAGAAATCAACTTAAATTCTGAGGCTGCACGCTGCATATTCAGGAAGACTGAGCGCTGATTTGTTTTAAGTGCAAGCAGGAGAGGCGGGTAGGACTTGCTCTGCATGCAGGTGAGGGACAAGGAACAGCCCTGCCTGAGTGTGTGGGCTTAGGAGTGGTCTTTTCCGGGGTGAGTTGCTGCCTTGGAGGCTTTTGGCTTCTAGGACAGGCCCCTTTACTGGATTCCTGCAGGAAACAGAATAGCTGGGAGATTGCATGGTATGCCGGGTGGGACAAGCAAGCCCCTCCCCCACCATTCATTCATTCCTTAAGTCAACAACATATGTTTCAAGCACTGGGCTGGGTACTGAAGAGTAAAGATGTGTGTGGGAAGTAAGAAAGTTCCTCTTCAGAGTTTCCTTTCTTGTTTAAGAAAAATCATAAGTGTTAGAAATAATAGTTTATTTTAAACACTTTCTTCAAAGCCTTCTTGCTTTTTTCACTAGTAGCTCTTTGTTAAGTCCTAGCCTATGTAGCTATTAGACATGCTTTCAGGAACGTCATACATTCGATGTCTTTAACGAAGATATCTGTGCTGGACGTGCTCACAGCCATGTCCCAGCTCGAAGCCTATGCCCCTTACTTGTTTGGACTTCCTTTTTGTTCTCTGTTGCTTTTACCTGTTTAGAAAAGTTTGAAGTTGTTAGCCAATTGGGTCCAGGTTTGGACCTTTCTGGATCCTGGGCCCTGGGAGCCTGTACAGGTCCCACACCCAGAAGACAGCCAAGAGTTTGTGCAAGCTCCCACCATTGCTTCCTGCCTGGGGCTCAAGAGGGAGCCCTGTGATTCTGGCAGAGGTGGGGGGATACATTGAGATAATTCCCCAATGCGGTCAGCACAGTCTCTTCGTGGAGGAAATTGTGGTCCCAGATGAGGATCAGGGTGGGCTTTTCTTAAAAAAAATTGTTTATTATACTTTACGTTCTGGGGTTCATGTGCAGATTGTGCAGTTTTGTTACGTAGGTATACACGTGCCATGGTGGTGGTTTGCTGCATCCATCACCCCATCATCCACATTACGTATTTCTCCTAATGCTATCCCTCTCCAATCCCCCCACCCCCTGCTATTCCTCCCCTAGCCCCCCACTTCCCAGGCCCCGGTGTGTGATATTCCCCTCCCTGTGTCCACGTGTTCTCATGATTCAACATCCACTTATGAGATGGATGTTGAAAAACCAGTGTTTGGTTTTCTGTTGTTGTGACAGTTTGCTGAGAATGATGGTTGAGTTCATGTCCTTTGCAGGGACACGGATGAAGGGTGGCCCTTTTCTTTTTTTTTGCAAAGGCAGAGGGTGTGGATTCAACCTGTAGGGGGTGAGGAGTGAGAAAGATTTTGAGAAACCAGTAATGCCGTCTAAGATTGTATTTCCATATAGCAGATCACTGGAAGCACTAAAGAGGGCCTAGGTGGGTGGTAGTCATCATTCTTGCAGGTAATTCCAACAGGCGTTTTCTTTTCTTTTCTTCTGAGACAGAGTCTTACTCTGTCGCCCAGGCTGGGGTGTAGTGGTATGATCTCAGCTCAGTGCAACCTCTGCCTCCTGGGTTCAAGCTATTCTCCTGTCTCGACCTCCTGAGTAGCTGGGATTACAGGCGCTCACCACCACAACTGGCTAATTTTTGTATTTTTAGTAGAGACGGGTTTCCCATATTGGTCAGGCTGGTCTGGAACTCCTAATCTCAGGTGATCCGCCTGCCTCGACCTCCTAAAGTGCTGGGATTACAGGCGTGAGCCACGGTGCCCGGCCGGGCGTTTTCTTAACACAATCTGCTTGGGTTCTCTTGACCATTTGAGAGGATCTGGCCAAGAAAGTTCAGAGGTTGCAGTGAGAAAATACTCACAGAGGGGATGTTGAATCCATTAACACTGTATTTAAAAAAAAAAAAAAAAAAAAAACCTCTCAGCTGGAGGAAAATATTTAAATAGAAGTCATTAGCAAGCATGTTTCTGAAGCCAACAGTGCCTAATAAGTCAAAATTGCTTTCCCTAAAAATGAAACCTATTGAAGGTTTTCAACCCCTCTTTTTGAAGTGCTCAATTAGGGTGAAAAAAAAAATCCATAGCACTCCCTGGCTTGAAATTGTTGAAAGGCTGGAGTGCTTTCTGGTTAGGCATTGTCCAACCACACTGATACAAATCAGCCCTTTAAGATAATTTATATCTTGGAGAGGAGTTCGGAAATGGGTCCGCTCGGAGCTAAAAGCGTCGTAAATAAGCTGGGCTGGGAGACTGTGCCCACCACACCGGGGAGTTATAGAGTGATCTCCCAGCTGCTGCCCACCAGGGGAACAGGGACTGGCCTGCTTCCTCCCGGCCCACGCAGGCTGATAGATGGCAGGACCCATGGCTGGCCAGTGCACACCCACTGTCCTCACAGGAGACCAGACCTCAGAGTGGGGCAGGAACACCCCACAGTCCTGCAGCAAAAGGCAGTGGCAGAACCAGTGCCGGGGCCCTGCCTCCTGACTGACTGAGGTGCTGTATGATCCCTCACCAGGCCCTGGGACTGTCAGCTCCCTGAGGCCCAGGGGTTGAGTTGAGGAGGGGCAGACCAGGACCCGAAGACACTTTAGTATGTTCAAAGTATCAGTGTCATAATGAAAATAAACACACAAAAAAGCATTGTGTGTGTGTCTGTGTGTGCAGGTACACAGATGTGTGGATGTACCTGCGGATGCGTCTATACACACGCATGTGCTCATGTGTCCATGTGGATGTGTTGTAGAACATATGCGTGTATCTTTTATGTGCCCATGTGTGTATATGTGTATTTATATTCATGCACGTGTATGTGTGTGTTAGCATATGTGTTTGTGCTTGCGTATGTGTGTCTGTGATTGGATTGGGGGGCATTTCATTCAGTCTGGGGGAGTCAGAGAATTTAATCCAGGAGGCTGGGCATGGTGGCCCAGTCCGGGCACAATGGCTCACGCCTGTAATCTCAGCACTTTGGGAGGCCAAGGTGAGTGGATCACCTGAGGTCAAGAGTTTGAGACCAGCCTGCCCAACATGATGAAACCCCAAATCTATTAAAAATACAAAAAATTAGCTGGAATGGTGGTGTGTGTCTGTAATCCCAGCCACTCTGGAGGCTGAAGCAGGGGAATCATCCAAACTGGAAGGCGGAGATTGCAGTGAGCCGAGATTGCACTACTGCACTCTAGCCTGGATGACAGAGTGAGACTCCATCTCCAAAAAAACAAAACAAAACAAAACAAAATTTAATCCAAAGGCTGAGGGTAAAGTCTTGGGCAAGGCTGGAAAAACATGGATGGCAGGTTTGACTAGATCAGTCTTAGGCTGGTTATGGGGTCTGTATCTTATCTTGCAGGACTTTGAAGGATCACAAGAAGGGGGTGACTTGGCCAAAACTGCATCTTAGATTCTATAAATGCCTGCACATAAGATTAAATTATTTTTTCAATACTTTCCCACTGGAAAGATTCCTTCCAAATTTTATCATGTAACAAACAGGGCATTGCCTAGATTATTTCAAAAGGCAGTACTGTTTGCAGAAAATCACAGTAGCTTGAAACCCCAACAGTTTGTCAGTAAAAAATAAAAGGAGACAAATGAATTGAACACAGATGAAGTAATTAATTATTCCTGAGAGTCTGACCCCATGATTGTTGGATGTCCTTGTAGCAGCCCTTTCAAGGGCAATTTTAAGCAAGTGATGAAGAGAGTTGTTTATGCTGAGAGCAAGGTCCTGAAGATGTGGAAAGAGGTGCTTGTGGTTTGGGAGTGGAGGAGTCAGATCTGACTTTATGAAACACCAAAGATGGTTCTGACTGGGCACCGAGGATGGGCCCTGGGGGGACTGGGGCTGTGGCTGGACCCTTGAGAGGAGGCCCAGGGTCCAGGAAACAGCTGAGCCTGGTCTGGGGTGAGGGAGGGGCAGAGGGCGAGGTGGATCCTTTGGGGAAAGGGGCATCTCTGAAATGCTGCATTTGTTCAGAGCCAGCTCTGTCTGGCTAGAAATTGAGGTGACAGAGACTTAGTGACTCCTAGCGCTTGCTGTCACTTCCCATTTCCCTGTTCCTCCTAGCTTCGTGGGAACTGGGTGGAGGCTGTCAGAGAGCCTGATGTACACCTGAGCCCTGTCAGCCCTCAGGTTTGAGGAAGTGGGGGAGTGCTGGCGCCAGACCCATAGTCCAGGGCTGTGCTAGCTGGGAGCAGGGAGAGAAAGGCAGGCAAGGTGCTGAAACTGTCTCCGTACCTGGAGATCCTGAAGGAGAGCAGGTGGCCCCAGCTCTTCGTCCTAAGCTCAGCCCGGGATTCTGAGGGTCAAACTCATACATAAACCAAAAGACCCTGCTCCACGCTCCCCACTACTGGTCACCATGACAGCAGGCCCAGGCGATGGTCAAGAGGCACCATCCCTCCTTCCTCCATATAGGGGTTTTGAACACTGGTGAAGAACGTTCAGTGGTCTCAGCATCGAGCTCCAAGAGAAGCCCAAACGCCCTGGGGTTTCCTCGTGCCCCTCCAGCCTCCTGCCCTGACCTGTGGTCCCACCCCAGGAACCTCTTCCCTTCCCCTGAGCATTCCAGGTATGTTTGCTGTCCTAGACCCAGGCAAACCACACCTTCCCGTCCTCATCCTTGAGTATTCATCTTCTCCATCCACTCTATGCTTCTTTGAAGTGTTCTCCTCCAACTCTGCTCCTATTCTTTGAAAATGTGTTCCTTGTTCTTCTGAGCTGCCCACACTGATGGAAGCAGGAGGAGCAGGGCCTTTCTGAATGATACAGACACCCTCTGTGTCTCCAGGTTCTCTGCCGGCTCCCAGCCATCACCTCCTCCAATTCTCCACCCCAGCAGGTGTCTGAATCTCACACCTCCCAGACATGGGAACATAGTCCTGCCTCAATGCAGCCCCAGGCAGAGATGGAGGGGATGGGCAGAGAAGCAAGCTACTGGGCACCATTCATGGAACATATCCTTACTGAGCCCTGCCCTGCACAGATGCTGTCTAGGTCCTCGGGAAGCAGCATTCATCAACCCTGGCATGGCCCCTGCTTGTGGATATGTCCAGTGTTAGAAGCAGACATTAACCTAAAAAGTACCCACATTGAACTGTAATTACAAATTAGGACATCTCTGAAGGAAAGGAAATAAGTAAATCATGCATGGAAGGTGTCAGGCACAATGCAAAGACCCAACAGGACTTCTCTAACTTCACGGTCTCCATTCTTCTGGTGAGGAAACTGAGGCTCTGAGAAGTGAGAAGACTTGGGAAACACGTGGTCATGTGATTCACAAGTACCAGAGTCAGCCTGGTCTGCTGAGAGTCTTGATCTTCTGCATTTCGGTTTCTTCTCAACAGCTTATCCCTCGGTTCCCACTGGGGAGAACACATGGGAAGAAACAGAAGGACACAGACGAAACCCAGAGGAGCTCTCTATTTATTCAAGTTACTTTGCCCTCCCGTCCTACATGTGTCCTGTGATAGAATGGTTGTCTCCTGACAGTGAGCCCACAGACCTAGTGGATCTGGCACTGGGGAGGATGCAGGGCAGGATCTGGGAATTCTTTTCTCTCCTCCTTCTCCCTAGAGGATCCCTTGATCCAGCTCAGGAACCTCAAAGAGAATAGCAGCTCTTCCTCCCTCTGCGATCCCTTGGACTCATGGGATTGACATTAGCCATGCCTTCTGTCAGGAATGACTCAGCAGTGCCCTTTCGATGGAATTTCCTTCATCACCTGAGAGATGGAGAACAAGCATGTGTGTGCTGGCCTCGAGATGACTGTACTGGGGAAGGGGGCCAAGGTTTCTCTCAGAGGAGCCGCAGTTTTTCAGGTGCACCCCATGGGTGAGGTGGTGAGGAATGGACAGGTGAGTGGACATGGGTGGCTCGTTAGAGCCCATGGGGATGGGGTTCTTTGAAGCCAAATAGACCTTAGCTCCAACCAGCTTTCTCTTTCTAGCTGCATGATCTTGACTAAAGCCATTGAACCCCCGAGCCTCAGTTTTCTCATCTGCAAAATGAGGCTAAAAACCTACCAATTGAATAAGGTTGTGAGGAAGATTACATAAAATAGCATGTGAAATGCTTAGCATAAGGCCCAGTGTTGGAAATAGATGCTCGGTGCCGCAAAGAAAAATTAGCACTGAGACAAAGGATCTTTCGGCAATGCAATTTTTACTTCCTGGACTGCAGGACAGGTACTCTCACTAGCCATCTTGCCATGAGAGTACAATGAACAAAGGAAAACACACAAATTTATCCCTTATCCATTTGGTGTCATCCTTACCGCTGTGTCTGATCCCCATTGGCTGAAGCCAGACCTCACAGTCTAAACTAAAACCGATTGGCTAACAACTTAAAACTTTTCTAAACAGGTAAAAGCAATGGAGAGCTGGAACATGCCTGTGAGCATGTCCAGTAAAGATATCTTGGTTAAAGTACAAGGACATAGAATGCACTACGTGCCTGTAAGCATGGCATGTCTAACAGCTACATAGGATAGGGCTCAACAAAGAGTGATTAGCACATTTATGATTTATTCTTTAACAAGAAAGGAAACTTTAAAAAGGAACTTTTCTACTTCCCACACCAGCAATCCTACTGTCCTCAGCTGGGGCAGATGACCTGGACAGGTGAGATCGAGGAGGTTTCCACATGGAGGGGCTTCAAGGAGGAGTGGGGGAGAGGAGGGAGTGATTGAGGCAGAAGTGGCTGGACAGAGGAGATGACTGATGGAGAAGGTATGTTTGAAAAGACTCAGACTGTGTAAGCATGACTTTCCAAGAGTTCTACACACTTGGTCAGCAGGTATTCATTAGGAACTCGCTGATTCCACGCTGGCTATGGCGGGCTCATAGTGTGGAGGGAGTAAACCATATAAAATGACCTACACAAGTGGGATTTCTTGTTTCCACCAGCACAAATACACTTTATTTTTCTGACATGTGTTCAGAGATAAAAGTGTCCTCCATTGGTAGAGAAGCTCAGGGGTGTCACCAAGGATCTGGGATACTATTTTCTTTGTGCTTAGTGCCCTTAGAAGGTTGGCTTGTCACCTCATGGTCCCAAGATGACACGGAAAAGAGTAAGCAGTGCAGCTAGTTTTAGGTGCTACAACAGAAAGCCCTAAAAAGGAGAGGGCGAGGAAAGGGATTAGAAAGAACTAAAAGCATTTCACTTTCTTAAAAATATTTCTGAACAAAGAATTCACTTGCCTTGGAAAGGATGCTTACAAAGCATGCATTGTGTCCACTGACATCAGTGTGTTGTTTTCTCTTGAGCTGAAGTAAGGCAGGAGGCGACTGGCTGTTTAAGTGGACAGATCTGTGCATATTGGGTGAAGGAATGGAGCTGGAAGCCGAGGCTGGGGAGAAGTCACTCTGCCTCTTCAGTGACCCTTCCTATGCCGCTGGGATGAAAAGGGGCACAGGGAATGAGGGAGCGGACCCTCATCCAGACCAGGTGTGCCTCCGGGAATCCGTCAGCAGTGCATTCAGAATGTGACATCATGTTTTCTCCAGAATTTCATTTCAGCCACCAGCCATCTGCCAGCCCCAGTTCTGTTAGAATTTCTTCCTCAGCAGCCTCTCCTCACTGCCTTTCCTCAGGACACCAACCAGCTCTCTCTCACTGGAGGTTGGCCAATAGCCCCCACACCCCCAGAGGCAGCATCACATGATGCCACCAGCTTCAACATCCCTTTAGTTTGTAATGTCCAGTTGTTTAAAATGAGCCCACTGGACACTCTACCTGGTTAGTACTTCCCAAGACTGTTAAGGTCACAAAAAGCAAGGCAGGAATGAGAAACCATCATGGACCAGAAGAGAATGAGAAGATATGAAAATGCAATGCAGTGTGGTACCCCGGGTTGGATCCCAGAGCAGAATGAGGCCATCAGTGAAAAACTGGTGGAACTCAAGTAAAGTCTGGAGTTTAGTTAATAGATGTGTGTCAATATCAACCCATGTCTTTGTTTTCACAAAAGTTCTATAGTAGGCCAGTCATGGGAGATCATGCCTGTAATCCCAGCACTTTGGGAGGCCGAGGTTGGCAGATCACTTGAGGCCAGGAGTTCAAGACCAGCCTGGCCAACATGATGGAAATCTCGATTCTACTAAAAATACAAAACTTAGCCGAGCATGGTGGCGCGTGCCTACAGTCCCAGCTATTGGGCAGACTGAGGCATGAGAATCACTTGAACCTAGGAGATGGAGGTTGCACTGAGCCGAGATCATACCACTGCACTACAGTCTGAGTGATAGAGTAAGACTCTGTTAAAAAAAAAAAAAAAAAAAGTACTATAGTAATAAAAGATGTTAACAATGGGGAAAACCAGTGAGGGGCACATGATCACTCTATGTTCTGTTTGCAACATGTCTGTAAATGTAAAATTATTCCAAAATGAAAGTTTATTAAAAGGGACCCACCTCCTCTTTTATCAATGCCATCAGCTTGAGGTGTCCAGTAGCTTAAGTTAGAAGACAACTTGCAAGTTCAAGACCTTTGATGAGTGACTTATAGGAAAATGCATAAAAATGGGACAAAGATGAGGCGCTTTCTCTACTAAGCACCTGTGTCCACTGGCTGGTGCATACCAGGTAGGCAGGAGGAGCAAAGCGGTGAGCACTGCTGCCATCCTCTTTCACCAGGCCTTTCTTGCTGCCCCAGTACCCTTGCACCTTCCAGTGGAGGGCTGATCCCACAGTCTCTGCATCTAACCCCACCGACTTCTGCAGTCCGTGGTCCTTCGATGCTTTCTGTCCCTCAGACTTGCCCAGATGCTGCCCCTGTGCCAGCAGAGGGGGTGATATGGGGTCAGGACATTATAAACCCAAATCTAACAACCCTATTCCAGCACCTACTATATCAGACCCCACACCAGAACTGGCTAGAGCTGGAAGAATCCTCGTAGCTGTCATTTCTTGAATATAAACCCTATGCAAGAAACTCTGCACTAGAAATAAAATACTTTCCCCATTTTGCAGATTAAAAAACTACACCTGGGAAAATGATGTCATTTACCCAAACTAGAAAAGCACAACTGGCCCCAAATCACTGTCGTCTTATTCCCCTGCCTTCCTTAAACAAAGGCTCTTCAATAGCAACTAGAAAACCTGCCCATTTTACACAGGGGCATAACAGGACTCAGAGAGGTAAGGTTTGCATAAGACAATGCAGCCTATTCAGCTCTAGCGAGAAAAGGAACTCAGGCTTCCTCACTGTGCTCTCTTTGTCACCTCTGAATTACTGAAGCTTTCTGGGCACCTATGGCCCATGCCTAGAAAGCCCAATTGCTCATAGACAAGAGCAGTGCTCAGGGAGGCTCCTCCCTTCCCAGTCAGGTACAGATTCCCTGCTCCATTCCACTTCTCCCTGCTGCCCTCCCACCCCCCACACCCTCATGTCCGCAGGCACAGCTCAGCAGGGGGTACAATTACCATCTGTGTCATTGGCATCTTTGCAGAGGCACATTTAAGTCGCTGCAGCACTCACAGGAGAAAACAAGTAAATACACAGCCCAGCAAAGTGCTGAAGCCAGCCTCAGCTCTGCTTGCAGGGAGGGGGCATCAAATACTTCACAGCACTATGGGGGGGAAAAAAAAGCAAATCAAAGAAAGAAGAAACTGCTTCTCCCCTTTGGAGATGTTGCCAAAGGTTCTCTCTGTCTCTGAATGATGCTTTTTCAGATGATGTGGTGTCCAGAGGAGCAAAAGGCAACCTTCACAGGTGGGACAGTCGAGCCTGTGTCACCCTTGTGGGCCAACAGTCTGGTGGAGCAGCAGCCAAGAGCCGCATGTGTAAAGGAGGAGATTACTGAGACGCAGGTGCCCCTGGGTGTCGATGGAGCACCTGCTTCCTCATCCCACCACAGTCCCTGGCAGGGGCATGCGGTGCAGTGAGCCATCCACGCTCACCCTCTGGATCTCCCTGGTAGTCAACAGAATGCAATGGACTGGATATAGGGATCATTCTGTGATACTGGGATCAGTGTGTGACCAGAGCAAGGGGAAGCAGCCTCTTGAATTCTTGGGAAGAAACATGATGACCGTGGGAAAACTTCTTGGGTTTATTAAAAACATGTCATGCCAGACACATCCCATTTTAGAAAACACAATTATTTATTTAATAAATACTTAGTAAGCATGCCTACATGCCAAGAATTAAACTTGGCACTAAGGATATAGTTCTGAATGTGATAGTAATTTCCTGGCCCATATTAGGGCTTAAATTCTAGCAATGGAGACTGTGAGGCTTGGGGAGAAGAAGACCGACCATAAACCAAGAAATACACAAAGAGATGACAGGCCAGTGTGTTTCATGAAGACTGAAAACTGGATGTTGAGGTGGGTGCTTTAGCCAGAATGACAGGGCAGGCTCTGGGGAAGTGGCATTTGGAGGAAGAGAAGGTACCACAAGCTTGGCCGCTCAGGAGAACATTGCACATGTGGCATTTCTGGATTTTAGCAAAGCTTTGGGAAAATCCACTTCCTGTAATATTTACTAAAACATGTTATGTGCATATTCTATGGCAAATGTTGTTTTGCTTACACACTCACAGACATTTTATTTGGTTCTTACAAGTACCCCCATTACGGAGGCATTTTCTCTGATTTGCAGATAACAATGTTGAGACTCAGAGAGATTTCGACTTGCTCAAGGTGAGAGAAGTATGAGCCCCACCCCCGGCCCTCACCCCTGCCTGGGCTTGCCACCTTCATGCCTGTGACTGGTCAGGCTACCTTTGTCAACATGACTTAGAAGTGTGGGATTAAGGATGACTCATAACTTGTTGAATGACTGTTTCCAAGGCTGATGGTGATTAGGTGACCAGCATGAAGGGAGATCATCATGGTAGTAGCTCAGGCGTGGTCCACAGCCCTGTCTTGTCCACTGGTGCCAATGACCTGAATGGGGATTCAGTGGCCGGTCATGGTTCAGCCTGTTCTCCAACCACCTCTGACCTTGCACCAGCTAATGCCAAGTCACTGGCAGTTTCTGCAACATCCTGTATGTTTCACACTTCCTTGCCTTTGCAAAGGATGCCCATCCCCTACACTTGTCTAAAATGGTTCCTGCACCTGGTGACCAGATGATGCCTACTTCTCCTTCAAAAGTCAGCTTACATTTCACCTCCTCCATGAAGCCTTCCCTGAATTTCTCCACAGCGATGTTTGGAGTCATTTAGGTTCCAATGCCATATATATATATATATATATATATACACACATATATATGATATTGGATATATATATATATACACATATACGATATATATACGTATATATATATATATACGAGATATATATATATACATATACGATATATATACGTATATATATATATGATATATATATATATATATATATCGTATATATATATATACACATATCGCAGCTAGTTGACATCCCAGCAGCCATCACCCTGCTTGTTCCTTACCTAACATATAAACAATTTTGATCAAGAGGTGATGTGCTTTAAGAATACTGGCCTATCCCCAGAGAATGAATTATAATTAGCCAAACCCATTCCTCTTGGCCAGGTATTGGCTTAGGGGTACTCATAGGGTTCATGTCTGGCCAATGGGCCTTGCCAGAAGGAGGATCTGGCAAAGGTTTCCTTAACCAGGGAAAAAAGAAACTTGTGGGAAGAAACGCCCCTTTCTTTGTTTTCTTTTGGGGAATTGTCATTTGGGGAAGTCACAAACACTGCTTTGGTAGTCATCTTGCAGTCAGGAGAGGGAGGTCCAGGGCGCATGGAAAGGCCACCCCAGATCCTGACATCACTGAGCTGCAGAATCACCCAACCTTGGAACCGCCTACCTCCAGGCTTCTTGCTGTCTGAGATCATAAATCCTTTGGTTGACGCCACTTTTGCTTTGCTATTTGTTACGTGGGGCTGCAGGCATCCTGACTGATACAGCAGAGCTCTCTCTTTGTGGTATGTTTTCACTTTGATCTGTTTTCTCATCCAGTTCTTCACACTGGAAACTCCTGCAGAGGACTGGTTCTTTTTATCAAAGACTCTCCAGTATACAACACAAAATCCAAGACACACACACAATGGTTGCCTTGCTTAGTAAATAAAAGACAGCTGGCTAGAAGGAAGGAAGAATAAGCCATCAGGTGACATGAAGTTTGGAGGTGACGTAAATACCTAGGATCCAATAGTTGAGGTCTGCCAAGAGAGGGATGGACGACTCGAGCCAAACACAGAGAGATGGGATTGAAGTGAGATCAGACCTGTCTGATTCTTAGTCCCAGACTTCTGGGGGGTGGGGGATACATTTCTCAGCAGTAAATGGACAGTTGATGGCACCTTTGTAGGACCAATTGTTTTGGGGACAAGAATGGTATACAAATGACTACCAAATGGTCCCAACTATGTGGAGAGAAGAGCTAAGGGGCAAGGAGTTGGACTTGATTAGGATTGACTCTGTTATCAGGCCTCCCCTTCACTTCTTACTGGTCACCATCACTAGAAAGAAGGGCTTTGTCCTGACACTGAAATACTCCTGGCCATTTTGACTCCCAAGCCCTTCTCAACTATTTCCTGGGTTCGCTCATGTACCTCCTTGCTCAACCTCCCTCCCTAGAGTCAGCAGTTGCCTCTAGCATCTACCCACACAGGGGCTGTGGGGTGTTCCCTTGGGGGGCTTTGGAGGGCAGGTGCAGTGTGACATCGGGCACAGATGGCACAGGTGCCCAGCAACCTTTTCCTCTCTCTTCTTGAGTCACCTCCTTCCCTGGTGGCAGCCACATCGACTGTTCTGCTTGGGTATTCTGTCCCAAGTATCCGCTGCTGCTGGGAAGTGTCTGACTTCCCAGATGAGCCTGGCTTGAGTTCCCCTGGGCTTAGCTGGCTGTGAGCCTTGTGTGATCACCCACCTTTGGGCCTCATCTGTCAAATGGGCACATGAAGGCATCTATAGACTTATCATGAGTTTTAAGTGGGACAATGGGTACGAGAGGGCCAGCGCTGCCTTCATGGATATGAGACCTGTGAAAGGCTCTGGACTATCTGCTCAAAAGGGACATGTACTGGTTTAATATCCTGCTTTTATCTCTTGAAATTCTTGATAATTTTTTAAAAGGGGACCCACATTTTAATTTTAGGTCCTTCAAATTATGTAGTTGGTCACAGAGGGGGCTTTGCAAACCAAACAGCATTGCAAGACTGCACAGTATGTTACTGTTGTAATCATAACAGCACACATATCACATTCTGTAAAGGATATATCCTTGAAGGGGGCTTTTCTGCAAGGCCAGGAGGCTGAGGCCACACAGAATTCATCTCTCACTTCCTGTGTCCTCTTCCTGGGTTTAAGGATATTAAATCCAGATGCCCCAAGACCTTCAGAGCACTCTGCCTTCATGCTGATGGTGCAGGCTCTGTTCTAATTCTGCACTTGGCCAGACTCTGGCTATGCAAACTGCAGCTAGTCTCTTCCCCCTCTGGGCGCCACCTGACTGACCTGCGTAAGGAGCAACTCTGACTGGTCTCCAGGCAAATGCTCTCCCTGCCATCGGCACCTGTTGCAAGCCAGCTCCTCGGAGCCAGGCCAAGCAGCTCTGCCCCTAGCGGGAGTTGGAGGCATGAAACTCCCTTTTAGGAAGACTGGGTGAGAGGCACCACCACCTGCTCCTGCCGCCTCTGCTGTCCTCAGCTTCTGGGAGCATCTTAGCAGCCTGCCCCGGGTGAGGACAGGGTCCACTGGTGCACCTGGCAGGGCAGGGTAGATGCTGTGACTTGGGAGCTTTGAGGGAACAGGGTGGGGCTCCTTATTGTGGAAAATCTTTAGGTTTGGATCCAGCCTTTATTTAAGGAGGGCGATTGTGTATAGACTTGTGTGACTGTTCAGCATCTTTCTACCTCGGGATGTGTGTGTGTGTGTGTGTGTGTGTGTGTGTGTGTGTGTGTGAGAGAGAGAGAGAGAGAGAGAGAGAGAGAGAGAGAGAGAGAG
>NW_016107430.1:5731280-5849912 GCF_001604975.1 Cebus imitator | reverse complement strand
AGAGAGAGAGAGAGAGAGAGAGAGAGAGAGACAGAGAGACAGAGAGAGAGAGAGACTGTGGGTCAATGCCCAGTATTCCCCTCTAACCGAGAGTGTGTCTGTTAGTGGACACCAGTGTGTGGCATTGTTTCTGTGGGTGACTATGTCAAGGTGTGGGTCGCTGTGTGCTGGTGTGGAGCCGTGTAGTAAGCCGGTGGGCGACCCCCAAGGGTGAAGACACTGGAAGTGGTGTTGGGTATATGTGGGGCTCAGTGTGCTTCTGTGTGGGGTTGCCTCACATTGTGTGAGAGTGTATGTGTCCCAGCAGGGGCTTGTTTCTGAGTATAAATGTGTGTGAAGCTGTGACTGTCCGTCTCTAGCTCTGCATGGGACGGTGATCTGGTGTGTGTGTGTATTAGAGTGCTACAAACTGTGTGTCTGTGTGTGTACGTGTGCGCGCCTGTCACAGTGGCCCAGTCTGCTTCTGGGTGAGTGGGGCAGAGCCCAGAGAGTGTGTGTGTGAGTGTGGGTGTCGTTGTATGTGTCTGGGAAGCGGTGGTTTGGTGTGTGTGTGTCGGCAGTGTGGGGCTGTCGCTGAGTCTGCATCGGAGTCAGAGTGGCGGCGTGCTCCTCTGAACGGCGGTGCCCTGTGCATTTGTGGGTCTGTGTCTGGGTGTGAGCACCATGGTGCGTGTGTTAGAGCCCGTGGGGCTCCCACGCAAGGCTGTGGCTCTGGGTGAGGGGTGGGGGTGTGTGTGTGTACCACAGTGGGTGGCAGCGCCTCTGCTCGTCAGTGGCGCGTGTGGCCCGCCCCGCGCGCGTGTGTCGCGGGCCGGGGCAGGGCGTGGGCCCTCGCCTGCGAAGCCACGACCCCTCCCCCGGCCGGGCGGGAGGTGCGCACCGGCGCCTCTAGGACCCGGCGGCGGCTGGCCGCTGTCCCCGGGCCGCGCGAGTGAGCATGTGCAGAGCCCGGCGCCCGCTCGCCCGCCCGCCGCCCGCCGCCCGCCGCCCGCCGCCCGCCCCGGCTCAGCGCCCGCCAGCCCCGCCGCTCAGCCCGGACGCCGGCAGCCCCGGGGAGCCAGGCGGCGGCGCCCTGTGCCCGGGCCCGTGGGTCCGCTCGTCGCGGGCGGCCGGGGGCGTGCGGACGCCGGGGCTCCCGGGCTCCGGGCACTGCGGGGGCTGCGGGCTCGGCGCCCGGGGGAGGCGGGCCGTGGGCGCGGGTGCGGGCGCCCCAGCCGGCCGCGATCGCCGGGTGAGTCATGCCTTCCGGCGCTCCAGCCGGACCCCCGCGCGGGCTGCGAGCCGGGTGTTCCCCCCGCCGCGGGCAAACAAGTTTGTGCGGACGCGGCTGGGAGCGCGGCGGGGCCGCACCTGCTCCGGCTGCGGAGCGGGCTTGCGGGGCGCGCTTTCTCGGGGCCCCGGGGTGGCTCGGCCGGGGCAGGGGAGAGTGAGCGGGTGCGTGCGGGGGGCGGGAAGCGGGGGGCGCTCGGCGCGGCAGGAATGGGGCGGGGGTGCACGAGGCTCCGCACGAGCCGCGTCCCCCTCCGGAGTGCTGAGAGCCCGTCCGTTTCCCGGCAGGGCGCTGCGGCTGGGCCCGGGGAGGGGGCGAGGGCAGGGTTTGGGGTGCGCACAGCCTCCCTCATAGGCGGCGACGTTTACCCAGAAGCAGCTCCCTCTCGTTCCGCTACCAAGAGAGGCTTCCGGTCAGCGGAGGGTTTGCTCCGTCTCTTGGTGAACTTGAACAGAGGCAGAGGCAAGAGCAAAACGTATGTATTTTGTCCGGAATATTCCCCGGAGTAGAGCTTTGCGTCTTCGTAGGTGTGGACGGAGACCCGCGACTGGAGGCTGTTTGCGTTTTTCTCTGCCACTCAGGTCAGGAGCGTACCTGGCTGGGTCCCCTGGCTCCGGGTAACCTCGCTGGTTGTTTTCCTGAGCATTTGTGCTCCTAGGATGATGCCTGCTCTGCTGATGGGGGGTTGCAGGTGGGGAAGGGGACCTCTCTTCCTTCCGCTGAGGGGTGGGAAGGCTGATAGAGGAGTTCCAGTGCCATCGCCCTGTACTGGGGTCCAGCTGCTGCCCACGCTGGCCCTGTCCCTGCAGCTCCCAAGATGGACAGATGCAGGACTCAGCTGCACTTTTCTAACAGGAGATAGCCCCACCCCTCTTGTTGCTGGAACTGCATGCTTAGGTTTTGGAGGCAATTGGGGTATCCCTCTTTGGGATCGGGAGTGGGGGCCTTTCTTTTTTCCTGATTTGGTTAGGTTGCCTGGGAACAGGAAGTGAGGGCGGTGGGGAGTGAAAGTTAGAGGAGGTATAAAGCTGGCTTGCCTTGCACTGTCTGCAGTCACCCCTCCCGGTGACTGCAGGTGCTGGGGAAAGAGCTAGGGAGGTTTCCTTGGGCTATGGGAGAAGGAGGTTTGCCTCTCTCAAGCATGGCCCCACCCCCACCCCCACACACTTAGATTGACCCCCAGAAGATCCTCTGGGAAGGGGCCTCAACCCGGGAAGGGGCCTCAACCGGCTGCCAGAGCCCAGAGTTTCTAGGAGAAAGAGCAGGAGCTCTCCCAGGCACTGGAGCTGAAGGAGGCTTGGTGGTGGCTGGGCTGGTGACTGAGACTGACCTGCCTCATCTTCCCCACCAGAAGGCCCTCACCTGTGGCTGCATCCTCCCGGCCTCAGCAGGGCCGTTTCCACAGCTGCTCTGTAAAAATGCCTTCTTCTGGGGTGACGGGGTCCGTCTCTTCAGTGGGCATTGGCGCCCTATGGGGTACTGTGCTGCGGCCTGCAGCATGTCTGGCTGGAAGTGAAGAGACGCTGGGATAAGGCAGAAGGCCGGGTGTCTTCCTAACCAGGCACAAGTGGATACTCAGGACCGCCAGTGGGTCTGCTGCTGAAGCTTGAGCCTCAAACCTGATCTGTTTAGCCAGAGTACTGCGGAGTGAGTCACAGAGCTGGTTTCTCATGTCATCAGCCTGAGCAGGCAGCTCAGAGCCTCTGAATCCAGAGCCTCCAGGCCCTGAAAGAATGCCTCAGAGCAGGGCCTCCTGGGAAGTGGTGTTTCTCATCGTAGAAGCTCCTAGCTTGTCCTCCCATCTGGCCCAGACCCCCATCAGCCTTGATGAGACCAGCTCGCTGACTCTTTCTCTGGAGGTACAATGAAGTCAAGGCCGAGGACTTTGGGCCAGCTCAGTGTTTAGACCTTCAGGGTCTTGCCTTAAAATGCAGGTGATAATCATATACATCAGCAGGGTCGGAGCTGGGCCCCAACATCTGGGGCTGCTCATGTGGGGAATGAGGGAATGAACGTGGCCTTCCACTCACCACCCTCTCCCTGGGCCTCCTGGTCTGGCCTTCATGTTCTTCCTTTAATCTCTCCTCATCATGGCTTTGATAGTCATGTTGACATACGGCCTAAAAAATTATCAGAAGTGTGCCACTTGGAGAATGTGGTCAGGGAGGAGCTCTGCATATGCCCTGCCTCCTGGTGTGGATGTGAGAAGTGGATGGAAGAATGGGCTGGATTAATTTCATAAGCTATAAAATACAACGCACCTGCTGGTAGCTAGCTGTTAAGGCCCCTCCCGTCCACTTCATTTCCCTTCCTTTGCTGCTGGAAGCCCCTGGAGATGTGAGCTTTCTCCCAGAGAGTGGCTCCTTTGGCATGAGGGGTCGTGAGTATTCTGAGGACAGGAGTGTGCAGCAGGGTGTCTTGGGCTCCCTCCCATAGCCCAAGTCCCCTGTCCCAGTGGCAGCATCAAGCCGGGCAGGTCTGACTTTGGTTGGGAACCCCACTCACTTGTCCACCTGTATCCAAGTCACTCAGTGGGATTTGAATACCTGTTTACCTTCTAGATTCTGAAATGGGCCCGAGACGACTCTTAAGTTTTCACCACCAGGTGGGAGAAACACATGAACAAGTGAACAAAATGGTTCTATAAAAGAAATAGCCTAGGCTAGATGGGGTGGCTCACACCTATAATCCCAGTATTTTGGGAGGCCAAGGTGGGTGGATCACCTGAGATCCGGAGTTCAAGACCAACCTGGTCAACATGGCAAAACCCATCTTTACTAAAAATACAAAAATTAGCCAGGCATGGTGGCATGTGCCTGTAATTGCAGCCACTCGGGAGACTGAAGCAGGAGAATCCCTTGAACCCAGGAGGCGGAGGTTGCAGTGAGCTGAGATCACGCCACTACACTCTAGCCTGGGTGACAGAGTAAGACTCTGTCTCAAAAAATGAATAAAAATAAATATAAATAAAATAGATAGCTGGAAAATGTTGCGATTGGCCGTTTCAGTAGTAAGAAAGGCTCCAAATCAGCTGACTGGAAAAGAAAAATGCCAGCCCCTAAAATGGTGCTTGGAAGGACCTCTGTCCCTGGTATTGTACATATGAAGACCATGTGATATGGTTGATGATGATATGCGCTTGGAATCAGAGCCATTTAGCAATAACTGTATTTGTTTAAGTTAATTGGGCTTCTGTCTTAGATTCTGCATCTGTAAAATGGGGATGATAATGATTTTGACCACAGAAATGTGTGGGAAGATTGCTCATTCATTTGCTCATCTGATCATTCATCTAATGCACTTGACGGTTGGTGAAAGTACCTTGAACTCTAATGTGGTATGTTAAAGTTTTTATTTATATCAGCCCCAGCAGTGGGTTAACTGCAGTGTTTTTCCTCCTTTGCATGGAATGGAGTTTTGACCTATTATGTTTTATACCTTTTATCACCATATTAAAATTTTGAATCTTTTATCAAGTTCTGACATTCAAACTGTCAAGAGATTTGCCTCATCAAAGACAGGGATCCCACCCCATTTGCATTTCCCAGACCTTGTTCCCACCAAGGGCCCAGCAGATTTTTGTTTAGTGGGTCTCTTGCTCTTTTTCTCAGTCTCCAGGACCCAGAGTTGTGAGGCCTGTGAGTAATGGCAGCATGGCCCTGAGCCTTGAAGGCTGTCCAGTCCAGCAGGCACGTATTTTCAGGGCCTTCCCTCTGCCCCGCCCAGAGGTGGGCAGAGGCACTGACTGTGCCTTTGAGAGGCTCCCACGCTGGGGGGAGAAGTAGGGACATTAGCAGGGAACCCTGACTCAAGACCACACACCACCCAGGCACAGTTTGTAACAGCATCCAGCCTCAATACCTAGCACTGGGGAGGGGTTCTGCTCCAAAAATCAGGGAGGCTTCATGGAAGAGGTGGCATGAGTGCCGAACCTTGATGGCCTGAAGCATTTCAGAGCCATGAGATGGGCCACAGGCATCCCTGGCTGGTGGAAGGGCGTGCGTGAAGGTGCTTGAGGCATCTCTCGCTGACCAGGGGCTGCTCTGGTGGGATACAGGACTTGCTTGTCAATCCCTGGGAAGCCATTACAGGAAGTAGCATCATTAGTTTCTCGTATCAGGAAGATCACTTTCTTAGACAAGAAGGGGACAGCATTTTGGAGAGGGGATGGGGTCCAGAAGCCAGGCACTAGGTCTGAGTGGGGCAGGGGCAGGGGGAAAGTCATAGAAGGGGAATCCAGGAGCTGTGAGCCCAGCTGGAGCCTCCTGATTATACTCTGCCCAGGCTCTGAGGCTGAGGTCCCCTGGCTGCCAGTCACTGAGGCTGGGGCTTCAAGCTTCTAGGACCCAGATGCCCATCACCTTCTTATCTGGAGAGCAACATTCTGGGCCCTGTTCCTTGTCTCTGGGGCCCTTGCCCTAAAAAGAGCAGACATCTCTGAGTCCCAAGAGATTTGCAACCCTTGCTGCAACTGCCACAGCTCAGATGTTTCTGGGGATGCCTGAAGTCATTTTCCCCTCAGCTGCCACTGCCTGTTCTCTCTGATTGGGGGTCATAGGGAAGTGGAGTCATCTCACTGAACCCCAGTGGCCACTGGCTGCACCTGGGCCAGCTCTGAGTTCTATCCTCCAACTCCCAGCCCCAGGGACTGCCTCCTCTCCTCTCCCTGCTGCCATCCCTCCGTCTCTGGACCCCAAGCCTGGCTGAGAGATGGCCACCTGACCAGCCCAAGCCACCCCTCATTCAAGCTGGGCAACTGCTGCTCCCTCTGTCCCAGATGGCAACAAAGTAATAGACAAAGGCTCAGGTTGTCTGAGTCCCCAGGAGCTCTGGGCTCCTGCTCCCTCCTGAGAATTCCAGAAGCCCCTTTGTTCTATTATTCCCTCTCATGCTTGACAGCGAGCTCAGGATCTCCCTCCCCAGGCCCTGCTCTTCTCTATGGTAACCCCAGGGCAGGGCAGTGGGGGTGCACCTTTGTCCAGCCCTGGTGTGCCCCCCCAGCAAGGCCAAGGCCCAGGCAGGGATAGAGCCCCCAGCCTCCCCCTGAAGCACTCTGCAGGGTTCCAAGATGGGAGGTGCCCACTGGAAGCATGCCTTGGGGAACAATTCTCCAGACTTTCAGAGGGGAGGGGTCCCAGGCTGCCTCCCAGTCCCAGTGGGCTGGGGCGGGAACACACACCTACAAGGCAGTGTCTGGAAGGCTTGGCTGGGGAGACACCATGTGTGGCATCATCTCTAGGAGCTTCAGCCTGGCATGACTTCAAAAAGGTACTGATGGAGGCACACTAAACTCCTTTCAAGAATAAATCTTGCCTCATGCGAAGCCAGAGCTGGGACGGGGAGAGAGATAGGAAGCTTAGTGGGCATGATGTAGGCTGTGGGAGCAGGTGGCCTGGTCTGAGTGCTGGCCCTGATCTGCCTGGCTCTGGGCAGCATGCATCACCTGGCCAAGCTTCAGAGACCTGCGTGCTCAAGTGGGGTGTGCAGGGCATTTGCTTGGTGGGTTGCATGGAGCAAATGAGATAGCGCAGGTAACATGCACAACCCAGTTCACCTATTAACACTGCAAATGCTTAAGAAATGGTGGCATTGACAGATAAAGCAATTGCTAACAGCAGTCTTAGCATGGGGATCAGCTGCGAGCAAGAGTGGAATCCTGGGGGCGCTCCAGGGACTGTGGGGGCTCAGAGTTGGGGAGAGGCCTCTTAAGTCTGACTTTACCAGTGGTGCAGCTACCACAGGCCGGTCCTCCAGCTTCTCCTTGCTTGGCTCTTTTGCATTCATAACCAATCCATGCTGCAGTCTGTAGGTAACAGTAACAGGTTTCACATCCACTCCCTGATTTGATCCCATAAAGCACATTTACCCCCATTTAACACACGATGAGCCTGAGGCCCTGCCCCATGCAATACTTTGCTCAAGGTGGTTTACTGTCATGGACAGCCTGCCGGCTTTCGGGTGTAGTGGGCACAGCTGGTGGCCTCCCAGGCCCTATGCAGATGGGCAGTGGCTAGGAATATGCCCCCCTCCCCAGGTGTTGGCTGTTTCTGCTGCCTGACTTACCTCGTGGTTTGGCTGTGAGCCCTTGTGCAGATGCTCCAAATTACTCAGCCCACCCCCAGGCCTCTTTTGGGTTCAGCCACTCAACAAACATTTCCCTTCACTGCCCTGCTAGCACCTGGGCCAGTTCTGAGTTCTATCCTCCAACTCCCAGCCCCAGGGACTGCCTCCCCTCCTCTCCCTGCTGCTGTCCTTCGGTCTCTGGACCCCTAGCCTGGCTGAGAGATGGCCACCTGACCAGCCCAAGACACCCCTCATTCAGACTGGGCAACTGCTGGGGATATGATAGTATCTATCTTGTTGGATTGGTGTGAAGTTTAAGTGAGATAATATGTAAAGCATTTAGCTGATTACTGAGCCTGCTACCTCTGCCCCAGCCTAAAGGACCAGCTGACCCATATTTCCCAGCTGTGTGCTGGGATCTGGGAACATGGAGATAAACCAGGTGTGACCCATGCCCTGGAGGGGCTGCCAGCCTTGAGGAGAGAGAGTGTGTTGGCTGTAAGGTGTGGTGGGAGTCCAGGGCAGGTGACAAGTTCCTGATGCTTTTGTTCCCCCCAGCCAGCCTGCCCGCAGTGAGTTTTCCAGGCTAGGAATCTGCTTTGTGATTTTAAAAGTTGGGAGTGTAGCCTGCTTCATAGAAGACCTGGGCCGTGAACATCTGGCCTGCAAGTGGCTGTCCGTTGTATCCACACCAGCACCCAGCTCCCCAGACCAGGGAAGGCCCTTCTGGGAAGGGGGAGCACCAGAAAATGCTTTGGAGGACCCTGGGACCCTGGGTGAGGTGGATTGAGTCCTGATTCATCAGCTCTGACCACTCCCCACCCCAGCCCTACTTGTATTGTAGATCCAAACCCTATCTAGAAAGTCTATATGAAATTCACAGTATACCCTGCCTTCGAAATTCTGAACTGTTGAGCCACTGCCTGCCTTTCTGCTCTGTCTCATCAGAAACCTTTTCACAGCTGGAGTGCTACCCTCTCCCCTTCAGTTGTACAGGATTTTTCCCTGATGTGAGCCTCCTTTGTAACTGGAGCCCGTTTGTGAGCAGACCTGCAGACCCTCCTGTGTGATAGAATTACATCACAGAAGGGATGACATAAAGCCAGGCACTCTTGTTAACTCTGTGTGCCTGAAAGCCCTCAGCTCTGTTCAGCTGAGTTCCTTGACGACCTGGGGCCTGTGCCCTGCACTGCTCCCTCTCTCCCACATGTCAGGCTTCGTCCATGGCTCTGGGTAAGTGGAATTTGAAGTTTCACTGCCCTGACCCCATAGGAGTAGGTTTCTGATGTCAGGATTTGCATATCCATTTGTCCATGGCCTCGTTCATTTAAAAACTGTATTCATAGGCCATGTGTGGTGGTTCATACCTGTAATCCCAGCACTTTGGGAGGCTGAGGTGGGTGGATCATGAGGTCAGGAGTTCAAGACCAGCTTGGCCAAGATGGTGAAACCCCATCTCTACTAAAAAATACAAAAATTAGCTGGACGTGGTGGCAGGCACCTGTAATCCCAGCTACTCAGGAGGCTGAGGCAGGAAAATCACTTGAACCTGGGAAGTGGATGTTACAGGGAGCCGAGATCACGCCACTGCACTCCAGCCTGGATGATGAGGCAAGACTCCGTCATCTCAAAAAAAAAAAAAAAAATTCATAAACAAAGATCGCTGAGCATCCACGTTCCCAGGCCTGATGCTGGGGCTGGTGTTAGGACCGGGAACTGAATGAGGCCTGGCTTCTAGCTCTAAGTGGATTACAGGCTTCCGAGGGTAACTGTCAAGTAGACGGTCAGCTGTGATCAGCCCCAGGATGGGATGAGGGTCAGCAGGGTCTGTGGAAAGACTGAGGAATCTTCAGGGAATCCTCTGAGGAACAATACCTGGCCTGAGCCTTGAAGGATACACAGAGATTTGATAAGTGAAGAGGAAGGAAAAGGCATACATAAAGGGTAACTTGTGCAAAGGCACCAAGGCAGATGTGCTGTGATTCCCGGTGGCTCTGTTGGAATGTAGAGTGTGTGTGGAATGTGCATGTGAGATGGGGAAGCCAAAGGAAGGGGGCCTGGCAGGAGATGAGGCTGGATGGGCTGGATCACGAAGGCGCCCTTCTATGTCATGCTAAGGAGCTTAGAGTTTATCCAGTAGCCACAGGGAGCTATTGAACGGGGTTTTAAGCAGGGGCACACCATGATCAGATTTGCGTGTTAGGAGGATCACCCTGGCAGCCTTGTGGAAGATGGATTGGAGGGGTCCAAAGCTGGAGTCGGAGAGATCAGTCAGGATTTCTTGGGATTTTCTCTGTGGTTTTACAAATCTGACGAGGCTGTCTGGGGTGGGCCTGGCAGACACATCAGCCTAGAAAATACAAGCTCTGGAGACCCTTCTGCAATGGCTTCCCAACTCAGAGTTTAATTCCAGCTTCATTTGCTGATTACTGAGTCTGCTGCCTCTTCCCCAGCCTAAAGGACCAGCCAACCCATATTTCCAGATATCTGCCCTCCCCAAGGGCCTCAGAACCTGGCGGCCCTCACCATTTAATCAGAGAGGGTCATGCCTGTCTGGGCCCCTTTGCGTCTTCATCCCAAGCCTCCAAGCTTTCTGGGGGCCTGGAATGCCAGCTCAAACATTGTCCTTCCTCTCACACCCGCTGTCTGTCTCTGATGCACAGAGCAGCCATTGAGTGGCTGCAGAGGCCTGGCGAGGGGCCCGGGCCAAGTTAGTTATGGGCAGTGGCTTAGTCACGCTTCTAGGGGCCTTTTCTTTGGGATAAGCCTGTCCTTGTGTTAAGGGCTTCACTCACACAGCAGCCCAGCTCGTGGCAGCTGCAAAACCCTCTGCCAACCCTAACAGCGCACTTCAGAGGCACCGCCAATGGGAACCAAAGCCCAGAGTGACAGCTGAGTCCTGGGGAGCGGAGGGACCCAGGGAAGGCAGATCAGAGAGCCTTCCGCCTTCTCTGCTCTGGGTGCTCAGCCTCTGTTTGCAGGTGCATGGCTCAGGCGCTACCCTGGTCCTTTGATTCTGGCCTCTGGAGTCCAGGAGGTCTGGGAAGGGTACACAAGCCCCTCCCTCCCCCAGGGCCACACCCTGTGTGAAAGTCAATGACCAGCCTCTGCAGAAGCTCCTTCCAACCCAGGCTTGCAGTTCCAGTGTACTCCTGGGAGTCAGCCGATTACGTGCATATATTAAGCATCTGCAGCATACTCCTGCCTGGGCTAGGTGCATTTGTATGTGGCAGTGTCTCATTGCAGGCTGGGCCATGTCGTCATTGAGAGTATAGGCTCTGAACTCAGACTCTTCAAAACCTTGGCTCTCCTGTTTACCAACTGTGTTGCTTTGGGAAAACTAATTTGCCTTCTTTTGCCACAGTTTCCTCATCTGTGAAATGAGGATATGATAGTCTCTACCTTGTTGGATTGGTGTGAGGATTAAGTGAGATAATATGAAAAGCATTTAGCTGAGTGCTTGACACACTGGAAATGCTGAGGAAAGAGCTTCTGCTGCTGTTCCTCCTCCCCCTTATTGCTATTGCTGTGATCACCAAGTTCTCATTACTCCTCAAGGGGAGAGCTGTTATCCCCATTTTACAGATGGGGAAGCTGAGGCTCAGCAAGGTTAAGCAACCTAACGAGGGTCACACAGCTGGCCAGTGGCAGAGCTGGGATTCAAACCTGGCTTTGTCCAGTGCTTCTGCACCACAGCTGGTCCCTTGGATAAAGCACACACAGGGTGAGGGTGTCCCAGCCTGGGAGAGCCGGGTAGTGGACCCGCCTGTTTCACCTCAGTGCTCTTTCTCCACCTTTCCAGATTTCTGCACCAGGAGATGGGGGTCGGTAGAAGCCCGGGATGGAGATGTCCTTGACACCTGGGCAGAGGCTGCAGCTGCAGCTGCAGGACCCTGTGGCCACTGGAGATAACTGATGGTGCCATTTGAACACCTGCTGGAAACGGGGCAGGAATAGTGAGTGACCCCAGGAGATCACAGGCAGGTGCCAGGAGCCAGGATGCAAGGATGACTCCACCGGAGGCCCTGGCCTCCCTCCCGCCTGGGCGCTAGGAGCCATTGGGGGGCTCCAGCCAGGAGCCCTGCCTCCCAGGGGCATGGCCAAAC
Source organism: Cebus imitator (assembly GCF_001604975.1). NCBI lineage: Eukaryota > Metazoa > Chordata > Mammalia > Primates > Cebidae > Cebus > Cebus imitator. The sequence goes on along the minus strand of NW_016107430.1, from coordinate 5,838,473 downwards.
CTTTCTTCCGACTCCAGAAGTTTCTCCGCCGAACACAGTTCCTGCTGTTTTTCCTCACAGCTGCCTACCTGATGACCGGCAGCCTGCTGCTGCTGCAGCGGGCCCGAGTGGGCCTCCCACAGGGCCCCCGGGCGCCTGGCCCCCTGCAAACCTTGCCCGTGGCCGCTGTGGCACTGGGTGTCGGCTTGCTGGACAGCAGAGCCCTGCATGACCCTCGAGTCAGCCCAGAGCTGCTGCTGGGTGTGGACATGCTGCGGAGCCCCCTAACCCGGCCCCGGCCCGGCCCCCGCTGGCTGCGGAGCCGCAACTCAGAGCTGCGTCAGCTGCATCATCGCCGCTGGTTCCACCACTTCATGAGTGACTCCCAGGGACCGCCCGCCCTGGGCCTTGAGGCTCCCAGGCCTGCCATCCACAGCCGAGGTAGGCGCTCAGCTGCATTTGGGGGAGCTGCTTTCAGGACCCCTATTCGGAGCGACAGGTTTGGTAGCCCCTTTCTCTTTCTGGCCATGTAGCAGCTGGAGAAGTAGGCACCACAGGCCCACGGCCTTCACTGCTAGATGGTTCTTTCCTTCTGCTCTGCAGGACAGGAAGGGGCCTGTTCAGGGTTTTGCTCATTCACCAGCTGGAATTCCACATGACTCAAGGCTCAGATGTTGTGAGCAGGTCACTTAGAGCTCCAACTTTGGGTTCAGACAGACTTTGGCTGGAATCCTGGCCAACATTTGTTTTTTTTATTCTCAGAGAATCTAGTAGGAAAGTGTCATTGAAAACGTGAAAATAGGCCAGGCGCAGCGGCTCACACCTGTAATCTCAGCACTTTGGGAGGCCTAGGCGGGCAGATCACTTGAGGTCAGGAGTTTGGGATTAGCCTGGCTAACATGGTAAAACCCTGCCTCTACTAAAAATACAAAAATTAGCCAGGTGTGGTGGTGCATACCTGTAATCTCACTGGCATCTGGAAAGCGGAGGCTGCCGTGAGCCAAGATTGTGCCACTGCACTCCAGCCTGGGCAACAGGAGACTCCGTTTTAAAAAAAAAAAAAAAAAAAAAGAACATGTCACTTGATGTCCCCAGGTCTGTCTGAAATGGAGCTAAAGACACCACTCCAGGGCTATTGTGAGGAGTGAGTGTCATAACACAGAGCAATGGGTCACAAAGTGGGGCCTCTGACCAGAAGCGTCACCTCTCCCTGGGATTTTGTCACAAGTGCAAATTTGGGCAAATTTTTGAATTTTTAGTTGAGACAGGGTTTCACCATGTTGGTCAGGCTGGTCTCGAACTCCTGACCTCACAATCCGCCCGCCTCAACCTCCCAAAGTGTTGGGATTACAGGTATGAGCCACTGCGCCCGACTTCTGTGCAGGTTTTATCAGTGTAACTTATTTAGACTAGAGTGTATATGACTGGCAGAAGTCAGAATTTCTTGAAAGGAAGCCATGTGAAATGCTCACGTTTTGAAAATAGACCTGGGGATTGCCACTGACTGGGCCTGTAACCCTGGGCATAGTGGGCTCCATTCCTCTCTTCATTGCTTTCATCCCCCACACACTGATGATCCACCACATGAGTCTTCATGTGTGCATTTCACTGTGCCCTTGAGGAGCTCAGTCTGGCGGTGCAGTCAGATATGCACCCAAATAATTTCTACAAAGCACGGCCAAGGTATGCTAGAGGTATGTGCCAAGGGCCTGTGGACTCAGACAGAAGTGACCTTTATAACAGACCAGCAGCCTCCCAAAATGCTGGGATTATAGGCGTGAACCACCATGCCCAGCTGAGGTAGGCGAATCACCTGAGGCCAGGAGTTTGAGACCAGCCTGGCCAACATGGTGGAATCCTGTCTCTACTAAAAATATATAAAAAATTAGCCAGGCATGGTGGCAGGCGCTTGTAATTACAGCTACTTGGGAGGCTGAGGCAGGATAATTGCTTGAACCTGGGAGGCGGAGGTTGCAGCGAGCTGAGATCGTGCCATTGCACTTCAGCCTGGGTGACAGAGAAAGACCCTGTCTCAAAATAATAATAATAATAGAACTGACAAGCAGAGGGGAGGGCTCAGCCCTGAATAGAGAGTGTGTATGTCTCAGGGAACCAGTGAGGACCCTTTTACTTTAAGTTACCCCTAATGACTTACAGAAGCGTTGGAAGGGGATCCAGTAAAAGCTAGAGAGATTGTGGCTAGATAGAAGCAAGACTGATATTCAACTTTATATGTCCGTGTGGTCTTAGCAGTTGCTAAAATAATTGCAATACTTCCAGGTTGGTTGGAGATGGTTCCTGCCCTGGGCTGCTGGGGTGCCCTCTACACTCTGCCTGCCTCCCCAGTGGCCCCCAAACCTCCTCCTTATCCAGCAAAGAGAGGGTTAATATGCTTCTAGTGCCAAATGGTGGCAAATATGAATGGTCAGCGCCCTCCATGGGTTGTCAAATATTGTGAATATACCCCAGGATTTAAGGAAGGATTTGCTCTCCTTTGAACAGTGTAAGAACCAAGTCTGGGGAGGCCGTGCTGTCTCATGGCTGGAGATCATCAGGGAATGGGGAAGGCAGGGTGCTGGCCTGTAAAGCCCTCTGGGTCCCCTTCCTGTCGTGGGGCTCTGTAGGCCCTGCACAGCCAGCCCTCCGGACAGCTGCTGGGGCCGCAAACAAAGCGGGCGTCTCTTTGTGGCCCGGGCAGCCCGCCATCCTCCTGAAAGGGGATCCTGCAAGGCGTGGAAGCTGCAGGAGGCTCCATCAATCACTGAGCATTTCATTATACCTTGGACAACATCCATAATGGAATAAAATGTCAGTAAGTTTACTAGGGGAAAAATAGTAACTTCTCCATAGCCAGTTTGTTTTTTATTGATAGTAATTTCCAAAGACATTCCAATATCTTCAAAGCCATCGTTAATAGCCTCACGGCATGTCCATTTTGATGTGCAAATGAACAGATGCAGAGTCACAGACAATAATGCAATGCCTCCATTTCAGCCGAAAGTAATAAATCCGCCTCAGAATGGGTCCCAGTGTATTCCTTGGAAGTTCTTTCTTTCCTGCACATTCTCGCCTCTGTCAGGGAGTTAGAAAAGCTGTTCATTCTGCGTCCAGATAAAAGAGCTGCCTCCTCCTCACAAACAGAGGGGCCATCTGTGTCTCGGGCCCTTGCTGCACACTGAGACGGGGCCGGCCAGGCCCGGGCTCACTCTCCACACGGTGAGCTCCATCAGGTGACCAGCTGGTCTCAGATTGGCCACTTCTTATTTCCAGAACTGGAGCCTGACTGCTTGCAACCATTTTTTTCCCTCTCTTTTATTAACGTGTTAATTATTCAGCTAATATTTACTGATCCATCCATCTCACGTCCCAGGTTAGAGGGTAGGATCAGAATAATAATGGCTGTTACTTATTTGAACATCTGTTACGTGCCAAGCATTGTTCTGTATAGACATACATCTGTTATCTCATGTAATTTAATCTTCAAACAGCCTTATGATATAAGTGGCACTATCATTGTTTTAATGATGAAGAATTTGAGTTTTGGAGAAGAAGAGTAATTTAAATATTTTCATTATTAATAACAATATATTAACAGTAAAAACAGTTGCTGCTGAGTAATTACTGCATGTCAAGCCTTGTATTAAACATTTTACATGTGTTACCTTATGGAATTTTCACAACTACCCCATGGAATTGGCACCATAGCCCCATTTTATAGATGTGGAAGTTGAGGCTCAGAGAGCAGCAGCTGCATATCCCAGGTGGCACAGCCAGATAGTGGTGGAGCTATTTCCAAAGGCTTTTTCCATCCACTTCCCCAGAAGCACATAGAGCCTGGGAAGCACATACAACCACGTGCAGCCTCAGCCTGGGAAGGTCTTGAGCCCAAGACCTTTTCAAGCCCAAGGTCTTGAAAACCTTGTGGTTAATTTCCCATCTACAGTGATAAATGTTTAATAATCCTGAGCCTATGGTTTGGCTGTTTAATTGAAAGCTGAAATGGAACTTTTTTGCTGAGCAACCCATCCGAAATTTCTCAAATATTAGTTTTCTTTTACTAAGTAGGCAGGCAGAGGAGAAGGATCCATTCTCGCTGAGCTGGGTGAAATCTCTGTGCAGTGGTCCACGCTGGTGGTGGTGGACTGAGCCTTACCAAAGGAGAGAGATGCACATGGGGCTGGATGTCTGGGCAGCAGTCCTCAGGGGAGGATGGTAGCATGTGCCTGTGGGCATAGCCACATGTGCTGAGGAGCATCCCCAGATGAAGCTGACATCAAGAGGCTCAGAACCTGGCAGGGAGCCAGACCATTTGGCAAACGTTGGTGAAGATGGCCATTGTTCCCTTCTCAGCCCTGGGGTTCTCTGGTCTGAGGGTCTCCTGGGTGCTTTGGGTCTTGGTGTGGTGGGGAGTCCAGTCTCCTGCCATCTTGCTTCTTCTCTGCTTTGCCTTAACATAGGGCCCTGGATGTTGCATCTTGGTGTAGTCAGTAAAACTGTCCTTGCCTTCATATGTGTGTGTGTGTGTATGTGTGTGTGTGTGTACAGACATATATATGTGGTATATACATATTTTGTTTTTCTGACAGAGTCTTGCTCTGTCACCCAGGCTAAAGTGCAGTGACACAATCCTGGCTTACTGCAAACTCCACCTCCCAGGTTCAAGTGATCCTCCTGCCTCAGCCTCCTGAGTAGCTGGGATTACAGGCATGCATCACCACACCCAGCTAATTATTTGTATTTTTTTTAATTTTTATTTTTAGTAGTTTAGTAGAGGTGGGGTTTCACCACGTTGGCCAGGCCGATCTCGAACTTCTGACCTCAAGTGATCCACCTGCCTCAGCCTTGCAAAGTGCTGGGATTACAGGCGTGAGCCACCTCTCCAGCCCCCGCCTTTATATTTAGGATCTCTGCTAAATATATACCTTTGCACCCTCCAGGCATGTCTGTATGGTTTTTAGGAGCTGGAACCCACTGTTCACAGTCAGGTGTGGGCGTCGACATTGTGCCTATCCCTGGTGAGTCACCAGGTGGGTCTCCAGCTCTGGTGAAGGTGTGATTCCTGCCCTCTAGGAGCCTTAAGTCATGTTGCAGAGATGGGATGCACAGGTATGAGATATATATATATATATAATTTTTTTTTTAGATAGAATCTCACTCTGTCTCCCAGGCTAGAGTGCAGTGGTGCAATCTCAGCTCACTGTAACCTCCACCTCCCAGGCTCAAGCAATTCTCCTGCCTCAGCCTCCCTGGTAGCTGGGACTATAGGCACATGCCACCATGCCCGGCTAATTTTTGTATTTTTAATAGAAACCAGTTTTACCATGTTGGCTAGGCTGGTCTCGAACTCCCAACCTCAGGTGATCCACCCGCTTTGGCCTCCCAAAGTGCTGGGATTACAGGCATGAGCCACTGTACCTGACCAGGTATAAAAGATTTTTGACTCCAACAGCTAATGGCAAGGGTTTAGATGATGGGCAAGGTTTTCAGGCACAGCATATAAAAACTCAGAGAAGCGGGGAGGCCATTGTGTGCTGGTACAGTCAGGGTCAGAGAGCTAAGCCCCGAGGACAGCAGGAAGCAAAGGGTGGGTAGGAGGGATGAGCAGTGACAGGCCCAAACCCGGGGGCAGGAGAGATGAGCTTGAGCAAGGGGAGGCGATGCAGGTGGGCATGTATCTGCTCAACAGGTGAGGAAACTGTGGCACAGAAAGTTGAGGCGATTTAGTGAGGGCAGAGGTAGAATTAAATGTGGCATTTACTGTCAGAAAAGTCACTCCCCGATTGGGTCCCAAAAGTGGATGGTTGGTAGGCTCCCTCCCCCAGGGCACTCAGTGGTGACCCCTAGCCACTGCCTGGACCAGGTTCTTGGCTGGAACAGTGACGGTGTCCCCTGTCCTCACGGGGCACCCAGGACTGTGGACCATCAGGACTTTTCTCCTCACTGAAAAGCTGCTTGGGAGCTGCTGGCAGGCGTCTGGGAGGTCTTAGGCGTGTTACTTTCCAGAGACAGCCTCATTTCTCTGGAGGCAGCCGTGCGCTCCTCAGGTGACAGGAATGAGCAGAACGCAGTAGTTCCTGGGGAGATGTGTGTCGTCTTTATCACAGGTGCCCGATCCAGATCTCGGCACAGCGATTGTGGGTGTGCGTTCACAGCTTGGGGACTGCGTGACGGTGTGTTTGCAAATTCCCATGCCGCTCCTTCAAAACACTGGTACGCGTGACATTTACATGCCTACCTGCATTTGCATTGGGACTGCCATCTCCGAGCTTCTCTGTGCATCTCTGGGCGATGTCTCCCTCCCTCAGGGTGATAGGGCAGGGCTGTGACAGACTCCCATTGGCGCATGCATGGGTGGCCTCTCACTGCCACTGAGGCATGAGGGTCCCCGGCGTCCCCTTCCAGGGATGTGTGCAGGTGACCAGCCTGGAGAGGCCTCTGCAGTCATGTGGCCCTGTTGTTTCCCACACAAGTCACTGTCTTCCCACTCTAACAGACTCTGCAGGCACTCTCCAGAGATGGGGCCTTGCTCTGTCTTGGGACGACAGATTTTACCTTGAGATAGCTCTCCTCGTTTGAAAGATCTTCCTTAAATTCACTAAAATCAAACTTGCCCTAAGTAATGTCTTCTCTCTGGCCCACAAGGAGGCAACAACCCTGTCTCTTAGGGCATTTGCAGAGGTAGAGAGGCCTCTCTGAGAATAGGGAGGGCAGGGCGGGCGAGGAGTTGGTGAGAGGACATCCGGCCATCTGGACTTACGAGTATGGGGCAGTGGTCAGGCGGATGCCAGGCTCCTGGCGGCAGAGCTGTCTGGGTAGACAGTGGGCCATTAAGAGAAAATGGGCAGGAAACAAACAAGAGGGAAGTGTCAGATGCCCACTTGGCTCAGCACTTAGGGGGAGGTTGCATGCAGCACTCACTCCACGGGTTTCTCTGAGAGTAGCCTTGGCCAGGAAGGGAGAGATTCCCTTGGCTTTTCCTAAGGGTGGGCCCATGATCCCTCGGCCTCCGGTCTCAGCCATGCTTCCTTCCTGCAGGCACCTACATTGGATGCTTCAGTGATGATGGCCACGAGAGGACTCTGAAGGGGGCTGTGTTTTATGACTTGAGAAAGATGACTGTCTCCCACTGCCAGGATGCATGTGCCGAGCGGTGAGTGCTAGGGGACTGCTGATTCTAGTGGGAGGAAGGTCCAGGGACAGTCCCAGAATGAGGAGGCATATCAGCTGCCAGTTGGCTGTCATAGCATAATTAGAACTCATTGATAAGCTCCCAGATGTCCAGAAGAAAGAAAGTTTGTTGGCAGGTGGCCTGGGTGCTGGGAGCTGGGTGCTGGGTGATGGCCTGGGGGCCAGGAGCTGGGTGATGACCTTGGTGCTGGGAGCTGGGTGATGACCTGGGTGCTAGGAGCTGGGTGATGACCTGGGTGCTGGGAGCCTGGGTGCTGGGAGCTGGGTGCTGGGTGATGACTGGGGTGCTAGGAGCCTAGGTGCTGGGATCTGGGTGCAGGGAGACATGGCTTCTGGTCCAGCCATAGCAGGGACTCAGTGTGTGAGTTTGGTGAGTTCTTTTCCTTCCCTGGGCCTCAGTTTACTTATGTTTTTACAATAAGATAAAAGGCTTTAACTGAGATTTCTCTGGGGGGATCTTTCCAGCTTTGGTAGGGAAAGTATTTTCATTTCGTGTTTATAACAGGGTTTACTTTTTCTGATTCTTTCAGCTCACTCAGTAGTTGCTAGACCCTTGTCATGTGCCAGAGGAATTGTCCCTAATGTCAAGGCCCAAAGGCTCACACATTGACGCGTGTGTGTGTGTGTGTGTGTATGTGTGTGTGTGCTCTTGCACACGTGCATGTGAGAGAGGTGGGTTAAACAGAATCAGACTTCACTCTTCATTTATTTTTCCCACACTCCTTTCACCTTTGTTATGTATGTCATGTAAATTCTTCCCACAGTCAGTTAGGTAGCAATGAGTTATCCCTGTTTTACAGAGGGAGAAACTGAGGCTGGAGAAAGAAAAGACAAGGTCCTTACGTAAACATACGTTATAGTCTAGATGAAGTGGAAACAGGATGATATATTGTCTTTTTAGTCTCCTAATAGATTGGGAAACTGAGACTTAGAGACGGCAAGTGACGTGCAGGGTCTCACCACCAGGACATGGTCAAATGGGGACTTGAAGCTTGTGTTTGGATTTTCAATCTAGGCTTTTACATCTAGATCCACTGATTAGAAAGTGTTGACTGCTTTCTGCAGTTGAAGTCCTGTGTGATGCATTGTGGGTGCCATTTCCAATCTTTCTCTACCTATGGTATTACCAGTGGGTAAAAGTAAGCAGAGAAATGGCTGTGGAGATGGGGACTGTGCGATAGGGCCCACGTGTAACAAGATGCGACGTGTGGGCTGGGCGCAGTGGCTCACACCTCTAATCCCAGCACCTTGGGAGGCCTAGGTGGGTGGATCACAAGGTCTGAAAATCGAGACCCTCCTGGCCAACATGGTGAAACCCTGTCTCTACTAAAGCAAAAAATAAAAATAAAAATAAAAAAAATTTAGCCAGGCATGGTGGTATGCACCTATAGTCCCAACTACTCTGGAGGGTGAGACAGGGGAATTGCTTGAACCTGGGAGGCAGAGGTTGCAGTGAGCCGAGATTGTGCCACTGCACTCCAGCCTGGCGTCAGAGTGAGATTCCATCTCAAAAGAAAAAAAAAAGAACAAGATATGACATGTGGTAGTCACTTCAGACCAGCTCATGGCCGCTGACGAGGATAAACTTAAATCTTTAGAGTTGTGAGCCCATTATAAAATCATTTAGCTTAAAATCTTCTATAGTGGGAGTGTTTACACCACAGAAGTTGGCAAACATTACAAACCAGAGCTCTCCCTGTCCCATATTGAGAACCAGTTTACGGGCACACCACAGATGTAGATCCATTATAACCTGTAACCGCAGTACCCTGCAGGGCAGAGCTCAGGTCTGGCAAGAGGGGCTGGTTCCATTCGTTTATCACAAAGGAAAGACTGGTCCCTGAACTTAGCCAGATGGCCCTTGAGTCTGGCTTCAAGTCCAAACTCAGCTTCAAGTCCAGTTCATATCCCGACTCCAGACCCAATTGCCATTGCTTGACCCACATAAATCCTCTCCACAGTCAGCTAGGTAGCAATGAGTTATCCCCATTTTACAGGTGGAGAAAGAAAAGACAAGGTTCTTACTTAAACATACTTTACACTCTAGATAAAGCTGAGACAGTCTGCAGTTTAGACCCCAGCCCTAGCTCTGGGCCAAGGTCTGGACTTACCCAGGCCCTGTCTCCCTGCAGGTCCTATGTCTACGCTGGCTTGGAGGCCGGGGTGGAGTGCTACTGTGGGAACCGGCTACCAGCGATGAGCGCCAGGCTGGAGGAGTGTAACCATGAGTGCAAAGGCGAGAAGGGCTCTGTGTGCGGTGGTGTGGACCGCCTCTCCGTGTACCGTGTGGATGAGCTGCAGCCGGGCTCCAGGAAGCGTGAGTGTGCCAGCCTCTCCCTGAACTCTGTCTGTCCCACTCGCTCCGTTTGCCTGTCCCCCACACCCTTCATCCAAAATACCTGGGGCAGAACCTGTGGCAAACTCTGCCCTCTCTTCCCTGTTGGCATCACTGGACAATCTCCTGACAGGGTGGGGACAGGTCCATCAAAGGCTTAATTACTTGAGTTTGTGACCAAGACACACCTTTGCTTGTCCCCTGAAGGAGAGAGAAACTGATGAGGAGGACTGGGTATGCCTCATCCTTGCTGTGTGGCCTCCAGCAGCTCACTGCCCCTCTCTGAGCCACAGTCTATTTTGTAAACTGCAGAGGGAGACCTAGATTTCTTTTTTCTTTTCTTTTCTTTTCTTTTCTCTTTTCTTTTCCCTTCCTTTCCCTTTTCCCTTTTCCCTTTTTCCTTTTTCCTTTCCTTTCCTTTCTCCTTTCCTTTCCTTTCCTTTCCTTTCCTTTCCTTTCCTTTCCTTTCCTTTCCTTTCCTTTCCTTTCCTTTCCTTTCCTTTCTCCTTTCTCCTTTCTCCTTTCTCCTTTCTCCTTTCTCCTCTCCTTTCTCCTTTCTCCTTTCTCCTCTTTCCTTTCCTTGATGGAGTCTCACCCTGTCACTCAGGCTGGAGTGCAGTGGTGCAATCTCATCTCACTTGCAACCCCCACCTCTTGGGTTCAAGCGATTCTCCTGCCTCAGCCTCCAGAGGAGCTGGGATTACAGGTGCATGCTGCCATACCAAGCTAATATTTTTTGTATTTTTAGTCGAGACAAGGATTCACCATGTTGGCTAGGCTGGTCTCGAACTCCTGACCTCAAGTAATCCACCTGTCTTGGCCTCCCAGAGTTCTGGGATTACAGACGTGAGCCACTGCTCCCAGCTGGGAGACCTAGCATTCTAGCAATGGTGTGGGCCAGATCATTGGAAAATTCTTTAACTATAAGGCACCTAGATATGCTGCATAAGATTTAACAAGCATTATTCTAAAAGCATAGCTGAACTAGCAGGAAAGTAAGGCAATCCCTTGGATCCAGAAATGAAGAAACAACAAAGGCCCTCGGTGGAAAGAGTTAGAAAAATGCTGTGTGGCCCTGGGGCTCAGTGGAGGGAAGTTGCTGGGCTGGGTGGCCGCTCCGTTTCGGTCTGAATGTCCAAGGAGGATGCAGAAGCAGAACTCAGGCTTCGCAGGGAAAGGAATTGGATTGAAACTTCTGTATACAGTGGGATTCAATTTCACTGAAATGTTAATCAGTGAAAGTTTAGATTAAAAAAAAAAAATATCTCCCACCCATTCAGAGAGCTGGAACAAAGCGTGTCTGTTCTGACCTGAGCTTCAGGCGAAGACAAAAATCCTCCTAAGAATTTATAACCACAGGCCTGCATTTGTATGCGTTTGGGGGTTCCAGTTTATATGATCTGCCTGAAAGTTTCAACGTAAAAGTTAGCTCTGGGCCATCTGGAGGGCCTGGCGGAGGCAAATGCACTGTCCCCTTGAGAACTGTGCTACCAGCCCAGGCGTAGGGGTGCCCAGAGGGGAATTCTCACTGAGTGCTCAGCTTGCAGTTCAAGGTGATAGAACTCAGGCAGAAACAATCAACCAAGCTGACACGTCAGGCAGCAAGACTGGACTCCCAGGAATGTCAGTGCAAAGGACTGTCAGATAGATAGGGGCCGGAAGGTGCCCGCTCACAGGAGGAGTTAGAAACTCAGGTGTGTCTGCATTGCAAGACGATGAGCACAAATCCACTTACTCTCATCACAGAAGGCTCTTTTATAAAATAATAGAGTTGTGCACTGTTGCACATGCTGGGGGCCCTTCTTTTCATGGTTGGGAGAGGCAGGTTGGGAAGGAGTCAGAGCCTGGGAGACCACCCCCACCACTGGCAAGGGTGGGGCGGCGGTGATGGAGGCAGAGGCTCAGCCCAGCATCCAGGCTCACCGGCTCATGACATGACTGCTTCTGGTCATGCCCTAGTAACGGGGCTCCAGGATAACTGACAGATTAGTTCGAGAAAGGGGCAGAGCCCGGGTAAAGAGGTATCGGATCAAAGCTAAGGCTTTACAGGGGCTCTGGGAAACTCAGTGAGTTTTCCAAGCAGCACAGAAGCCCAGCCCTGAAAACCGTGGGTAAGCCTAAAGACCACCCTGCTGGCCACTATCTGTGGGGTCACAGTGCTATGGAGAGCTGTTCTGGGTTTGGCCCCAGCTAACCAGGGCTTCTTGGGTACATCTTACATTCAGACAGGATGTGTCTGGGAGCCCAGGGGTCCAGATGGGGGAATGGGGACAGGGGCAGAGAAACTGACAACACACTGTTTAGCTTATGGGTTCACTAGTCACACCATTAACTCAACAGTTTCTCATCAACACCTTCCCTGCCAGGCCCTGACCTGGCGAAGGGTTTTGCCACAGCACATGGGCAGAGTCCTGTCCTGTCACCTGGACATCCAAATGGACTTCCTGAGGACCAAACTGCTCCATGCTGGCTTCTTGGAGCTTTTATTTCTTTGGTTTCAAACAACATTCCTGCCCCCAAGTAGGACCAATCCTATATGTGGACTCTGGGCTGCCCTCTCAGTCCCGTCTGCCTGCTTGGTGATTGATTCTGAGAGGCAGTTGTTTTTGCTTCAGGCTGCCCATGGATTAAGAGACAGTGGTCCCATCATTCAAGCCAGTCCTAGATCCTGAGTTGGCTGGACTTGCTGTCATGGTTGGCCTTGAAGATGGTGTCCTAGCTGCCCTTTTGGGCAGGCTGCGGAGCACCCTGTAAGGTACCCTTGCCTTCCTGCTCCCTTCTTGAGGGGATGAGCTGACAGGATCTCTGTCAAGAGGTAACCAGGTAACCACCACTGTGAGCTGCAGCTTCTGCCAGCACGGAGCATTCACAAAGAGGAAGACCCAAGAATGTGCTCCCCAGGTTGGAATCTGAGTGGGTTCTAAGCAAGTCATCAATGTCCTTGCCTTGGAGGCATCATTCTGCCCCAAATGGCCCTGAGGCTCTCACCTGGGGAGCAAGGGAGAATAGGCTGCACCAGGTGACAGCCTGTGTCCTGAGAATAGACTGCACCAGGTGGTGTGTCCTGAGAGGCGCATCAGTGAAGTCTAGAGACAGCCAATGCTTCCTTCTTGAGCAGCTCATGAATCGGTCACCTGTTGCAGTATACGCAGTGTCTTCCTTCCTGCTTTATCTAGTTTGGTTCATTCATTTGTTCAACATGTAGTGGGTGCCTGCTGTGTGTCAGGATCAGGGCTGGGTGTAGGGAACACAGCGGTAACCTAGGATGTAGCCTCCCCACCAAAGAGCTGTGTTCTGGAGGCCGCGTGGCCCCCTGCTGTCCTCCCTGTGGGCTGGGGCTCACTGAAAGCTTGATCCCTCCCCTCTCCCTGGATGGTGCCTGCCCTGATGACTCTCCCCATTGTTTGTTCTACCCCCATGGAACTGGCTGAGGACTGGTGCCCAGTCCATTGAAATATTTATTTTTTGGGGGTCCAGTCATGCCAAAGAAGAGGAAAGAGTTTTGTGAGCCCAGCATCTGCCACCACCCTTGACCTTGACACCAAAAGCCAGGGCAGACACATGGTAGTGGGGGGTTGTAGCCCCATCAGGGGATATGCGTGGGTATTGCTCCTCATGACAACCCTAGGAGCTATGCTGTATGTAGGTGATGAAATTGAGAGGCTTAGAGCCCATGACATGGCAGAGTTACACGGCTAGTCACTGGCAGTGCAAGGACTTGAACCTAGGCACTTAAGACCCTAAGCCCTGATGTTGACACCATAGTCACCTAGATACCGCTAGGCTGGTGTCTATGCCCTAGTGGGTTGTGCCCTGACACGTGGACCACAAGTGCTGTGGTCAATTAAGATGGGCTTCCAGATCCAGACTTTGGTCCTGCTTGGCAGATTCCAGCAGTGAGAGGGTTTCTGCTTGCCCTGAGTGTTGTAGCAGCTAGAGAGCGGGGGAAGATGCTGAGCCCTGGGGACCTCCTGTGAAAAGAAACATGGGGTAAGAATCAGGATGTCATCTAGAGAAACTCTGATGCATCTGGAAGAAATACAAGCAGTTGGTGCAAGAACATGCCAGAAAGTTTGTTCAGCTCCAAGAAAGCCAGCGAGGACCCTGGGCTTTTCCACCTAGAGGTTCCAGAGAGCAGCAGGAGGCTTGGCAGGAGGCGTCTTTGCGACATGGGCTTGAGAAGTGTTCCTAGAAATTGAGTGGGAGTTCAAGATCAGAGAGAGACAAACTTTGCAAAGAAGCAGAGTGGTGGTATGACTCCAGTGGCACAGCAAGAACAGACGTGGCTGAGTTTCAGATTTCCATGACTGCTTTTCTTCTTATGCATCTTCTGGGAGGACATCAGATGTTTCACAATATCGGCCTCTCAGATCGCCTGCTGTGGAAGGAATCTGGCACCTAGTAAATGCACCATCCAAATTCATTGAAGGAAGTGAGGGAGCAAGAAGGAAGGACTGAAGGCAGGTAGGCAGGAAGGAAGGATGCTGTTATGGAGAACTGGCAGAAACGAGAGCTGAGCACTGCAGTTTCAGCCAAGTGGTCTCTTACAGGTGACCCTGGGGTCGTCAAGGTCCTGATGCCTGGTTTCTCTCAGGAGCTCAGCGTGACCACACCCCACCCAGGGCAGTTTTTCCTCCCTGATTTGAAATCTGCGCCTCCGGAGTTTTATACCTGTCTCAGGACCTAAAGCCAGCATTTTTTCTGGTGACAGGCACCAACAACTGGGCACCATCTCTTACCAGAAACCCCTCTCTTTCCCCGCAGGGCGGACCGCCACCTACCGCGGGTGCTTCCGACTGCCAGAGAACATCACACACTCCTTCCCCAGCTCCCTGATACACGCCAATGTGACCGTGGAGACTTGCTCAGGCTTCTGTTCCCAGAAAGTAAGACTAAATGTTAATTTCACAACCCTTTCCTTTAAGTGTGTGTGGTGGTCCCAAGAGAGAGGGGCACCTGTGCTGGGCTGAGGGTGTCCACTGTGGCAGTCCAGGTGGGAGCAGAGGATGGGGGCATGGGAGGGATGCACACGTGCAGGCATGCATGGTGTGTCTGAGGGTATCGGCAGGGAACCCTTCGCCTCCATCCACCTTGTGAGGCTGGGAGGGGAATTTTCAGCAAGGTTTATAAAGCCGAAAGGAGAGTGCCTTTCTGGATGCGAACTCTTGGCACAAGTGTCAGATGTTAAATTGACTTGGTTTGGAAGCCAGAAGATGCTGGCTTAGGACTTAGGGATAGCTGATGGATTTTCTGTTATTGGTGCTGACAGTGTTGAGCCGTGAATCTGACGACAGGGGCTGTAACCACACTTGCACCTTTGGTTCAGCCTGAGCTAAGGAGTAGGGTGTGACCCCATGCAGGGGCAGGGCCAGGCACCAAAGGCCGCTGACCCTGCATTGCATGCTAGCTCTGGGATGGGGAAAGTTGGGCAAGGCCAGAGGAAGGCTTGCAAAAAGCAGGGCCAGGAAGGTGTGAGGCAAGGCTGGGGAGACCCAGCAGACTGTATCCGAAGAGCATTGAGATCGTGGGCTGAAGTCCAGCAGGCTCCAGATTGGGGTGGATGCTGTGGCTCTAGAAATGGCCCTCAGTGGCGGGAGGCTTGGGGCTCAGGCTGTTCCACATGTGCTGGAGTTGCAGTGCCCTCAATGTGTGGCTTTGGTATCTGTGATGTAATAGACCAGGGCTAAGGCAAGAGGAGGGCTAAGGTGAGAGCATGCCCTTGGCCAGGGTGATGTTGATGACAATCACTAGAAGCTGCCGTTCATTGATCACTCATTCCGTGCCAGGTACTGTTCCAGAGGTGCTTTATGTGTTAACTCATTTAATCCTTGTAACAACCCTACAGCATAGGTACTATGATTATCTGCGTTTTCCAGGTGAGGAAACTGAGGCAGGGAGTTTGAGCGCTGTGCCTGAGGTCACACAGCCAGTAAGTGGTGGGGTCAGGATTTGAACTCAGGTAGCTCTGTAGTCTGCTGGGAGTTGAAGGGTGCAGGGGTGGGCTTCAATAAGAGCAGATGTGATGGGACCTGCAGGAGTAGCACATCCATCCTCTGCTGCACCCCTGACTCCTGCTCTCCCTGCTTCCCATGTTCCCCTGCACTCTGGGGACGCTTCCCTTGGAGGTGGCTGGTGAACAAAGCCTTTCACAGGTGCTTTCTTCTTGGCCAAGTGCATCCTTTGAAGTGGCTCTTCTGTGTCACCAGCATTTTGGAAGCCACTGCCAAGGATGTGTTGGGCATCAGGGCACCCATGACACTATGACACTATGAAGTGAGCCAAAAAGGCAGTTTATTGATTTGCAGACATCTGGCCTGGCGATCTCCGCATCCCCTCTCCTCCTCATGGGATCAGAGCAATGGGTAGAGGCAGCAAGGATGCCTGCTCAGCTGCCGGCCCTACTTGTGCACTCAAGAGAAAGAGCCACCCTCCCAGGGCTTCCCTCACACCTGCAGCTCAGAGCTGTTCCCTTGAGAGGCCCTCTCATTGGAATCAAAGGAACTCTGTGGTTCAGACCAGGCTGAAGGCAGGTGTCCCTTGAGCAACCAGCTTGGATAGTCCTGCTATGCACTGGGCATGACACTAGGAGCCTTCCGGTGGGGGACTATCTTGATGCTTTAATTCTCCCAGTAGCTCCCAAGGGGAGATATTCAGATCCCTGCTTGCTGCAAGAAGCAGGGCAGGTGTGCAGAGCCGAGAGCCTTCACACACAGGCACAGAGCGGCCAGCTTTGCAGCGCCTGCTCCTGATGCCACACACAGCCCGTGCTTTTACACCCTGCTGTCTCTTGGCGTTATGGAGAGGGGAAGAGAGAGAGAAGATGAGAAGGAAGAGAAGGTAAAGAAAGGGTAGCCATTGTGGCCGTGAGCCCTTAGTGTTTCGGGTTGAATGGGAACATGCTCACATGGAACACAGTGAAAACACCAAAGGACATCGCAGGGAAGTCTTCCTCTCACTCTGTGAGTTTCCTTGCTTGGAGGCAGTCGATTGTCCTGGCTTCTCGGGTCTCTTCTCGTGTCTACTTCCGAGGGACTGAATATTCAAGCAATTGCATCCTCACCCATTCTGTAACCAACCTCACAGCTGGGGAGGAGCTGCACAGGCCCTTCCGCACCAAACTCTTCAGTGGACAGCCTGCCCTGGGGATTGTCTCATGCCGCTACAGAAGGTGCTTCCTCATTCTTTTCTCCCATTACCCGGATGTCCTATAATTTATTTAACCAGTTGCCTACTGTGAAGCATTTAGTCTATTTCCAGTCTTCTGCCTTCGCAAACAATGCTGCAGTAACTACCTGTGCATTTATGTAGATCACTTTGTCTGAGTGAATCTGTAAGAAAAATATGCCTTGGAGATGCTGGGTCAAAAACTGAGTGTCTTTATCATTTTGGTAGCTTTGCCAAGTTGTCCTTGGCAAGGGTTGTATTCATTTTACACCCTGATCAATGACGTGTGAGGGGGAAGCAAGCCACCCTCATGACCCTTATTTTGTGTGTGTAGTGGGGGTGTTCAAAGCAGCATTTTAGGCAGATGCCACAGTTTTCTGGGGCTCCTTCCTCTTTGGGTACCTGGCTACCTCATTAGGACCCAGAGAGTTATTTTATTTTTTTATTTTTGAGACAGATTTCTGCTCTGACGCCAGGCTAGAGTACAGTGCTGCAATCATAGCTCACTGTAGCCTCTGCCTCCTGGGCTCAGGTGATCCTCCCACCTTGGCCTCCTGAGTAGCTGCAGCTACAGGCAACACAACTATGCCCAGCTATTTTTTGTGTGTATTTTTTGCAGAGATGGGGGCCTCGCCAAGTTGCCCAGACTGGTCTTGAACTCCTGGGCTGATCTGCCCTCCTTGGCCTCCCAAAATGCTGGGATTACAAGCATGAGCCGCCATGCCCAGCTGGCCCAGAGAGTTCTCCTTTGTGATTACAGACAAGAATTTAAAGACTAAAAACTCTTCGGCTTTTATTTTCAGCCTTTCTTCATATTTACTGGCATATATCCAGATTGCTGCAATTTCACATTGGAGAATGTGCCAGAAGACACCCGCAGGCTCTTGGTATCTTGTGCCATTACACCTTAGCACCTTGTCCATCTCCCCCAACAACGCGTTTCAAGGACAATTTTCCTTCTCTGCTCTGGCCAGAGCAGCTGTCAATTGTTTGGGTCAGAACAACGTGGAAAGGTCGTCCAGGTTTCCCAGAAACAGCCTCTGTCCTCGGCACTCACAGCACTGGAATCTGTGCCAGACACCCGATCCTCATCCGGGCCGCCTCTGCCTTGTCGGATGGGGCTGTTTCCTGAGTCCCATTGTTTAGCGCTGCAACGTTTTGCAGCTGTGAGGACAGAGTCGTCATTTCCAGCTTAAGAGTTTAAAGTGTATCTTGGAGAACACACTCAGTGGGACTTGGCAAGACACAAATGCTGACCCAGTGGGTACTGCCATGGGCAAGTGACTCTCACTGGCGGCAGAGTAAGTGCAGGGCCTGAAGGGGGTGAAGAAGGCTTGGAAGGAGGCTGAGAAAGAAAGATGGTTGCAACTTTTGGGAAGGGCTGGAGCTGGAGGATGCAGGGCAGTATCAGCAGGTGGCTGAGGGGACCGAAGAATGCGTTGCAAAAAGAGGCAGCTGCTGAGCAGGAACCAGGTGGTGGGAAAGCAGCGCAGGAGGTCCAGTGTGCAGGGTTACTTGGGGTCCTGGGAAAGGTCAGGGGGCACAACTTGCAGAGGGCCTTGTGATACAGGAGTTATTAGGAAATTATTTTAGGCAGAGAGTAAGGTTCTCGGCAGAAATTTTCCTGTAATAAGAAACAACCCCCAAAGCATCTCTTTTCTAACCAAAAAGGTGGCTTAAAGGGCCAGGCTGGCAAGCCTTGATATACAAATGCCGGCCCTTAGAAACTGGGTTCACTCAGCGAGGCAGAGTGGCTCACGCCTGTAACCCCAGTCTACTGTTTTTTCCTAGTTGGTGAAAATGGATTTGGGGAGCTCCAGGAGGGTAGTTTGACAGAAAAAGAACATTTCAGGCAATATCAGCATCTTAACGATCTGATTCTCTGCCAGCAAGAGGGACTTGACCAATGTAATGTGTTTTTAAAGCCCAGTAAAACGATCTTGTCTAATTTCCTGTGATTGTATTGGAGGTGAAAGAGACCTTCTCATTCTCAGTGGCCTTCAGGATCCTATTGGCTCCTTTATTTAAATGCAAGGTTGAGAATGAGCAGGGGGGCAGCTTTGGTATTTGCGTTGCTACCAATTCAGATCTGGGGTAATTAGTTTTGCCGCCTGATATTTGTGCTCAAGTAGATAGACCATTTGTGGGCGTGCTCCGAAAGGAGGCTGATGAGTGAAATCTAACACCATCTGCAAATAGGTTACTAACGTGTGACACTCCACCAGCGATTATGCCTTGTGATGTGAGGCTTGTTCTCCCAGCAGCTGTTAGTGATTCTACTGATAAAGGAATTGCAGGGAGAGATGGAAGAGAGGTGTTGCCCTTTCTTTTTCCCCTCTTTTAGCCTTTTTTGGGTGTCTGAATTCTTTATGCATTAATCACCTGCATGTTTTCCCATTGACATTTTTTCTAAGTTTTTTGTTTGTTTGTTTCTTTGGCCAATTCATGGTGGTGGTGCTAACCCAGCCGCCTTTCAAATGGAAAAGCATGCATTCATATGGAAACTGTTTGTTCTCAGCTGGGCAGCTGCTCTTGCAAATTCCACTTGATTCCTGATAGATGGGGTCTATCCAAGGTAGCCTATGTTCTCCATGGGGCACCCAAGATCGTGTCTTTGCCAAGGGTTGGGTCTGTAAGAGTATGGGTTTTGTGATCCTTGACAGTAAGAATTTTCTCTTGGCCAAAATGTCATCATCCTTCCAAAAGCTATTGGCTATGCTTTGAATTGCTTATAAAAACTCTGTGGCCACCTTGTTGATACTGGACTCTGTGTGTATTTCTAAAAACATTTATTTTTTTAGGGGGTTACACACGTCTGTTTTAGAGAATGTGGAAAATTTGCGAGTGCAGAAATAAAAATAGAACACACCTGTAACAACTAATAACACTGAGCATCCTTTCAGTCTTTTGTTCTAGGTGTATCTGGACGTAATTTGTTTTATAAACATTGACTCATTCCTTCTCACATTTGTTCCTTTTTCTCATTTGTTGTGAGCATTTTCTTTCACCGTGCTATGCCTTATGGCTCATTGGCAATCTGTCCTCTCCTGAGGGATATTTAGGCCATTCCCTTTCTTTTTTTCTTTTTCCTTTTGGCTTTTATAAACAATGCTGCCACAAACATCCTTGAAAATAAACCTTTGAGCACATTTATAAGTGGGTTTATTTGTTTTCTTTTAGATGGAATCTTGCTCTGTTGCCAGGCTGGAGTGCAGTGGCGCCATCTTGGCTCACTGCAACCTCCATCTCCCAGGCTCAAGCAATTCTCCTAGCTCAGCCTCCTGTGTAGCTGGGATTACAGGCGTGCACCACTACACCCAGCTAATTTTTTGTATTTTTAGTAGAGACGGGGTTTCACCATGTTGGCCAGGATGGTTTCAATCTCTTGACATCGTGATCCACCTACCTCGGCCTCCCAAAGTGCTGATAAGTATTTCATTGGGCTATTTTAGCAGAGAAGGAATTGCTGGGGCAAAGGATAGGTACATTTTATATGAGCCCTTTTAAGGCTTTTTATACATTTTGGGAAGTGTGTCTCCTAGCCTCATCCTTCTGAAGCTGCTAAAAGGGCTTTAGAGTCATGGGTTCATAGCCCTACTCTGGGTTCATAACCTGGGTTCATAGACCTTCTCTGCCACTTTCTCATTTTGTGATCCTGGCCAGATCACATAACATGGAGCCTTAGTCTTCTCGTCTGCTAAATGGGATTGGTGGAGATGAAAGTGCCTCCTCAGACTGTGATGAGGATTCAGTGACTTTGTGGACACGAACGGTTTTGTGATTTATGTTTTGGGGTATGTCTGGAGTAGCGAGTGTTCCCAGCTATGCTTATGATCATCATGATTATCCAGCATCCCCTAGTTCTCCCAGTGTCTGGGGGATGTTTGAGGAACTGCCTGGGATGAAGAGCCAGTCCTTTCCCAATCCAGTGGAAAGCGGTCACCTCAGGATCCCACTGGTTGGGCAGTTCTGTGTCATACCGTGTTTCACAGACTCTTCTGTCTGAAGGATGTTCATTTGGCTTTGACAGGGAGGATGTTGTCTGGGGTGGGCTGGTGGGTTAAGTAGGTCTGCTCTCTGGGGTTCAAGTCTTCAAAGAGCCATCTGCCCCTGGAGACATCCCATAGGGTCCCCTAGAGCAGCAAACAATCATGCCTCACCTGTTCTCATGCACAGAGTGGGTACTGCAGCCTCTGTTGAGAGCATGTGCTACAGCACACGGAGGAGACTAGTGAGTCCACTCTTTACATGGAGAAAAGTATATGCTGTGGGGGTGATGGGAAGCCCCTGCCTCTGCCCCCACACATTTGCCTACCCTGCACTCAGCCCATCCATGTTTACTGAGTATCTATTCTCTGAAAGGCAGTTCAAGAGTATTTCAATCCCCAGATCCCCCATATGGATGGAGGAACCAAGACTCAATTTAGCCAAATTTCACCTCACACGTGTAGACTCCAGAGCCTGTGTTAGTCCATTTGCATTGCTGTAAAGGGTTACCCAAGGCTGAGTAATTTATAAAGAAAAAAGGTTTATTTGTCTCATGGTTCTGCAAGTTGTATAAGTATGGCACCAGCATCTGCTTCCAGTGAGGCCTCAGGAAGCTTCCAGTCATGGTAGAAGGTGAAGGGGGAGCCAGCATATCGTATGGTGAGAGACAGAGCTAGAGGTGGGGAGGAGGTACCAGGCTCTCATAACCAACCAGCTCTCCATGAACTAAGAACAAGAACTCCCACATTCATTACGAAGGGAATGGTGCTAAGCCATTCATAAGGCATTCATCCCTATGACCTAACCCCTCCCGTTAGGCCCCACCTCCAACATTGGGGGTAACATTTCAATATGAGATTTGGAGGGGACAAACATCCAAACTACATGAGAGCCGCTAGTTATTAAACTGCCCCTTTTATGGATGATAAAGCCAATGCTCAGAGATGCCCAGTTGTTCACCGTGAACAGCTCCACAAATGCTGTTCAAAGCTCTCAGTTCCTGATGACAAGCTTTGGGTTGTTTCCACTCCCAGCATCTGCCTCTCCAAATCACAAGTCCCCATTCTCAGTTACAGCATCACTGAGGCTAATTCATAAAGAAAAGAGGTTTATTTGGCTCATGGTTCTGCAAGTTTTCCATCACCTGGCATATGCCTGAGAAGTTTTCAGGCAACCTGGCACATGCCTGAAAGCAAAAGTCTGCCCCATTTGTCCCTAATCCCTGAAGCCACCTCTGTGGGCATCTTCTTTCCTTTTATAAAAGGAAAGAGGTGGAGGAGGTGGGGCCTGGTGGAGGTGGGGCCTGGTGGGAGGGGTTAGATCATAGGGAAGGATGCCTTATGAATGGCTTATTAGTTATGAATGAGGGAGTTCTTGCTCTTAGTTCATGGAGAGCTGGTTATTTATAAGAGCCTGGCACCTGCCCCCCATCTCTTGCTCTGTCTCCTACCATGCAAGAGACTTTTCTATTATAAAGGAAAAGTTTTCAGTCAACCTGGCATATGCCTGAAAGCAAAAGCCTGCCCCCTTTGTACCCAGTCCCTGAAGTCACCTTTGTGGGCATCTTCTTTCCTTTTTGTACCTTGAATATCCAGATCTGTCTCTGGAGTGAAAGGAACTGCTCTGGAAGCAAGAGACCGGCAGAGCTAACCTCCCCACTGGTTTACAGATTTCACTGGAAATCCGGTGCGTTCATGTGTTTGCCTCCTGGGAGCTGAGCTATGTTGATGTGACAGGGCCCTGCACTCAGAGTCCAGAAGGCTGGCTCCTTTTCCCACTCACCTGGCAGGCTGGACATCTTGGGCTGTTCACAGCCTACCTCTGAGCCTCAGTTTCCCCTTCTGTGACCTCTGCAATCTCTGTCATTCTGTGTAATCCTGGAGATCCTGAGAAAAGTGTTCAAGGGGGAATGAAGATGGAAGAGATGATGGTGAGAGGGGCCGGTTTGTTAGAGGGTCTTACTTGGGGCCTTGGGCCTTACCTGGAGGAATGTTTACACCTTGACCCAGCGGCCACAGACCAAACCTCCACATGTGGATCCCCGCCAGCCCCAGAGCCCTGCCCTTACTGAGTCATGACCCAGCTCTAGGCTAAATGCCCACCCATACCTCAGCCCAGCCCAGCACCAGCCCTGGGTACAGACCAGACCAGGCTCAGGCTGTACATGCAGGATCAGGATGAGGATGTGTATCCTTTCTGCCCTCAGACGCAGGCTGAGCCAGCTCTTTCTTTAGCCCCTCACCTATCTGATTGAAGCACTCCCAAATCTATCTTCTCACTTTCTTTTTCTGCCTTGTATTCTTGGATCCGTTTTTCCTCTTCTTTCTCTCACTGAAGCGCCCCCCCCACCTCTCTCTCTCTCTCTCTCTCTCTCTCTCTCTCTCTCTCTCATTGAAGCATAGGATAGGGTGGGGGGGGGCAGGGAAGTTGGCAGAGAGGTAAGATTCATCAATATTTAATTTTTATGGAAATCACGCCCTGGGAATCCCCAAGGGGCTGAAAATTGTTCTGTGTTTTCAGAATTCAGTGATGTTGCTGAAGCGGTGATGTTGTAAATAAAACCACATTACTGTCTGCAGCTCTCCCGTCGCTCTGCAAACACCCAGAAACTTGACAGTTTAATCCACTCAAGGAATCAAAAATGTTCGGGTCACTGCTGGGGGCAGCCCATTCTCCAGCCCTGGGATATAAGATTGTGAGGCATCAACATCATCCATGCTGTTACTGCTGGGGAGGGAGACAGAGCCAGCATGCCTTGAGTAGATTTACCATGCTGGTGATTTTTTTCCCTCTGAACAGGAATCCCAGGAAAGCAGAGCCCCCCTGCTCCCCAGACATTCTGATGTGGGAAGGATTTGCTCAGAGATAGTGGGATTTCTTTTCCCTCATGCCCGTGGTGCAGACAACCCAATGATATCCAGCAGAAAAATCAGACCCAAGTTAGTTTCCAGCAGCTTGTGGTGCAGTTGGGATTTGGAAAGGACATTTATTTGTTCATTCATTCATTCATTCATTCACTCATTCATTCATTCATTCATCAAACATTTATTGAGTATCTGCCCTATGCAAGGCACTTTTCTACATTCTGAGAAAACAACAAAGCACACAAAAAGCATGACAACCCTGCTTATGCTCTTGTGGACAGAGACACAACAAACCAGGTAAATAAGTAAAGTGTACAGTATGCTGTATGGTGATCTATGCCATGGAGAATAATGAAGTAGGAATCATAGGTGTTTGCCCATGTGAAATGCAAACATTCATGGACTAACAGGCTTGCACAAGAATGTTCAGAGAAGCATTATTCACAATAGCTACAAACTGGGGACAGCCCAGACGTCCATCCACAAGTGTGTTGGATGAATCAACACACCAGGCATCCATGGGCAAAATATTACACAGCAATGAAAAAGAGCGATCCACAGACACAGATAACAACATGGGTGGATTTGACAAACATTTTTCTGAATGATAGAAGCCAGGCACACAAAAATATGTGCTGGGTGATTCTAGTATAGATAAAACTAATCTGTGATGATAGAAATCTGAAAAGTGTTTGCTTTGGGGAGGGAAGGATGACTGGGAATGTGGAGAGGGGCCTTGGGTTTCATGGGTGTGCTGCACGTCTTGACTGAATGGTACACCTGAGATCAGAGCATGTCATCAGATAGGTTATTACACACAACTGGAAAGCATGGTAAGGGAATAATAGGATGTGTTGGTGATGGTGGGAGGAACTTGCAACTTGAAAAGGGGGTGGCCAGGGAAGGCCCCACAGAGAAGGCAACTTGAAGAAAGTGAAGGAGAGAGCTGTAAGGGTATCTAGGGGGAGGGCATTCACAGCAGCAAGAACAGCAAATGCAAAGGTACTAAGGTGGGATCATGAGTGGAGTAGTCAGGGAACAGCAAGGAAGCCACTGCATTCACCAGCTTGGCTACCATGACAGAGTAACCACAGACTGGGCAGTGTAAACAACAGACGTTTATTTCTCAGTCTGGAAGCTGAAAGTCTGAGATCAAGGCCTCAACTGGGTTTGTTTCTTCCAAGGCCTCTCCCCTTGGCGTGCAGACGGCAGCCTTCTTACTGTGACCTTGCGTGGTTGTCCCTTGGTCTGCGTGTTGGCTGTGTCTTAACCTCATCTTCTTGTAAGGACTCTTGCCCTGTTGGATTAGGGCCTGCTCTGATGGCCTCACTTCAACTTAATTATCTCTGTAATCCCAGCACTTTGGGAGGCTGAGGCGGATGAATCACCTGAGGTCAGGAGTTCGAGACCAGTTTGGCCAACATGGTGAAACCCTGTCTCTACTGAAAATACAAAAATTAGCCAGGCGTGGTGGTTTGTGCCTGTGGTTCCAGCTACTTGGGAGGCTAAGGCAGGAGAATTGCTTGAGCTAGGGAGGCAGAGGTTGCTGTGAGACCAGATCGTGCCACTGGACTCCAGCCTGGGAGACAGGTTAAGACTCTGTCTCAAAAAGAAAAGAAAAAAAAATACCCTACATCCAAATAAGGTCACATTCTAAGGCCCTGGGGTTAGGACTTCAGCATATGCATTTGGGGGACACAGTTCAGCCCATAGCAGCCAGCATGGACAGAGATACCTGAGTCATAGATTGCCATGTGCTGCGGACACCCAGGCTGCTTGTTTTTGCTGCTCCCTGTGATGAAGGTGTTGGTGTGGGATGAGGCTGGATGAGGGTTTTGTGATAGACAATGGATAAAGCTGTAGAGGCCAGAGGTGGCAGTTCTTAAAGTGGCTCTTCACGAATTCACATCACTGGGGAAACTTGCCTCTGGAAAAGCCAGCTGTGCTGTGATTGAGGGTCAGGTCCCAGCTCTCGCTTTCCATGGAAGAGTGGTGTAGGGGCCCGTGAGGATGGGTCTAGTTGGAGATAACAGTGAGGCTGGATGGCCTGTCATGCACTCACACACAGTATAGTGGCCTCCTCGGCTTAAAGAAGGATGAGGTGAGTAGGGAGAGGCTTTCCTGGGGGCTGCTTGGCACCTAGGAGAGTATGCGATCTGTGCTTCCTGACAGTCAGTCTGGGGCAACATCCAGCAGCATTTCCCCTGACTCCCTCCAAAGACACCCAACCTCCCGCCAATGCCCTGCGCGCTGTGTCATCTTCGCTTGCATGGGACACAGTCTGTTGTCTTTTATGAGTGCCCAAATCCTCAGCTTTACCTAGCCACGCTCAAAAAATGCTATTGATTTTCTTTTCCTTATTTATTTACAAGATTTTTTGCTGTGGGCAAAAAATAAAAAGGTTTGTGCAGCGTTTCCCCTAGCAGTGAGAAGTTTTCTCTGCCCTCTGCCTCCCTCCCTGGCACACACATTCACAGATTACTCTCACATTTCTCTTCACTCCTAAAGTCCTAGCATCTCCCGACTGTAGGATGCAGAGAGAGAAGAGATTAAAAGGGTTAGTGGGGCCGGGCGCGGTGGCTCACTCCTGTAATCACAGCACTCTGGGAGGCTGAGATGGGTGGATCATGAGATCAGGAGATCAAGACCAGCCTGGCTAACATGGTAAAACGCCATCTCGACTAAAAATACAAAAAACCAAGTGTGGTGGCATGTGCCTGTAGTCCCAGCTACTCAGGAGGCTGAGGCAGGAGAATCGCTTGAACCTGGGAGGCAGAGGTTGCAGTGAGCTGAGATTGTGCCACTGCACTCCAAACAGGGTAACAGAATGAGACTCTGTCTCAAAAAAAAAAATCGTGGGGGAGCTAGTGCCTGAGGCAGAGTGAGGACTCAGAAAATATATGTGGGAGAGGTGGGTGGGTGCATTTTTGAGAAGCCACAGCTGATGCCTAAAGGGTTAAGGAGGTCAAGAATGATCTCTTCCTCTGTGGAGATATTGTATGCCAGGCCCAGTAATAGGGCTCTTTGGACCCGTCTGATTTAGCCCTCACCATAAACATACAAGGTGGATTGTATTACTTTTTTTCAGTGATGAAATTCAAAAAAGGTAGGTACCTTGCTCAAGGGTACCTAGCAAGTAAGCTAGAATTCACTCTCAGGTCTTCAGGATGCCAGCTACCAGCTGTCTCCAATGCATGGTGCAGCCTCCCCACAGGAGAACAAGGACCCAGTCTCTTAAGAGACTACTGGAAGCTGAGTTGACCCACAGAGTGAGACTCCTCCTCTCTCCTACCTCTGGCAGGGCCCCCACCTCCATTTTCAAGAGGCCCCCTTGGGCTGAGGATCTTGGGAGGGAACAAAGTCCGCTCTTCTCCACCCCTTCCGTCTTTGGGAAGATGACTGTATGGGACTCTCTCCACCCTGCAGTGGGACATCTGGCATGCGAGTTGGTTTTGGTCTCTTTCCAGGGAGGTGGCTGGCCGAGGAGGGCCAGAGGGAATTCCAGTCGTCTCTCATGGGAATTCTGTTCATTAGTGGTGTGACATGTGGAGCCCCAGGGCTGCCCTGTGGCCGCTGATCTGTCTCGCTCTGTCCCATGCAGACCTCCATTCGTGTGGATGCCGCTGCCCAGAGTGCCTTTCCTATCCCTGGCACTCATGAAAATTGCCTTGGAATTTCAAAAGCATGGTTCTAGCCTCTGCCCCCTGCTTTCTGCCCGTCACTCACACCTCAGTCATATTGCTGCTCATACTGTTGGCCTGTCAAGTGACCACAAGTAGGGCTGTGCTTACAAGAACAAGGGTGATTTGAGCTACTTGAAGCTCATGTCTTGTTGAGCTTTGTCGCAACAAAGCATAGTGGTGGAAGGATGGTGGTCATCCCTGTGGGTTCTATGCAGCTGACAGCACATCATTCATGTGCATCCCATTCCTGAGGTCTGGGAAGCAAGACCCCCAAATTTACTCAATGTACTTCTCTTCTTATCTTTCCCTGGCAGGAGTTCCCCTTGGCCATTATCAGGGGCTTGGAATGCTACTGTGCTTACCCTACCCCCCAGTTCAACCTGCATGATGCCATGGACAGCTCACTGTGTGGCCGGGACCCTGAGGCACAGAGGCTGGCAGAATACTGTGAGGTCTACCAGACACCTGTGCAAGGTGAGTTCCGCATCCCCGACTGGTGGTGGCATTTGGTCTGGGAGTTGGGGAGAGCTTCCAGGGTTTGGAGATGCCAGTCATAGTGAAGCATGCAGTCATGAGGTATGGAAGGTGTCTGTGTAAAGGTCTTGGCATCTTGGTGGGTGGTATAATGTGGAGGGTCAGCCTTCCACCCTCAACAGAGGCTGAATCCTGTACTCACTTTAAAAAACACTGGACCGGCCAGGCGCCGTGACTCACACCTGTAATCCCAACACTTTGGGAGGCTGCGGCAGGTGGATCACGAGGTCAGGAGATCGGGACCATACTGGCTAACGTGGTGAAACCCCATCTCTACTAAAAACACACACACAAAAAAAAAATTAGTCAGGCATAGTGGTGGGCACCTGTAGTCCCAGCTACTCGGGAAGCTGTGACAGGAGAATTGCTTGAACCCAGGAGGCAGGGGTTGCAGTGAGCCGAGATCGCACCACTACACTCCAGCCTGGCCAGCAGAGCGAGACTCCATATCAAACGAACAAGCAAACAAACAAAACATTGGACCCTTTATCTAAGTCTCTCTGGGGATGACAGTGGTAAGAAGATGAGCAGAGAGAGGCAGATCTCAGACAGATAGCAACAGAAAGGTGGTAGGATTGGGAGGCATGGGAAGAATAGGATCCCCGGAGCTGCAGGGGCCACCAGTGCCTCCAGGACCTGGGAATCCTCCTTGGTGTGAGCATCAGGTCTGCCCATGTTGACTTTAGGAACTGATGAAGGGAAGAGCAGGTGAAGAGGGATCCTACCACTTTTATCAAGTGCCTACTGTGACCCAGCACAGCCCTGGAGGTTTTGGGGCTTCCCCCTGGTGATTTCATGTGCTCCTTATAGCAGCCCTGGGGATGAGGCACAAAGAATTACTTGCCTGTCATTAGTCTGGCTCTGGTTTATTGTTGGCAGTACCTGGGTGTGTTACTTTACTCAGCCTAGCCTCAATCCCCACCCACTTCCCCTGGTAGAATCTGGAATTATCTGTGCTGTGTCAGGAGCAAGAGTTTGGCCATGGAGACAGAATTAGAGTTGAGGGTCCATAAGGTATCTGATTCCCATCCCACTCCTGCACTGCTGTCTTGGAGGCCTCATCACAGGGCTTTCTCTGACTAGCCACAGACCTGTGCAGCTAAGGTAGAGTTGAAAGATCTCTTCCATGCTTTGGGCCTTGGTTTTACCATCTGTTAAATGGGAGTCTTGGATCATCAGTCCCTCTAAGGGAGTTTAATGGTGAACTGGTGAGTCATAATGGTAATGAGTAACCCCGTGATGACTTTTGGACTTTCAGACACTCGGTGTACAGACAGGAGGTTCCTGCCTAACAAATCCAAAGTGTTTGTGGCTTTGTCAAGCTTCCCAGGAGCTGGGAACACATGGGCACGACACCTTATTGAGCACGCCACTGGCTTCTATACTGGGAGCTACTACTTTGATGGAATCCTCTACAACAAAGGTAAGTCAGAGCTACAGGGGAGGATGGAAGGCAGCTCCCAGTGGCCAAACTGTCGCCTTGCCAGCCAAGCTTCTCAGAGCACTAGAGCCATGCATCTCAAACTTGAATGTACATAAGAATCAACTGTAGGTGGAGCCACTGTGTGTCACACTCACCCTTCAGGGACTGAAGACCAGCCTGCCTGGTGGTCCCCATCCACAGCAAAGTTACACCATTGTATCCACAAATACCTACAATCTAGGCCACTGAGGCACTTACAGACATCACTGATATTGATTACAGCCAAAGAAATGACGCTGAGACTATACTACTGCTCCCACCCAGAACCAAAACCTACCCAGCCCATACTATAGGATACATCTACTGGAAAAAGTATTTTCTTATGAAAGCTACTCCACAAAATTGGAAGAGGTGACTGTTCTACCAGATGTACAGTTATCAATGCAGGCACACAAACATGAAAGAGCAAGGAAGCATGCCATCTCCAAGAGAACACAATTATTCTCCAGTAACAGACCCCAAAGAAAAGGAAATGTGTGAAATACCTGAAAAGTAATTTAAAATAATGATTTTAAGGAAACTCAGTATGATACAAGAGAATACAAATAGACAATTCAATGAAATTAGGAAAACATTTTATGATCTGAATGAGAAGTTTGATAGAATTAGATATCATAAAAACAACCAAACTAATATGTTAGCTGAATAATTAAAATCGATTTTTAATGAATGAAATTAATGATCTAGTCTATTACCAAAGCTCTCAATTGTGTTTTTAATTTCATACCAAGACCTATGAGATACAGCAAAAGAAGCTCTAAGAGGGGATTTTATAGCAACAAATGCCTATATCAAAATAGCAGAAAGATTTCAAATAAGTAACCTAATGATGTACGTCAAGGAACAAGAAAAGCAAGAACAAGCCAAACCCAAAAGTAGTAGAGGGAAAGACATGATGAAGATCAGAGCAGAAATAAATGATAAAATTCAGAATCCCTTTATGACAAAACAATCAACAAATTAGGTATAGAGGTAATGTCCCTCAACACAATGAAGGCCACATGTGACAAACCCACAGCTAGTATTATACTAAATGAAGAAAGGATTGAAACCCTTCTGTCTAAGAACTGAAGCAAGACAAGGATGCCCACTCTCTCCATGTCTGTTCAACCTAGTAACAGAAGCCCTATTCAGCAATGAGGCAAGAAAAAGAAACAAAGGGCATCCAAATTGGAAAGGAGGAAGTCAACTTGTTTCTGTTTGCAGATCGCATGATCTTACATAATAGAAATGCCTGAAGGTATCACCAAGAAACCCTTAGAACTGATAAATGAATTCAATAAAGTTACAGGATACAAAGTCAACATGCAAAAATTAGTGGCATTTCCATATACCAATACTGAACTACCTGAAAAACCAAGAAAGCAATATCATTTATAATAGCAGTGAAAAAATACCTAGGAATAAATTTAATAAAAGATGAAAGACTTCTGCAAAGAAAACTATAAAACACTTATGAAATTGAAGAGGACACACAAAAAATAGAAAGATACCCCATATTTATGGGAAAATGACCATACTACCAAAAGCAATCTACAGATCCAATACAATCCCCATCAAAATATCAATGACATTCTTAGCAGAACCAGAAAAAAAATTTTCCTAAAATTTATGTGGAGCCACAAAAGACCCTGAATAGCCAAGGCAATTCTGAGCAAAAAGAACAAAGCAGGAGGCATCATACTACTGACTTCAAAATATGTTACAAAGCTTTAGTAACAAAAAGCAGCATGGTACTGCTATAAAAACAGACACATAGACCAATAGAACAAAATGGAAAACCCAGAAATAAATCCATGCATTTACAGCCAAGTCATTTTTGACAAAGATGCCAAGAACATACACTTGGGAAAGGACAAGCTCTTCAATAAATGGTGTTGGGAAGACTGGATAACCATATGCAGAAGATTGAAGCTATATCCCTGTCTCTCTTTTTATACAAAAATCAACTCAAAATAGGGCTGGGCATGATGGCTCACACCTGTTATCCCAGCACTTTGGGAGGCCGAGGCAGGTGGATCATAAGGTCAGAAGTTAGAGACCAGCCTGGCCAACTTGGTGAAACCTCATCTCTACTAAAATACAAAAATTAGCTGGGCATTGTGGAAGGTGCCTGTAATCCCAACTATTCAGAAGGATGAGGCAAGAGAATCAACTGGGAACCAGAGGTTGCAGTGAGCCGAGATTGCACCATTGCACTCCAGCCTGGACAACGTGAGACTCCGTATCAAAACAAAAGTCAACTCAAACTGAAGACTTAAATGTAAGGCCCAAATCTATGAAACTACTAGAAGAGAACAGAAGAAATGTTTCACGACATTGGTCTGGGCAAAGATTTTTTTTTGCTTTTGATATAGGACCTCAAAAGCACGGACCACAAAAGCAAAAATAGATGGGATTATGTCAAACTTCTGCACAACAAAGGAAACAATCAGCAAAGTGAAGAGACAGCCTGCAGAATGGGAGAAAATATTGGCAAACTATTCATCCAACAAGGAAGGGATTTATTTATTTATTTATCTATTTGTTTGTTTATTTATTTAATAATAATTAAATAAATAAACTCCTTCTGTTGCCAGGCTGGAGTGCAGTGGCGCAATCTTGGCTCACTGCAACTTCTGCCTCCTGGGTTCAAGTGATTTTCCTGCCTCAGCCTTCTGAGTAGCTGGGATTACAGGTGCCCGCCACCACACCCAACTAATTTTTTGTATTTTTAGTAGAGACGGTGTTTCACCATGCTGGCCAGGATTGTCTCGATCTCTTGACCTCATGATCCACCTGCCTCAGCTTCCCAAAGTCTTGGGATTACAGGCATGAGCCACCGCCCAGATTAATAACAAGAATTTATAAGGAACTCAACAACAAAAAGCCAAAATAATCTGATTTAAAAATTGACAGGTGATATGAATAGACATTTATCAAAAGAAGACATACAAATGGTCAAGTATATGAAGAAATGCTCAATATCACTAATTATCAGGAAAATGCAAATCAAAACCACAGTGAGATATCATCTCACCCCAGTTAGAATGGCTACTATGAAAAAGACAAAAAATAACAAGTGCTGGCTTGGATGTGAAGAAAACGGAATTCTTTTTTTTTTTTTTTTGAGATGGAGTCACACCCTGTCATTCAGGCTGGAGTGCAGCGGTGGGATCTGGGCTCACTGCAACCTCCACCTCATGGGTTCCAGATATTCTCCTGCCTCAGCCTCCCAAGTAGCTGGGATTACAGGCATGCGCCATCACGCCTGGTTAATTTTTTGTATATTTAGTAGAGACAAGGTTTCACCATGTTGGCCAGGCTGGTCTGGAACTCCTGACCTCGTGATCCACCTGCCTTGGCCTCCTAAAGTGCTGGGATTACAGGCGTGAGCCACTACACCCAGCTGAAAAGGGAACTCTTATACACTGTTGGTGGGAGTGTAAACTAGTACAGCTGTTAGGGAAAACAGTATGGAGGCTCCTCAAAAAAAAAAAAATTACCATAAGATGCAGCAATCCCACTGCTGGGTATATACTCAAGGCAAAAGAAATGAGTATGTTGAAGAGATATCTGTACTCTCATGATTATTGCAGCACCATTCACAATAACCAAGATATGGAATCAACTTTAGTGCCCATCAATAGGTGAATTTTTAAAATGTGTTACATATACACAAGGGCTAGTTAGCCATAAAAAAAGAATTAAATGCTGTAATTCACAGCAACATGATGTGAGCCTAAGGGACATTATGTTAAGTGAAATAAGCCAAGCACGGAAAGATAAATACCACATGTTCTTATTCATATGTCAAAGCTTAAAACATTGGTCTCACAGATGTAGAGAGTAGAATAGTGATCACTAGAGGCTGGGAAAGGTAGGAGGGAGGGCAGGATAGGGAGAGGTTGGTTAATGGAGACAAAATTACAGCTAGATATGAGGAATAAGTTATAGTTTGTTATAGCATTATAGGGTGACTGCAGTTGACAATAATTTATCGTATGTTTTCAAGTACGAGAGGATTTTAAATGTTTCCAGCACAAAGGCATGATAAATGCTTGAGGTGATGGATATTCCAATTACTTTGATTTTATTATTAAACATTGTATACATGCATTGAAATATCACATTGGACCCATAAAGAAGATGTACATTCATCATGTCAGTTTAAAATAATAGTAAAAATATTTATTTTTATCTTATTTTACTTTAAGTTCTGGTATACAGTGTGCTGAATGTGCAGGTTTGTTACATAGGTATGCATGTGCCATGGTGGTTTGCTGCACCTATCAACCCATCACCTAGGTTTTAAGTCCTACATACATAAGGTGTTCATCCTAATGCTCTCCCTCTCCTTGCCCCTCACCTCCCAACAGTCCCTGGTGTGTTATGTTCCCCTCACTGTGTCCGTGTGTTCTCATTGTTCAACTCCCGCTTATGAGTGAGAACATGTGGTGTTTGGTTTTCTGTTCCTGGGTTAGTTTGCTGAGAATGATGGCTTCCAGCTTCATCCATGTCCCTGCAAAGGACATGAACTCATTCTTTTCTAATAAACATATTTTTAAGCAAAAAAAGAGAATCACCTGGAGGTCTTTTTAAAACTTGGGTTCCTGGCCCACACCCCTGACAGTCTGATTTAGGTGGTCTGAGGTGGGGCCTGGGAATTTTCATTTCTAACAAGCTCCCACATGATCCTGATGAAAACAGCCCTAAGGACCCCACTTAGAGTGGAATTTCATGAGATCGTGACTATTCTGGTTTCAAAGGGAAAGACTAGTAGCTTGAATTTTTTCTCTATAAACATTTCTTGAAGTTTCCTTAATTTTTAGAACCCTCAATAATTAGGGGTGAAACTGATTTAATCTGCTCATTCCTTTCTTGAGGCAAGAAATAGTTCATCAAAATATAATAAAAAATATCCAAAAATTTTTTAAGAGTTTTGATTTATAATCTTTCCCTTGTAGAAATAAGGGAAATTAAGTTAAATGGCTGAAGTCTGTGTTTTAAGAATGAAAAACCTCAGACAAGTCCAGCGGCATCAAATTTGGCAAAATGTATTTCTCTGTTGTCAAGCGTTGCAACATTTTCTCTGGATTTCTTTTTCTTTCTTTCTTTCTTTCTTTCTGTTTTTTTTTTTTTTTTTTTTAAAGATAGAGTCTCACTCTGTCACCCAGGCTGGAGTGCAGTGGCATGATCTCGGCTCACTGCAACCACCACCTCTTGGGTTCAAGTGATTCTCCTGCCTCAGCCTCCCCAGTAGCTGCGATTACAGGCACTCACCACCACACCCAGCTAATTTTTGTATTTTAGTAGAGGTGGGATTTCACCATGTTGGCCAGGCTGGTCTTGAACTCCTGACCTCAAGTGATCCACCCATCTCACACTCCCAGAGTGCTGGGATTACAGGTATGAGCTACTGTGCCGGGCCCATTTTCTCTGGATTTCTTGACCAGAGTTTGCTTTAGGAAAGTTGATAGTGTCAGTAACATCCTCGAGAAACAGAAACTTATTGAGCTTGGCATTGGGTTCTGGAATCACTCATAACAATCTTGGTCTGGGAAAAACTTAAGGTTGTCCATGTAACCCAGCCTCATCCTCCCTGGGAGCTTTGAGCGTTATGGGCATCTTCAGGTGAGGGAGGAAGTGGCCACATGAGCACATGGCCCTGTCTACTCTGGCTTAGTCCCCTGGGAATCGCCCACTGAGCCCAGGCTGCAGTTACCCACCTTGTTCATCTCCAAGGCTCTTACCTTATTCAAGCAGCTGGTTGTTTTGGTCTACATATGGTTAAGTAGCCCAATGACTGGAATTGCCAACTATACAGGTCGAGTTGACACTGCCTCAGAAATGCTTTAGAGATACCTCACGCACATCTTTGAGCCTTACAGGACCATTGGATATAGCCAGTGGCCCCAGGGCACTGACAGAGTGATCTCTCTCTCTCTCTCTCTCACACACACACACACACACACACACATTCACAAGGTATCTCCAATGCCCAACCACCAAGTCTATTGTGGTAGGTCAAATGTGGTCCGAGCTGCAAGGCAGAATAGCTGATGTTGGAAGAGGCCAAGGCAGTATGGGAGGCACGCTCAGTCTCCGTGTTGTTAAAGACTAGATCTCAAGTTTATTCATTCCAGTTTGACTCTTCCTTTCATAGCATTTTCCAGCTGTTTGATAGAATGAATCAAAGCGAGGCCTTTTGGTGTTTGGCTCATGGCAGAGATGAGTTTGAAGCTTGTTGAGTTTCAATGGATAAACCAGGACATCCAGATTCAAAAGAGACTTGCATTTTCCAAGCATCAAAGAATCCCTCAGTGCTAACTGCAGACACAAATACTTTCCAGCCATTCCTGCAGAGGGGCTGGTGGGGGGACTCACTTTGTTTCCAAGAGCCCAAGGTAAGCACAGGAGCACTTATGGAATATGCCTCAGAGCTAGGTACATGGGCTATGTTGGGTGTGGTCAGGAGACTAGGTTCAGCAGACCTCTTCCCAGGAAGCCTTCTAGGACATCTCATTATTTGGAACCCCTGCTGTTTGTTTCCATAAGCCTCTATACCCTGTACTTAGGCTGTTTCCTCTACTAGAACATAAGCTTAAAGACAAGGTCTGAGTCGGAACCTTTTGTCCCCAACATAAAGTCTAACACAGTGAGCACACAGTAACCTTCAATGATAAATGTGTGACTCTGGATGGATGTGCAGAGTCTGGCCTTCTCAGCCAGTAGTCATTCAGGTTCTGAGTGACCAGTACCAAAGCAAGGGACCAAGGAAAGAGAGGGCCCCAGATAGGCTCATCAATGGGAACAAGTCTCCATTCATAGACACTGGGCCCTGGGTCCTCAGGGCCAGGCTCAAACTCTGCAGTTGAGGCCTTGACCAGACCTGCTCTGGGGCAAGGCTGGGCCCTGTTGTAAGACCATGGCGTCAGGTCAGAAGGTGGATCTACACCTGCTCACAGCCAATGCACCTGAAAGTCAGGATCCTGCCCCTACTGTGGGGAGGTAGAAGGAAGCTGGGGGCCTCACAGGGACACACAAAGGCATGTGGAGAAAGCCCTGGTGCTGTTTCTGTGGCGCTGTGTGATCTTGGGCAAGTCCCGCACTCACTCTGTGCCTCAGTCTCTTCCTTCAGCTATGTTTGCAGCTGTGGTTAAATCAAAGGGTTTTTGTGATGCTTGTGTAAAATTATCTCTATGAAAATGCCCAAAACATATGCATGCATATGCAATGGCAGGTCCTCTGCCTCCTGACTCCTGGGGGTCTTCAGGGGATGCCTCATCTCATTTCTCTTGCAGATGCCATCTTTCCCCACTGTTAGACGGCTGTTAGACAACTCCTGGAGTCCCTTTCCCTTGGACAGGGTCACTCCTGTGGAAGCCGTTCCTGTCGCCATCCATAGGTCCTCTCAGTGCCCTCTGCTGTGCCTTCCATGGGGCCCCTCTGATGCCCCTGATGCCAGCTTTCCCCCAACCTGTCTGCCGCTGTGGTAGGGGGCCCCATGGACACCATCCTCCACAGACCCTCTCATTTTTCCCTGCAGGGTTCAAGGGGGAAAAGGATCACTGGCGGAGCCGACGCACCATCTGTGTCAAAACCCACGAGAGTGGCCGGAGGGAGATTGAGATGTTTGATTCAGCCATCCTGCTGATCCGGAACCCATACCGGTCCCTTGTGGCTGAATTCAACAGGAAATGTGCCGGACACCTGGGGTATGCTGCTGACCGCAACTGGAAGAGCAAAGGTAATCAGGGACCTTGCAGTGGGGGTTGGGGGCTTGTCAGTACAGGCAGGATGCCCATAGGGATGCAGGATCAGTAGACACAGGTAGGCACTCAAACCCCATCCTGCTATGGACTTACTATTGCTGTGCCTGGGCTTGAGCCTACCTCCTCTCCTTGCCCTCCATGCCTGCTGAGGTCCACATGTTGATATATTTTACTTAGATACTAGCTTGATTCCCAAGAATCTTCTCTGTCTCCATGAGTGTGTAGTAGGGAAATACACACCCCTTTCCATCTCTGCTTCTGCCCAGGAGCTCATGCAGGGCTGGGACAAGAGCATATGGACCTGCTTTGCACACTCCTCTGTGTTCAGTACCAGGTTCCTCCTTTATAAAATGAGACCTGTGCCTCATGAGGAGCTCATGCAGGGCTGGGAGAAGAGCACATGGGCTGCACATGTGCCTGCTTTGCACCCTCCTCTGTCTTCGGCACCAGATTCCTCCTTTATAGAATGAGACTTGAGACATGCACCTCATGGGGCATCCAGGGAGCAGTGAGATGATGTGCCTGCCCTGTCTCTGCTCAGACCTCAGCAGGTTAATTCCCTCCTAAGCTGCCTCTCACTGACTCTTCAGTGTCTGATGGGGGAATCACATCAGCCCTACTTTCCAGATGAGCCCAGAGAACATGGTTGGGGTCTTGGCCTTGATGGTGGGCAGCAGAGCTGGAACTCACACTCAGTATTTTAGTCAGCTGGGGCTGCAATAACAAAATACCACAAAACTGGGGGTTGGGGCAAGGGAGTGGTACCAAAGCCACAGACATTTATTTCTCATGGCTTAGAGGCTGGGAAGTCCAAGATGAAAGTGCTGGCTAATTCCATTCCTGGGAAGGGACTGTTTCCAGGCTTGGAGACAGCTGCCTTCTCACTCTGTCCTCACGTGTCCCCAAAAGCTATCTGGTGTCTCTTCTGATAAAGGCGCTAATTCCACCACAAGGGCTTCACCCTCATGACAGCATCTGACTCTCATTACCTCCCAAAGGCCCTATCTCTAATAGCATCATATGGTGGGTCAGGACTCTCTGTGAATTTGAGGGGCATACAAGCATCTGGGTTCCAACGTCGGGAGTGTCTGATTCTGGGTCACATTGGCCTGTTCCCCACTGCAGCATTATTCATGGAGTCGATCCTCTGATCCACACTTGCTGAAGTTCTACTGGGTGTCAGGCATGGGGGGATGTACCAGGAGCCCAGGCTAATGGGGTCATGGTCTCTGCCCTTGACTCATGGACAGCTGAGTGTTTGGGTGGTGATGAATAGAGTCTGAGTGGTAAATGATGTGAAATGAAGTCAGAAACAAAGCAGTGTCCAGGCAGAGTCGGGTGAGAGAAGTCACGTGGGGCCCACGGCCAGGCAGGCTTGTGCTCCTGCTGCTTGTTACTGGATCAGCCAGTGGGTGGCCTGTAGTCTTCCCCTTCCCCCATCATCCTCTACCTGGACAGCCCCCCACAGTCAGGCAGGCTGATCTCTGATGCCTCCTCTGCCTCCTATGAGCCGTATAACTCTGGGAAAGATACTTGCCTTGTGTTCTGAGCCTCAGTTTTCTCATCATAATAAAACAAGGATAGGCCCTGTGAAGATTAGAGAAAGCAAATGCTTCACACGGCATTTGAGGTGTGTTAATAGCCCATTTATGGAAACTTTATTGGGATGACTTCTGATGTTTGTACCCTGCACCCCCCTCCAAATAAATTAATTTCTTAATTTTCTGGGAAAGAAAGCATATAAAGTAGATTATCTGCAAAAGTCCGAGGCCAACCCCGTCTGTGGTTTCACCGTATGTCCTACTGCCCAGCAGTTTCACAGGTTCAAACTGGCAACCAAACCACAGTACACATATGCACCCATCAGGCACCACATTGACTTAGCTTTACAGGAGGACCTGGGATGGCAAGTGGAGCCTGCACAGCATCTTCATCTCACCAGGACGCCCAGAGCTGCCACCACCCACCACACATACTGCTCGGCCACCAAAGGGTCCTCCTCCATGGGGAATGCCAGGTTGACCCCCTAGGCAGTGGGCAGTGGAAAACCCTGCCCACTTCCCCCTCCTGAGCAGCCCCTCGGGACCAGCAGCCCTGGCAGGGCCAGCCCCTGACTCTGCATCTCCTCTGTCCTCACCCTAGAGTGGCCGGAGTTTGTCAACAGCTACGCCTCATGGTGGTCCTCACATGTCCTAGACTGGCTCAAGTACGGGAAGCGGCTGCTGGTGGTGCACTACGAGGAGCTGCGGCGCAGCCTGGTGCCCACGCTGCGGGAGATGGTGGCCTTCCTCAATGTGTCTGTGAGCGAGGAGCGGCTGCTCTGCGTGGAGAACAACAAGGAGGGCAGCTTCCGGCGGCGCGGCCGGCACTCCCACGACCCTGAGCCCTTCACTCCGGAGATGAAGGATTTGATCAACGGCTACATCCGGACGGTGGACCAGGCCCTGCGTGACCACAACTGGACTGGGCTCCCCAGGGAGTATGTGCCCAGATGATAGGCCCAGCCCACGTCGCTGCCCCTGCTGAGTGATGCAATCTCACCATGGGGCTGCGCAGCCCACACCGATGCCCCAGCCCGTGGCCTTGCCGGGACGAACGGTTGGTGGGGGACCCACCCTGGTGCTGCCTCCTGCACAAGGAGACCTGGACACAACAGACACACATCACAAGGCGAACACAAATGGACACACACCCCTGGCCACACACCCACTCCTCCTCAGACACACTCAAACACCACTCCATGCTCACAGCCCCATCTTGACGTAGCAAAGCCACGCACGTGGGGTGTACCAGGCACTCCCAGATGCAAACTCAGCCATGCACAGACACCACGCACAGGTGCCAGGCTGTGTGCTCCTGGAGCCTGGCTGGTTGTCTCTCTCTCACATAGTTACACGTGCACTCCCTGGGATCTAAGAGGGCCTGGGTTTCCTGTGTCTAGCCTTGGAATAGACTTGCTCGTCAGGGTGTTTGATTCCAGGATGCTGGGCCGGGTGGGCATTTATGCTCTGAGCAGCGAGGACCGTTGGAATGGAGGTGGGCACAAAGACTGCTGCTGCTGGGCTGTGCGGCCCTGGCCTTGTGTCTGACATCCCATAAATGTGTGTGTGGTGTGACCAGGCATCACAAACTCTGCAGCCTTGCCTCTCTTTTCTCTGTGGCTGGGCTGGCAGCACCATGGGCAGAGTTGAGAACTGCCCCCACCCCTCCCAAGCCAATACAGACACTGACCTCAGGACCAGCCACATTAAGTCTGTGCACTGCCCACTACCCCCTTCAACCCACCCTACATCAATACTCCGGGGCATGGGTCTCCTGTCCCTGGCTTCTTCCTCCAGCTATGCCCAGGGAAGCTG
This sequence comes from Cebus imitator, assembly GCF_001604975.1. NCBI lineage: Eukaryota > Metazoa > Chordata > Mammalia > Primates > Cebidae > Cebus > Cebus imitator. The sequence continues at coordinate 5,798,146 of NW_016107430.1, read as the reverse complement.
GAGATTCAAGTCATGCCCCAGAAGCAAGGTGTAAGAGTGAGGACATGAGGAAGAGGGCAGGAGCTGAAGTTCCTGGGGAACCCCGGACCTCTGGGGACCTGTACACCAGCAGGATGGGTCTTGGGGGTTGGCATGGGGAGATTGTAAGGGCTATGTCCTGGGGATCACTGGGACTGGTACCCCACCCATAGGTGGGGCCCTGCTGTCTCTGGGGTCCCACACGGCGTCATGAGAGCTAGTTAGTACTCAGCCTGACCTCTAGGTCAGGCCCTGCCAGCCTGGGATGGGGGTCAATGTATGCTAAGCATCCTAGGCTGTAGAGGCCAGGAGGTTCAAGAATGGAGGGTAAGGGTGCAACCCGGGAGCAGTGCTCAAGGTGGCTAAGATGCAGGGAGGATTGTGGAGATCTGGTTGCACGTTAGCCCCCGCGAAGGTGGGGAAGGTGGGTGGGCCTGGACTCAGGCAACCTCTCAGTGGCTTCTCCAGGCCTAGGGTAACCCTGGCCAGGCCCCATGGTCCTGCCCTGGGCCAGCTGTCAGGAAGACTGCCCCGTTAGCCTGAGCTGAGCTGCATTGGGAGGATAAGGCAGGATGAGGGATTTGGGAGAGCTGGACATTGAGATGTCCTGACCCTCTGCTCCCTAGCCAGATGTTGGGGAACCCAGAGCCCCCTTGTGAGCACAGGTAAGGGGCGGAGGGCCCAGTAGAGCTGCCCTTTCTCAGATAGAAGCTTCCTCCACGTCAGTCTGGCCAGGGGGTAGGTTTAGGCATCTGTGCCCCTGGTGGCCTCCAAGTCCTTCCTGGGATTCCCCCAAACCCACACCAATGTGAAGACCCTCCCACAGCATCAACTCAGTTCGGCTCAAAACTGGAAACACCAAGGTCTTTGATCATGTGCATTGCTCAAGATAGCTTCAGCATCCAATCTGTGAAGGCCCCTAATGGGGCTATTTCTCCCTAGTATTAGGGGACTTGAGACCCCTTCGAAGTTTCCACACTGCCTTGGAAGGGGAAGTCAGGGCAGGCCTGCATCCCAGAGCAAACCTAGATCCTCAAAAGAGATGGGAGGTGTGGAGCGGGCCAGTGGAGAATGGAGAAGCTGGCCTACTCCCGCTCTGGCCCTCACTCTCCCAGGCCATTTAGATGATCCTTAGGGGAGAACACTCAGAAGCCATGGAGGCTGGGAAGGGCAAAGTGTGAGAGAGGACTGACCGGGACTGGAGCTGGGGTCTGGCCAGAGCAACAGCAGCAGGCTTTTCCTGGTCGTTGGGTTGGTACATTCACTGCTGCCAGGTGCCCAGAGATGTCATCTCCCTCCAGGTAGAGTGTCACCTGCTCCTGTGGCCTTGTAGATGATTCTGCACCTTAGTGAAGAGTGCAGGCAAGTAGAATGATGGGGTCAGGGTCCATCCAGTTTATGTTGAGTAACTCCATATGGCAAGGCACCTGGTGCTTGGTGGGTGATCTCGGATGTAGGATGAGCAAGGAAGAGCAAAGGCCGTGTCAGCTGCTGGTGGTCCTCACAGCCTTCATCCCAAGTCTGCCTATGTAGGAGATCTCAACAGAAACAGGAACAGGGATTTGTCTGTGCTTGCAGGAAAGTCCATTTGTTTTTGTCCAAGTTAGGTCTAATCTACAGCTCTTAGCTTCTCAGTAGAGGACATTCTCCCAACCAGCCAAGGAATAAAAACTCAACTCTAGGTAGGGCAGAAGTGTGGCAAATGCATCAGGAACCAGTTAAAACAAAACAGTGAAACCCTGACTGTCTACAGATTCCAACTTTAATGGCAAGGCTGCAGAGTTACACAAACCTGTGTTAAAACATGTAATTTTAATGGATTTCATCTCCCGTTGTGGATCAATTTGGAAAAACCAAAATATGTAATTTTAAAAAACTAAAACACATTCTGATAACCCAAGTGATGTGTAAATGAGGGAGAAGAATAGACAGGCTTCCAAACCCTAGGAAGGAAGCTGCTTAATTATGTGAACATCTTATGATGAAGTCTCTTGCAGCTAAAATTAGATTTTGAGTGCATGAATATGTGATAATGTTTGCATATCAGAATGCATTTTTTCCCCTTAAAAATAGCAATAGCCACTTGGTTCTTAGGGGGCCCCAAGAGAAGAGGAGAAGTGCTGAGGTTGATCTTGTGGCTGCAATAATTCTTGGGACACAGGTTTGTTTTCTGCTGACTTGTTTAGAAACTCATTGGAGGTATCTGAAATGTGATGACTCCAAAGGGGTTCATCTCACTTTAGGGCGAAATTGATTGGTCTGACATCCTATTTATCACCACTCAATACTGGGTGAGTTGGTCTGAACAAGGTGAGGGTAAAGTGGAGTGGAAATAATGTAGAGTCATCAGACTGAAGGGCCGGGTTGTGGTCCCAGCTCTAATCTGCCATCTTGGACAAGGCTTTTCCCATCTCCAATCTCAGTTTCCGATCCATAAAATGGGGGAAGTGGTAGGTCCTACTGGTTGCATCCACATTCATTCCCCCATTTCCATTCTCAGCAGCCCCCTATTTCTTTTTGGGGAATCACATGACCTGCTAGAGCCTCTCCAGGTGTAGAATACATGTCCTGGTCTAGCCAATGACACCTTCCATCTTTCCAGCTATGGTGACTGGGTTAGGTATGATGATCTTGTGAGTTAAGGCAATGCAGCCAGAGGGAATTTCAAAACTTTTGGGAATGCTGGGTAGAGGCTCTTTTAATTCCCTTGTTGAATGTGAAAAAGGTAGTAGTATTCCTGGGTCTTGATGGTGACCACCTTGGGCCTTGGGGTCATGACCAAGAATCACCCAGCAGGAAGCTGACACCACTGAAGGGAGAGTCAAGAGGCAGGAAGAAATCAAGTCCTTGGTGAAATTGTTAAGCAGGGGATCAAGCCTTGCTTGAGATTGGCCTTACCACTGGACTTTTTTTGTTACATGAGCTAATAAATTCTGTTTATTGTTTAAGTTGGGTCGAGTTTAATTTCTGTTACTTGTAACTCAGAACATGGTGCAAATGGGTTGGATTGAAAAGCCCCGGGTCTCTGACATTCTCTGTCTCTGTGGCTGATGTAGATAAAGCCTGAAACTCAGCCCAGCCTGAGCTTGTGGGATTGGGAGGTAACTTTTCACAGGAATGGAGCTGAGTGCAAAATGCTCAGTAAAAACCTGTGCTTAGTCAGCCAAGACAAGTCGCATTTTTAAGTTGGTACATCGTGAGGTTACCCATATAGCCATAGAAAATAAATCCTAAGGTGCCCAGCCCAGACCATGAGTTGTCTCATTTAATGCTTAATCCTTTGGTGTGGTTATTATTTATTATCTCCGCTTGAAAAATGAAAGGACTGGAATTCCAATTTGTAAAGATTGTAAAAGTATGGCCCTTTTGTAGTTACTGTAATTTCTTTCATGGAGTATATGATGTGGTACTGGAAGGAATTGTTTGATAAATTACTTGGATTGAGGATGAGACTTTAGCCCCTTCAAGGGACATGCTTGAATAACAGCTTATAGACAGTAAACTCTCTTCTAGGGAGAGTAGGTGTGGTTAACCATATAGCTTTGATTTTGCAAAGTGGGAAATCCAAGCTTGGGGCAGAGCTGAATTGCTGCTGTTGGAGGAGAGGTAAATAATGCCATTGTGAGTTCTCCCCTCTGTCTTTCCCTCTTCAGCCCTACTGTGCCAGAAATTGGAGGAACAGAGGGAGTTATATGTGGCTTCCCATCTTCAAACTCTCCTTGGAATGTCTATTATACAGCATTCCAGGATGAAAATCTATACAATATGTAGAAAAACGCCAGGATCCCAGGAAATTTATGTGAGTATATTTGTCCACAGTGCTCCATTTTGTGACTGAAGATAGATTTTGGCCCCTCCTGAGAACTTGACCCAAATGTGCAGACACATTGCAGACATCCAGGTCCCTGCCATGGGAAGTATGAGCAGATCCAGCTTTAATGATAGGCAATATAAAATGAGGAATCTTGATGTCAAAAATGAAAATAATCCTAGTTGATGTTATAAGCATAACCATGGGCTGAATGTATAAACTTTCCAAGGTGTCTTTAGCACGTAAGACATTTTGTTTCAGGTTCAGACATCAGCTGTGACAGATCCATGGCTTGAAGGTGTGGATAACGATGATCAATAACAGTGAACGAAATTCTTATGGGTCACAAAGTTCCACAAACATAATCTCATATGTGGCTCAGTGAGGTGAACATTATTATTTTCATGTGGAGGGAAGAGAAAATGTGGTTTCTGAGACTGAGTTAGCCAAAATTTAACTGCTCTGTTTTATAGAAGCATAAAATGAGATTTGGAATGGGGAAGGGTCTCATACGAGGTCATGCTGTGGGAATGAGTGGTGGAGCTGGGACTGGAAGGTGGATTCTTTCCACTAAACCACCTGATTGGCCCCACACTACATATCTATAATTCTTCAAGAAGTTGCTGGAAATGAGACAAGTGTGCACAGAGAGCTCATTTGGAAGCAAGTCCATTAATTTCACTGCTCATTCTTTGCCAGAATACATTTTGGTGGGCAACTGAGTTCACTTTTAAGAGCCATTTATCAAGCATCCCCACTACTTGACAACCTGCTCAGAAGAAAAAAATCCCTTTCCAAAGAAGGGAAGTCAGTGAGATGGACCATTATACCATAAGATGGGAGCTCAGAGTTTTCCTCCCAAGTCACCAAACCCAGACAAAGAAAGATCCTGTTATTCCAAGACATTAATTAATAGGCAAGAATCTTTGGTGAATCTGAGCCCAGAAGTATGTATGTATTTGTAAGAGCTCTAGATAGCTGCTCCTCTGAATCCAATGCCAGCCATCCTGAGCATTACAAGTGACAAGAGCTTGGTCACTTGGGCCTTGGCATCAAGTCACTTAGATAATTTTTCCTCCCACAGTCAGAACTATGGTATCCGGATGACAGAATAATCTACCCTCACTTTGGAAGTCAGGGCACACATTTACTATTTGTCTAGGAGGAAGCCCAGGGAAGCAGAATAGTGGTGCTAATACGATGCTTTCCAAGCCTTCAGCCTTCCAGTTGTACCATAGGACTTGCCAAAGGTTGAAATCATCCCTCACCAGAATCACCTGTATTTGTTTTCTACTGCTGAGCAACAAATGACCACAAACTGAAGACCTTAAAACAACACACATTTATCATTCCACAGTTTCCTTGAGTCCAGAGACTGGGCATGGCTTAACTGGACTCTCTGCTTCAGGATCTCATCAGGCTGCAATCAAGATGTCAGCAAGGCTGTGCTTTCATCTGGAGATCTGACCAGGAAGAATCCAAACTCACTTAAGATTGTTGACAGAATTAAGTTGTGTGTTGTTGTAGGACTGAGGCCTTCAGCTCCTAGAGACCATCCACCGTTCCTTGACATGAGGGTGTCTCCACAGGCAATTCATCACGTGGCTGTTTGCTTCTTTAAGGCCAGCCAGAGAATGAGACAGTCTTACATTCATAATGTAACCACAGGAGTGACATCCCTTCATCTTCGCCATGTTCTACTTGTTAGAGGTGAGTCGAAGGCCCTGGCCATATTCAAGGGGAGAGGATTACACAAAGGCATGAACCCCAAGAGGTGATCATTTGTACACCACAACACCAATAAGGGCAAAGTCCCGCAATCAGAACATGCTTTATGGTCCATAGAGAAGCACTGGCCATTGGATCTTATTGCACATAGTGGATGTTTTGAAGCATCATCCAAGAGGATCAGGTGATATCCAAGTCATAATAATGAGTTCAGAGCTAATGTCCTCAACCCACTGCATTGACATTAGCAGAATCACCTACTTGTGAAGCTAAAGGAACATTCCCAGTTTATATTGGCCAGATCTGTATTATTTTTAAAAATTTATTCCACTCTACACATAGTGTATCTTTCAATGTCTGGATTTCTTTAATTTTAGTGCATATTAGATACTATCTCTTTGAAAATTACCATCTCTTTTCTTTAATACCTCATTCTGGCACTGGTGTTGGAATTCAAGAATCCAGTTTCCACACTCAGCTCTTTTTCCATACTTTTTATCTCTCAATCCCATTGCACTGGGTCCTGGGAGAATTCTTTACTTTGATAGTCAAAGTTTACAATTTGCACATCATTCTTCTCTTCAACACAGCTATAGATTTTGATATGTTTTTTATTCCTAAGACCTCTAGTTGATTTTTATAACAATCTGGATGTGTCTCATGGCCATGATACTCTTTTGCCTCTCTCTGAAGATATTAAATATATTTATGTAAGTGTTCTGTCTTGCTTGCTCTATCAACTCTATTTTCTTGGGTGTTAAGTTTTTTCATTTGTTGATTTTGCTATATTTTTCATGGTTTGGGATTTTATCAAAATTTTAGCGATTGTGTGTCCATGAAAATAGGGGAGAATTGTGGAGATGTCAACCATCCTACCCGCTGTCTTAGGTGTGACGCCTTAATAATGACCCTGTTAATTACCCCCAGGCCACATCCTGCCCCCAAATTCCACCCATTCTCAGTAAGAAGCACCAGTATTTCTAAGGCAGAATTCCCAGCTAGGTCCTAGGCCGTGGGTTCCTTCTAAGTTTCCCAGCTACTTTCTATCTTTCAGCCCAGTTTTTGGTCCAGTCCAGTGCCTCTTTTCATTTTCGAGTGTGAGTATGTGATTGTATAGCCTGATTCAAGAAACAAAGAAAGTGCTTGCTGAACCTACCATCATGAAAACAAGGTCTTTGGTGCTTAACCCAACACCAGGAAAACCAGGTTGTTGGTCATGAAAACCATATCTTTGATGCTCTCAAGTGACCCAAGAGCATTATAAAAATTCTGGCTTGGAGTGAGAAGACCAAGGTTCTAATCTAGAAGGACAATTTATGCACTGTGTGATCTTGGGCAAGTGTCTTCCCCTCTCTGAATCTTAACTTAAAAATTAGAAGTTTGAAATAAGAATTGCCTCTATCTTCGTCTAGCTTGGGTTTTCTAAAATTCTGCTTACCACATCCACAACATAATCTCATGGAATTGTTTTTGTACCAGCTGAAAACATAGGCCTCAGCAAATGATATCATGACAGATAGACTTTCACTTCACAAGAACTGGCTTCTCAATCTTTGCCAGGTCTCCTCTGCAAAATGGATGCTGCCCTAGGAAAAATAAAATCCTAAAAATAATTTTTATTTATTCCTCCCATTCTTTGTTTTCTATGTTTGATTCCACAGACCATTATCCAACATTTTTTACTCACTTGAAAAGCTATGTATACATATATTTATATTTTGAGATGGAGTTTCACTCTTTGTTGCCCAGGCTGGAGTGCAGTGGTGCGATTTCGGCTCACTGCAACCTCTACCTCCTGGGTTCAAGTGATTCTCCTGTCTCAGCCTCCTGAGTAGCAGGGATTACAGGCGCCTGTCACCAAGCCTGGCTAACTTTTTGTATTTTCAGTAGAGATGGGGGTTTTGCCATGTTGGCCAGGCTGGTCTCGAACTCCTGACCTCATGTGATTCACCTGCCTCGGCCTCCCATGCCTGCTAGGATTATAGGTGTGAGCCACCATGCCCAGCCGAAAAGCTATATTTATATATATAGCTTCATTATATGTTTAAGCCAGTAGAGGCAGGGATAGTATTGTATTTTGTATTTATCTTTGTAACCTTAGCCCCTTAGCACAGGACCTGGCATACAGGAGGCACAAGAAATGTTAATGGCATAGAAGGAGGGATGGATTAAAATTCTGAATCACCTGGCTTTTAAAGTTTTCCAAGAAAATATCTTCCAGGAAAAATAGTACCTTGCTCTTCCTAGTTACAAGCTGAGGAGATGTTGCTAAAGATAGCTGGTTGAGTTTTTCCACCAGCTGTTTATTGAGAAGCTTGGGAACTGACTTGTGCCATAATCATTCAGTGCTGCAGGTGTAAAAGGCAAAAAAATATGGCAGCCGCCAAATTTTGCTGGAGAATTGTTGGAGAATTGTTCTGAGCTGCCACGGTTCTTGATCAACCAGGTGTTCCCAACTCTTGAGGAATAGGAAACAAGTTGTCAGGATATCTGTCAAAATCCCTGTTCACGAATTTTCAGAACAATAGTTCAATGGCACAATCCACACCTTTGCTCCAACCCAGAGTCTCCACTGCAGATAGGCACTGTTCTTTTTTTGCCTTGAGGTAGGTGGGACACAGCAGCTTCTCTACCTCTTGTGGTTCTGTAGCTCATTACCTAAAGTTCATTAAACCTTTAGCAAAACTTTTTTTTCTTTTAACATTAGCCACCTATCTATTGTAGGCCCCAAGGTATGACACAGAGACCCAACTCTTAACTTGAGATATAGGAAGAACTTTCCTATCCCTGGTATAGGGCAAGGGCAAGAATGCAGAGACACAGCAAGGAGGATCTGCCTACTGGTCAACCTGAGGCCTCCCATCCCAGAATTATCATAAAGTCTGAAAGTCATAAATTTATAAAGTCCTTATATTAGTTACCTGCTGCCATGTAATAAACTACCCCAGAACTTAGCCACAGCTTAAACCCATGACTTAAAACAAACATTTGTTAACTCAGGGTTACTGCAGGTCAAGAATCTAGGCATAGCTTAGCCAAGTTTTTGGGCTCAGTGACTCTCATGAGGTTGTAACCAAGAAGTTGGCCTTGGCTGTAGTCTCAGCTGAAGGTTCACCTGGGGAAGAATGCACTTCCAAGATGGCTCACATAGCATAATGGCAAGATTGAATTTCTTGGAGGCTGTCAGACTGAGGACCTCTTGCTGGTTGTTGGTCAGAGGCCACCCTCAGTTCCCTGCCACCTGGGCCTCTCCACAGGGCATCTCACAACACAGTGGCTGGTTTCATCAGTGTGAGCAAGTGAGAAGCGCCAGAGAGAGTGCAAGCAAGGCAGGGGTCACAGTTATTTTTTGGTTTTTTTGGTAACTGAATCTTGGAAATGACATCACATCACTTTTATCATATTGTATTTGTTAGAAGCACATCACTAGGTCCAGCCCACATCCAGGGGAGGGGATTATACAAGGGCATGAATCCTGAGAGGCAGGGCACTTTTGGAGGGATTTTCATGGCTACCTACTATACTCCCATGGAGGGCCTTCTGCGCTAGAGTCACAGTCCACATTGCTGCCGCACACACTTAGCTTTGCCCCTGCACATGCTACGTGGCAACCTTCAGCATCCTCAGCAACGCCTTTCCAGGCCTGTAGGCTGGCTGGCCTTCTGCCTGCATCATGGTTGTGGCAGAGAGCTCATTTCCTGCACTTTCTTTCCTTAAAACTGTGGTCATCCCTTCTTCATGCCAAGGAGAATGCTCCTGGTCCCCACATTCAGCCCAGTAGGGGAAAAGCAAAGCAGAAAAACTCTGCCCAGACCTCCTACCAGGGTGGCCAATTCTATGGGTCCATCCACAAAACCTGCTCTTAGAGCAATCCATTATCCCCTGTTACACCCAGATTCCCCCTGTTCTGTGGCCACATTAACCTCCATCAGATAATTAAGGGCTTGGCTTTCCATGAGAGACCTTAAATGTCACCTTTCTGCCACCCAATACATCTCTGAATGACACAGACTCTAATGAGATATTCAAATATAGAAAACTGAACGACTCCTTGCTTTCATCGTGACATTTATTCAGCTGGAGCGATCTGACTACACCACTACATTACTTATAATTTCTACCTGACCTTGGGTGGTAGAGTGTAATCTTTAAGGAAACTATCCATTTAATCTCTCTTGCCTTATTAGCATTTAATTACTATGACAAATTTCCAGATGTACAAGGGATGTTAGGATTATAATTCAATTTTCTCCTCAAATGGCCCAGTAACCAAGGGCAGTGGGGCCATTTCTGGCACCATCAAGTTCTGATCAAGGAAGTAGCCTGGACCTGGTGCAGGCTCTTGCCCGTCTGAGCACTGAGCAGGGCTTATAGCAACCTCAGCTCCCCAGGTAACGGCAGAGCCCTTGCTAGTCAGGACCTTTCTCTAGTTCCTCTCTCTCTCTCTCCCTCTCTCGTTCTCTCGCTCTCTCTTTCAGTGGGCTGAGCCTTTTTACCCTGCTCAGGGTCAGGCCAAGTCCTGGGGCCAAGAAGAGGATTTTTACACACAGGAAGAAGCAAATGCTGAGGTCTGAGAGCTGTATTGGCCAGTGGGCGCCATAAGCAAACTGTTCTATGCAGATTTTCAGTCACTGAAGGACAACAGATGGAAATAAGCCAGACACCCTTATCTACTTTTACTTCTTTAAAAAGTCACATTCTGGGGCCAGGAGCAGTGGCTCACACCTGTAATCCTGGAACTTTGGGAGGCCGAGACAGGTGGATCACGAGGTCAGGAGTTTAGGACCAGCCTGGCCAAGATGGTGAAACCCCGTCTCCACTAAAAATACAAAAAAACTAGCTGGGTGTGGTGGTGGGCACCTGTAATCCCAGCTACCTGGGAGGCTGAGGCAGAGAATTGCTTGAATCCAGGAGGCAGAGGTTGTAGTGAGCTGAGATCGTACCACTGTACTCCAGCCTAGGTGACAGCAGAGTGAGACTCGGCCTCAAAAAAATTTTTAAAAGCCACATCCTGCTCTCTGAGTCACTGCTATTTTTCTGTCCCATTTTGACACCTCTCGCTTCTCTAAATCCCACAAATCACTGAGGAAGTCCTTCTTAGGGTTACCAGTACTTGGATGTGGAGAATGAAGCAGCTCCAAAGAGACCCAACCTGGGGTCTGGGGAACTCAGACTCTAGAGCTGTCCCTACCTCTAACTGGCTATGCATCTTTGGAAGACTCTGTCATTTTCCCTGAGAACTATCACTCAAACAGGGCAGTGGAGCTGACATCTGGGCTTGACCTCACAACATTGTTTCCTTGGCCAGAGCTCGTGGGACTTACTGGGGCCCCCTGACCAGAGCTGGGCAATTGGATTCTCCTTTTGATCACTTGGACTTGGGCCTGGGAGAGCCCTGTCTGTATGCTAGCTATGCAAAGTGAAGACTCAGGAATGTGGGGCCCACAGAGCATAGATGTGGGCATGCAGACCATCACTGCAGAGGCCAATGAATGGCACCATTGTGCTGAGAGAAGGAGATTCGAGAAGTAAATAACATAGAGAGAGGCTGAGATATTGTCTGTTCATGTTAATATTAAAATGACCACCAATACCCAAGACACAAATTGTGCACCTAATCAAATATGCTCTTCCATTTGTTCATATGGCCTTCTTCTCCCTTTCCCTGCTAATTTTACTTTTTACCTGTATGAACAAATGTAATGGATGGACCATTTTCTTTTTTATTTAACATTGTATCATTAATATTTTTCCATTTTTCTGTAGTCTTTTTGTTTGTTTGTTTTATGAGATATGGCCTTGCTTCATCACCTACGCTGGAGGGCAGTGGTGCAATCTTGGCTTACTGCAACCTCCACCTCCTGGGCTCAGGTGATCCTCCTGTCTCAGCCTCCTGAGTGGCTGGGAATACAGGCACATGCCACCACACCTGGCTATTTTGTTTTGTTTTATTTTTGGAGACAGAGTCTTGCTCTGTCGCCCAAGCTGGAATGCAGTGGCCTACTCTTGGCTCACTGCAACCTCCACCTCTTGGGTTCAAGCGATTCTCCTGCTTCAGCCTCCCAAGTAGCTGGGATTAGAGGCATGCGCCACTGTGCCCAGCTAATTTTTGTATTTTTAGTAGAGATGGGGTTTCACCATCTTGATCAGGCTGATCTCAAACTCCCGACCTCAGGTGACCCGACCACCTCGGCCTCCCAAAGTGCTGGAATTATAGGTGTGGGCCACTGCGCCTTGAAAAATTTTTGTATTTTTAGTACAGGTCATGTTGGCCACGCTGGTCTCAAACTCCTGACCTAAACTGATCCACTCATAGGCCTCCCAAAGTGCTGGAGTTACAGGCATGAGCCACGGCACTCAGCCTGTAGTTTTTATAAATATCTTATTTTCCCCCAATTCTTCTCCTTTTTCTACTTTCCTATTCAGCCCACTGAGACAGTAACCAGTGACAGCCTGGTATTATCCATTCACATCATTATCTATTCTCATATAAATATATAAAAGTGTATGTGTATATATCTATATTTACGTCTGTATCCATATGTCTATAGACATCGATATAAAAATTGGGGGGGCCATCATTTGTTTTTTCCAAAATGTGATAAAATGATTTTGCCGTGTTTTCTATTTAATTTGCCACTAAACGATGCATGACACTCATTCCTTTAGAAGGCAATCTAAAATTCTCTAGTTAGGAATCTCCAAAATGAGGTGTATATACTGTACTGACACAAGGGAAAAAATTCAAATTTTTATCTCTATTTATTTGGCCCTATTCTCATTAAAATTTTTATTTTCTGTGCGATTATCCTACACTTAAGGTATTCACACATGCAAATAAATATCCATCTTTGGAAGTGCATGCTATCATCAAATGAGCAATCAGAACTACTTAGAGACCACTAGTCTACAGAATCAGGGAACAATGTATTCACCCATTTCCCTTTTGATAGCTATCCAGGCTGTTTTCAGATGCCACAACAGGCACCACTACAGACTATGCTGCAACAAGCATTACTCTACACAGATATTTACATGCTAGTGCTTTTTGTTCTATAGGACAGATTCCCAGAAGTAAAACTGCTGATTCAAAGGGTTTGTCTAGTTTTAATTTTAACTGATATGGGTGGTCTGCTCTCCAAAATGTCTCTAGCAATTCATATCCCCGCCACCAGCCATGTCTGAAATACTTATTTCCTGCATCTTTAAAGATTTTAAGAGTCATTACTCTTTTCAACTTTTGCCACTCCGATCAAAGGGGTGAGAAATGGCACTCAGAGCACCTTCGTGTGTAAGTAAAGGCATCGGACCAGACAACCGCTAAGGTTGTTCTAGCTCAAGTATCCATATTTCTCTAATTACCTGTGTTCATAACGTACCTGTTGGCAGGTGTGTGTTTAGCTCCCATTCACTAGCTGTTCGCAAATCCCAGAGACATCTTTGAAAAAATTTCCAGAAACCAGCAAATCAAGGACTAGAAAGAAAGAAATTTGAGCAGAGTCCAGAAAATCATCTTGCCAATACTGTTTTGCTTGTAAAAACCATCTAAGCCAAATCCCTGCGATTTCATCCAGAACAAATAATAAAAACCAGTGTGTAATATTTCTAGGATGAGCATATTCATAGTAAATATTTTAAGATCAATGGCTGCACAAAACGCATTTTCCTTGGAGGTTCGCTTTTCAAATGGCTTTGTATTAAAAGTGTCATTTCAATAAATATTCATGGGGAGATTCATTAATGTGTTTTACCATTTAGAGCTAAAATTTCAAAGGTCTTAGGAAAAAAAGAGGTATGATGCATATCTTATCCTCTTCAGAGAACTGTTGAAAAATACATGATATGCTTTGGTTTTCTCTGACTATAAACCTCCCAGGCAAGCATCTACACTTTTCATTCCCACTCTTCTCTGGCTAGTCCTGCGGTGGATTGCAGCCTGGTCAGAGCGCAATCAGAAGGAAGGACTAAGGGAGGAAGGGAAAATGAACGGGTAAGAAAGCCTATGTGCTGAGTCTTTCCAAAGCCTCCGGAGCTCTGTATTCTCTCACTGCAACCTTCCTATCACCCTGTGAAATAGTCACTATTATTATTATTATTATTATTATTATTATTGAGATGGAGTTTCACTCTCATCACCCAGACTGGAGTGCGATGGCATGATCTCAGCTCACTGCTACCTCTGCCTCCCAGGTTCAAGCAATTCTCCTGCCTCCCCCTCCCAAGTAGCTGGGATTACAGGCACCCCACCACCACTCAGCTAATTTTTTTTTTTTTGTATTTTTAATAGAGATGAGGTTTCACCATATTAGCCAGGCTGGTCTCAAACTCCAGAACTCAGGTGATCCAACTGCCTTGGCCTCCCAAAGTGCTGGGATTACAGGCATGAGCCACCACACCCGGCCAATAGTCACTTAAATATCCTGTTTTGCAGATGAGAAAATGGGGCCTCAGAAAAGTTAAGCAATTTGTCCCCAAGGTCACACAACTAGTTAACGGGTAGAAAAGGGGATTCAGATTCAGGACTCTCTAGCTCCAACTTGCTGTATTATTAGTCCTTTGGTGCCTCAGTTTCCCTTCTATGGTCTCCCCAGATCTCGAGGAGCCCACTGGGGCTGTAGAGACTGGAGGAAGCTTGGTATATGGTGCTAAATGCTTTCTTCGTCTCCCCTGCCACTTGGTCCCTGGTAAGCACGATTTGGCTGCCTGCTCTGAACATGAGGCATCCCACAGCCCCCGTGACATCATCCTTCTTGGCCCCTTTGCCTATGGCAGGAAGCAAACCCCCACAGGCAAAGAATTGAAAATCTGGTCACTTATTCCAGCCAATATTTCTCAGTCTTGGGTAGGCGTATTCGTTTTTATAATGGCAAGTTTTACCCTCGATAATGATCAGATCCAATCCTTCTTTTGTTTGAGATGTGGAACCCCTCCCAATGGCCCAGGAGAATACAACCCACAGCCCCCACCTGGCTTCGCATTCAAGGCCCTCTGCAACCTGACCACATAACCATCTTTTGTATGGATGCAATCTTGCACTGATGCTTTGACCCCTCCACACGGTACCTCTTGTCTGCCCAGTACATATTTCTTCCCCTTCTCTGACTATTCAAATCTTAAATCTCATTCGAGGTCCAACTTGAATGAATCTGCCTCCCACAGGGAGCCTTCTCTGTTCTCCCAGGTTGAATGAATGGGCTTCTCCTTTGGAATCCCCACAGTTCCATTTCCGTCATTTGGCTTCTAACCATCACTGGCGTCTTTTTCATATCTGCTTTTGCAACTGGCCTGTGAGCTCCTATGGGGCAGTGGCAAGGTTATTTACTTCTGTTTCTACAGCACCAACTCATTATTTGTCTTAAAGTAATAATGACAGGCCAAGCGCAGTGGCTCACACCTATAACCCCAGCACTTTGGAAGGGTGAAGTAGCTGGATCACTTGGAGTCAGAAGTTCGAGACCAGCCTGGCCAACATGGAGAAATCCTGTCTTTTCCAAAAATACAAAAAAATGAAAAAAAAATTAGCCAGGCATGGTGGCACACACCTGCAATCCCAGCTACTTGGGAGGCTGAAGCAGGAGAATCGCTCAAACCAGGGTGGTGGAGGTTGCAGTAAGCTGAGATCATGCCTCTGCACTACAGCCTGGGTGACAGTGAGACTCCATCTCAAAAAAAAAAAAGTAATAGTGACGATCCCAACATCATCAGTAATAGTTGCTATGTTTATGGGGGATTTAAAGCATGACTTTGTTCAATCTTCAGACAATCTTATGAGACAGATACTATATTTACTCCCATTTAACAGGTAAGGAAAGGGAGTTCAGAGAGGTCATGTGGAAATTGTGAAGCTGGGATTTGAGCCCAGGGCTCCTTGTTCCTCAGGTAATCACTCTGACCCACTGGTTTCTTTAGGTGCTCAGTAAATGTTTGTTGAATTAAAAAGCAAATGCATTAATGAACAAATGAGTAATAAGGAAAAGAAAGTCAGGCAACAGAGAAAAATCATCTACTGCATTGATGAAAGCAAAGCATTTCCTAGAACCCAAAGGATGATAGTGAGCATTCTCTTTTATCATCTTGTCTTTGTCCTCCCCTTGTTGGGGAAATCTCATGGACACATTTCACCAATGGGTGTCATTCCAAACCTACTCCCGAGGGTTAGGCAGAAGAATGTCTTATCCTTTTTAGTCCAGAACAATGCTTTGACTACATCCAGGAGGATAGGACCAGGCCAACAGAGATGAGTGGTTTGGGCTCATCCCACTCCCAACATGATCTTCCCGGGACAAATATTGGTTCTAAGGCTGCAACCCAGTATCAGAGAGCAGTACAGGCTGGAAATGTTTGGAGAGCAGGAGAAAGCCAGGTGCAATGTGGGAAACAGGAAAAAGGGCAGATAGTGAGCCGGCCAGGGCAGTGTGGAGACCAGGCTGCAGCTGCAGGAACCACAGGTGCTGGCAGAACCGAGGTCGCTGGTGCAGGAGGGAGAGGCTGCATCATCTGGAGCTCGGCTAGGGCTAACATGGAAACAGAGGCTTGGCCCACCTGCCTGCTGGCGGTCACCAGCCTTCCTGATGCTCAGAAGGAGAGGACAAGCCCTGGAGCTTTCCCATCCTCCCTCCTCTCCACTTGCCCCACACAGGGAGAATTCTGGAGATAACACAGATACTCAGTGGCAACACACTCACATAGTCATGCATGCACATATACATGTGCACAGCACATATAAATACACTTTTACACTTATACATACATGCATGTACATGTGTGCAAACACAAACATGCACACACATGCTTCTAGTCTCGTGCATAAACACACACCTATACATGTGTGAACACACACACTTTCTCACACACACAGTCATATGTACACATTCACACATATACCCAATCACACATGCATACACATTCTTTTGGTCTCACACATACATGCATACACATACATACCAGGATCAGAAAATTTGTCAGGCTTCCAAGCACTTCAAAGCACAAGTAAACTGATAGATCTTGTTTCTGGAAAGAAATCAGCATGTACCAAAGCCCTGTGAGCTGGATTCTTCCTTCTGAGAGCTGTCATTAGCGCCTTAATCTCCATGTACATCCTTGATGGGTTTCTGGCCTTGTACACAATAGGAAAGTGGACCTTGGGTCCCAGCATCAATCAGGGGCCAGAGAATAGAATTGCATGGTCAAAAGGAGCACAAAGGAAGAAAAAAAGGCCTTTCATGCAGAGGATTTAATTTCCAGTTAGGAAGATTGAAATAATTTTTTAAAGTGGTTTTGAAAACATATGAAATAGTTTTCCTTTCTGATTTTGAGAGGCAGCTCTGGAGGCTGTAACTGCCTCTTTGGGTGCCCAAGAATCTGGCCCTCTTTCCAGAAGAGCTGGGAACCAGTGGCAGTGTGGTCTGCAGTCTCTGCCAGAACCTCAAGGGTTAGGATGTGGAGACATTCCATTCAATTCAACTGAGATTCAATTCAACTGAGATTCAATTCAACTGAGATTCAATTCAACTGAGTCCGTCCATCCATCCATCCATCATCCGACCATCCATCCAACTAACCATTCACTCATTGGACACCCAGCCTTCATCATTCATTCATGTAGTTCAGATCTCTTATCACCTGCTATGCACCTGCCTTTGGCCTGGCCTTGAGGTCCAGGTCCCTTGAAAGGACTTCCGGCTGTCTTCTTGATTATCTGTGGAAAGGATGGAATGCTGGTTACAGGGACTTATTCTTTTTCTAATTCAAATGCAAAACAGAATAAACCCTCTCAGGTGTGAAACTCCCTTGGCTTGAGAACAATGCAGCACTTAGTCCTGGGCCTGGCCCGTGCCAGGTTCCCAGGGAAGCCCTGCTGATTTGCTGATTCAGGATAACTGCTACCACCTGTTTCTAAGCCCTTGATCCGCTCTGCACTTTTTGTCTTTGAAAGTCTTTCATTTAGGTTTCATAATGGAAGCAAGGCTGAACGATTATGTAATGGTGCTTTTTGTGACAAGTTTATGGGTATATTTTGAAGGAAGCAAACATATGCCTATTAAGCATGGGGAGAATTATCAGTGAATGTTTTTAAATGACCAATAAAAATGAAATTATCATTGTTCATTTTTTTTATGGATGATAATGTGTTTTTCTCTTATGGAAATATCCAACAAACTCCCCTCTTAGTCACCAGCCACTAATTACATAGTTAGCACACAGTAACCATGCTAAAGTGGGTTTTCGCCTGTCGTAATTCATCTTCATAAATGTAATTGGCCCAATGAAAGAGACCACAAAATAATTCTGCAGAGAGGAGATGGATTCAATAAAAACTGATTTTACTTTTCTTTTTCCAAAACTACAAACTTGGAATGGGAGTTGTTTTTTGTTTGTTTGTTTTGAGACCCAGGCTGGAGTGCAGTGGCGCAATCTCACTTGCATTTTCACTGCAACCTCCACTTCCTGGGTTCAAGTGATTCTCCTGACCCAGCCTTCTAAGTAGCTGGGACTACAGACGCGTGCCACCATGCCTGGCTAATTTTTGTGTTTTTAGGAGAGATGGGGTTTCACTATGTTGGCCAGGCTGGTCTCGAACTCCTGACCCCATGATCCACCCAGCTCAGCCTCTCAAAGTGCTAGGATTACAGGCATGAGACACCGTGCCAGGAATAAGAGTTTTTAAGAACATGTAAGTGTTTTTCCCAGATTGCCACTCCTACCTCAATGTGTTTGCTATTCAACTATTTATTGATTTATTGAGAACCTGCTCTATTCAAAGTATTAGCTCAATACTAGGGTAAGTCAAAACTTGAAACAAACTCCTGGCTGCATGGGACTGGCAATCAAGTGGGGAAGTCTACAAGCAGCAGGCAGAACCCACTACCAGTAATACAAGGCTGGTAGTGGTACATGCCCCAGAAGAGTTTTGGAGAAAGTGCTAAAGGAGTTCAGAGGCGAAGTAATTGCTTCCTGCTGGGAAATCAGGAAAGGCTTCATGGAAGAAGAGGCATTGAAGCTGAACTTTGAATGAGGAAGGAAGGTGGAGCTAAGGCACAGAGGTATATTCAGTTAGATTAACATGAGAGTAAATTTAGTGGCATACAGGCAGGTGAAAGGTGAGGGGAGATGCAGTAAAAAGATAGGTGGGAGGTTGTTATGATGGGGAAGCACGTTTTATATTTTTCAGCTTAAAGCTGTGCCCCTTTCCCCTCTGTATAGGCAATAATAATTTAATATGTATTAATATCATATGCAATAAATATTATTATATAATTTACATATCAATGTTATAGAATATATTATGTTAATAAATATTATATATAATATTGTATATAAATTATGCAAACTTAAAAATATCTAAACAAAAATTATGTAAAAGTTACACAAATATATTTACATAAAA
This sequence comes from Cebus imitator, assembly GCF_001604975.1. Classification (NCBI taxonomy): domain Eukaryota; kingdom Metazoa; phylum Chordata; class Mammalia; order Primates; family Cebidae; genus Cebus; species Cebus imitator. The sequence continues at coordinate 5,779,202 of NW_016107430.1, read as the reverse complement.
TATATAACATTATTTTATATAATTTTATATTTTAAATTCTATATATAACAAATATAAAATTATGTAAAAATATATAAAATGGTATAAAAATATATTTACAGTAAAATATGCGAATATTATGTGTGATAGAATATGATACATAGACAGATTAATCCAATATAATATATATTGAATATAACTGGATACAATCAATACAGCATACCTACCACCTGCCAGGCCCTGTGTTGGGGCTGGCTGGGTAGGAGACTTAGATTATTTAATACAAAGCCTACCCTCAAGGAACTCAGAAGGGAGGTAGAAATGATGATGTGGCCAACACTGGCTTGAGCTTGTATCTCTATTTATTATTGCGAGACGAGGCGGTGGGGGGTGTGACTATTCAAATATGGCAGTTTCTCCCAGATGAGCTCACTATCCATATTCCATTTTACAGCAGGCATTGTTAGCGTGAGGCTCTAGTTGCTTCCAAGGCAAAATATTTTTGGACCATTTACTGCCAAACACTTCTTTTCTCTAGCTCAGGAGCCAACATTTTCCTCCTTGAAAATTTGAATGAGCCTGGAAAAGATGCCAAGAAGAAATTCTGGGAGAGAGGAGGAAAATGCAAATGAGAATTACAAGACAGAATACAAGAGGATGGGGACTTTCAGGGAGGACATGATTGACAGTGTCACAGGGTACAGACAATAAAAGTAAGAGAAGGTCTTGTAAGCGTCCATTGGACTTGGCTTGGAGAAAATCACTGATGACCAGGTGAGGCCAGGGAGCAGAGGTCAGGGGGCAGTAGGGTGAGCAGTGAGCTGGCCTGGAGTGGCTGGAGTGACACAGCTGGTGCGGGAATCTAGGCAACATCCTACACCCACACCTCCACTTAGCTTGTCTATTCTCTACTCTCATCAGCAGGCCTAATAGCTCTCAGGAAATTTTATCCTTCTGCACAATTACAGAGTACATTATGTGCTACTGTGACATTTTTGCATTGCAGGATGTTTGTGATACCTTGGGATGACTGTACTGTGGTAGCCCTTGCCCTTTCATGGGATTAAAACCCCAACCCAGTAACCTAGATGTAGCACGGTTTCTCCCTGTTCTCTCTCCACCTCCAGCTCCTCCTTAACATCTCACTTATCTGTTTGCTTCGCTTTACCCCTACGGCTTCTAAGTCATAGACTAAATTTTTGTTTCCAACTCTTTACTACTATGTAATAGAATTGTATTTGTACACCCTTTCCATGGCCTCATGATCTATACTTCCCCACTTCTTTACTTTTGGGTTGAAAATATGACTTGTTTGGGTGGACAATATGACTTGTTTGATTCAATGAGATGTGAGTGAATGTGATGTAATCAGAGGCTTGAAATGTTCTGGTTGGTGCAATTGAGTTTTTTTTTTCTTTCTGCATTCTAATGACCCACCACGAGAAGTTCATGTGCCACTTCAGACTGGACCCCAAAAGAAACATGTCGAATAGATCTGAGGCTATCCTATGGCCTAGAGCTATGCCCAGTCAACTGGTAGCCTGAAGCAGAGCCACCTCACTGAGGCCAGTCTAGATCAGCCATACTGTAATCCGCCTGCAAAGCCATGATTATGAATATAAATACTGATTATTTGAAGCCGCTGAGCTTGGGGCTGGTCTGTTCTGCAGCATTAGCACGGTGTCAGTACTGATCCTAACTTTGACATCAGCACTGACACTTGCTAGCTCAAGTCCTTTAAGTCCATCTTCCAGAGAGACTGTAGACAACATGTGTTATCATTATAAACAAGGAAGACTTCCCTTTCAGGATTTTTCAGTATTGCTTCCAGAATGTTTATTCCTTTATTCATTTTTTCAAAACATTCAACAAATGACAACTTGTACTAAGCCTTAGGAAAGGCATTGGTCGGGGAGGGGTGACTATAATTTGGAACATGACACATTTCATCTCTTTAAGTGAGTACAAAAGAAGTATGTGTAAATATCCCTCCCTTAAACCCCACAACCTCCAATGGGACCTGGTGTATGGTGCTCCTCTCCCTGTGTCCATGTGTTCTCATTGTTCAAATCCGCCTGTGAGTGAGAACATGCGGTGTTTGGTTTTCTGTTCTTGTGTCAGTTTGCTGAGAGTGATGGTTTCCAGTTTCATCCTGTCCCTGCAAAGGACATGAACTCCTGCTTTTTTATGGCTTCCATGGTGTATATGTGCCACATTTTCTTTGTCCAGTCATCATTGATGGGCATTTGGGTGGTTCCAAGCCTTTGCTATTGTGAACAGTGCCACAATAAACATACGTGTGCATGTGTGTTTATAATAGCATTATTTATAGTACTTTGGATATAAATGGGATCGGAAAGTAATGGGATTGCTGGATTAAATGGAATTTCTATTTCTAGATCCTTGAGGAATCACCACACTGTCTTCCACAATGGTTGAACTAATTTACACTCCCACAAACAGTGTAAAAGTGTTCCTATTTCTCCACATCCTCTCCAGCATCTGTTGTCTCCAGATTTTTTAATGATTGTCATTCTAACTGGCATGACATGGTATCTCAATGACGCAGCAAACCACCATGGCATGTGTATGCATATATATATGTGTGTGTGTGTGTGTGTGTGTATATATATATATATATATATATATACACACACAGATATATATGCTCCATGGCATATATACACATACATATATATATGTATATATCATATACATAGGTACATGATCTGCACATGTACCCCAGAACTTAAAGTATAAGAAAAAAAAAAGTTTAAAAAAGCGAAAAAAAAAAGAAGTGTGTGTAAATAATTACATCCCAAGGTGCCTGCCATGTTTCTTATCCTAAAGCAAACCAAGTGGAAATAAAATCATCATTCTTGAAAATGCCCTTGTTTATACTTAAAAGTGATTATCTGTGGGTATTTAAAAAATGAAATCTATAGTAATTACAAGCTTGCCTTTTTTCTATTTCGCATATCATCACATGAGCCAGTGAAGAAATGGGATGCAAGACAGTCTTACCATATGCCAATATCAAATACGTTTTCTTTTAAAGTGTGCTTTGCGCATCCTTCTGGAAGATGGGAATGAAATGCTGTAAACAGGCAGAAATGATTCACGGGATCATGATTGCTTTTCATCAGCTGCATCAATTATATACAGCAATGGGACTTGGTGAAATACATTTACAACTTGTTAAAAACACTCCTTGAAACAATTCAGACCTTGTTAAGTCCTGATGCGCTCAGCCAAGCATGGCTGGGCTGGCAGTCAGCAGAACTTAGTCTGAGCTGAACAAGTCCAAGCTGTCTTTGGCCAAGAGGACTGGCATGCCAGGATGGAGACTCTTTTCTGACTTCTGCTTCCATTGTCATGAGATGTAGGACAGAGAAGCCAGCTATAGGATGGGTTCAGATTTTTGTTAGGCTATCAATAAAGCATCCAATCAGCCATCAAGCCAATTAGCCATACTACACCAGGGGACACGAGTACAGGGATAGAAGTAAAACAATAACTATGTGGTCCTGCCCTCAGGTTGCTTATAGTCTCACAAAAATAAAGATAAACATGCCATCCATCTCTAGCTCCTCCATCTACTACGTATCTAAAAAAAATTACTTAAATTCTCTTTCTCTCAAGTCCCTCATCCACAAAATTACATTAATAATAACTACAGTATAGGACTGTTGTGAGAATTAAATACATTAATATATGTCATGGCAGGCACAGCTAGTTGCCTACCCAATATCCGTGGATTCAACTGAGCTGGCAATGCACCCTGAGGAAGTGATCACCTTCCTAGACTCTCCTGCTGCGAAAGGGTGGCCACATGTCTCAGTTCTGGCCAGTGAGAACTGGGCAGTCAAGGTGGCTCACTCCTGCAATCTCAGCATTTTGAGAAGCTGAGGCAAGTGAATTACTTGAGGTCAGGAGTTCAAGACCAGCCTGGCCAACATGGTAAAACCCCATCTGTACCAAAAAAAAAAAAAAAAAATTAGCCGGACGTGGTGATGTGTGCCTGTAATCCCAGCTACTTGGAAGGCTGAGGCAGGAGGATTGCTTGAACCTGGGAGGCAGAGGTTGCAGTGAGCCAATATCACACCATTGCATTCCAGCCTGGGTGACAAGAGCAAAACTCCATTTCAGAAAAAAAAAAAAAAAAGTAGATGGAACTCTTGGTTAGGGCATCCCTTCCTGAATAAAAGAAAAAAGCTTCATGAGAGGCACTTCTTTAATATATTTGCCAGAAAAAAAATATACATGGAAGAGCCAGCCAACTTCAGACCATGAGGGAGAAACCACATGCTTGGGACGATGAAGCAGGAAGCTGGAACGAACTTGACTTCCAAATGACATCCCTGTGCACCTGAATAAACACTATTCTACTGACTTCTAGATTCTTTGTTATGGGAGAAAGACATTTTGCTTCAGCCACTTTCTTGCTTAAGCCACTCTTCAGCAGGGGGCGCGTGGGTGGTTCTGTACTACACAGCTGAACATATTCCCAACTGAAAATAGTAAGGTGCCTGGTATGAAGAAAGAATTTAATAAATGCCATTAGTAATGTTGATTTTGTGGGCATGTAGCGTGATCAGTGATAGAATGGGGAAAACAAGCAACTGTTAGACCATGTAAGAGAGGTTCTGATCTGCACCAGATGGAAACTTCTTGGAGAAAGAGACTTAGAAGTGGAGACCTGGAAGGTTGGGTGGGGTTGCTGCCAATTCTAACTGTTCACATTTTTCCCTCTTCTTCTGTCCACAGATCTCTCATTCAGTGGAACCTCTACCTGGGACGGCTCAACAGGCTCTGAACAGGCCTTCGCCCTGCAGTCTAGCCCAGACCATCTTCCATTCTTGCTTCCAAGGAAATTTTCCTAGCCCTGATCATATCACTCCCAGCTGAAAACCACCTGAGAGAGATCCCTCGCCTACACAGAGCTTCTCAATGTTCACATCAAAGGGCCTCTGAGAGACGAACCTGCACCTCCAAGGAAGCTACGGCAAGGCTTGAAAATGTATTTGAACTTTTCTAATTCAGTTCCAAAAACTGATGTCATGTTTTGTTTTTATTTTGTAATATGTTCTTGCTGGTTTTAATATGACACTGTTTTAACTTCCTAATGGGCTTAACTCATGTTCTAGGAAGACAAGCCACATTGAGCCAGTCTTTCAGCTTATGGAGAATGAATGATATCTAAGTGTTCTGAGGGCTGCCACCATTCCCAGAATAAGATTTTCATATGGAAGGGAAATGAAATCTCCCTCTCTCCTTTCCAAACCCTTCTTTTTCTCTAGGACTCTCTCTGCCTCTCCCTACTGTCCCTCGTTGAGGCCAAGAGATGCAGAAAGAGTTACTTGGCATCCCATGAGACTTCCTTGCCTTTCCACATGCCAGCCCTTCCTCACTGAGTACCCTCCTTCCCTGGCTCTCTGGCCAACTCCTCTGTATGCTGCTATGTTATGGCATCTACCATGTCCTATTTTGAGCAGTGGTTAAGGAGTTTTCAATCTCTAACTAAATTGTGAATCTTCTGAGGGCAAGGGCTAAGTCTGATTTATGACTGAGAGTTTTCCATTTACTGTTGTGTAATAAGTTACCCCCAAACCTACAGGCTTTAAAAAACAATTATTTTATTTTTCTCACAATGATGTGGGTCAAGAATTCAGAAAGGGGCCAGGCACGGTGGCTCACATCTATAATCCCAGCACTTTGGGAGGCCGAAACCAGTAGATGGCCTGAGGTCAGGGGTTTGAGACCAGCCTGACCAACATGGTGAAACCCCCATCTCTACTAAATACAAAAAAAATTAGCTCGGTGTGGTAGCACACATCTGTAATCCCAGCTACTTGGGAGGCTGAGGCAGGAGAATTGCTTGAACCTGGGAGGCAGAGGTTGTAGTGAGCTGATATTGCACCATTGCACTCAAGCCTGGGCAACAAGAGCAAAACTCCATCCCCCCCCAAAAAAAAAAGAAAGAAAGAATTCAGAAAGGGCTCAGCTGAGCATTGTTCCATGCAATTTGCAGTCACATATCAGCTGAGGCTGCAGTCACCCAAAGGCTCGATGGGGCTGGAAAGTCCCAGATAGCTCCTGCATATGGCAGTCAGTAAATGCTGGCTGTCACCTGGGGGCTCAGAAGATGCTGTTCACTGGAGCATTTCTGAGCAGCCTCTCTAGTCCGACTTCCTAAGGTGGCTGGCAGAGCAAGTGTCCAGAGCAAGTGTTGCAAGAGAACCAGGTAGAAGCTGCATAGTCTTCTCAGATCCAGCCTCAGGAGCCATGCAGTGTCATATTCAACCATGTCCTATTGATGGCAAATGAATCAAAGGCCAACACAGATTCAAGGAGTGGGAGTGGGGAGGAATAGACTCCACCTCTTAACGGGGTCACTTTGAAGACAAGCAGGTGGATGGAAGCTATTGTTGCAGTTCTCTTTGGAAAATGCTTTCTGCCATAGTAAGCAACTCAGCCTTTAACCCAGTGTGTGAAGAATGAATGAGATCTAAGTGTTCTGAGGGCTGCCACCATTCCCAGAATAAGATTTTCATATAGAAGGGAAATGAAATCTCTCTCCTTTCTAAAATCTTCTTTTTCTCCAGGAGTCTCTCTGCCTCTCCCTACTGTCCCTTGTTGAGGCCAAGAGATGCAGAAAGAGGAAGAGAGGGATTGATGGAAGAGGGATTAGTAGACTTCCAACTCTTGAGAAAGAGAGAAATAAATTTCTCTGTCTTGCTATTTTCCACGACCACCAAGCTTCAGTTTTTCTTTCCCACCCCAAAATAGGAAATGAAATAGGAATTTTGAGCATAGATGAATGGCCCGTAAAAGAAGTGCAAATCTAGCTTAGTGTTTCCATGTTTCCCCACTGGAACCCTTTCTGGTCCCCCTCCTCAGTGCCTCAGCCTCCCCATCTCCATTAGAACATAGAGGACTCTTGGCCAGCCCATCCCTTAGAGTGGCTTCTGCAGTTAAACTCTATAGTTTCATACCAGCCACCCCCACCCAACCTAGCACAGCCTCTCCTGGGGAGAGGCAGCCTGTCGTTCAGAGAACACTCCTTCTCCAAAATCTAATATCCCCTCATCTCCCATTATGAGTTCAGTTATGGGAGCCTTCAGAGCAGGTGTCATTAAATAGACATTAAGACCCAACGGGGCATGTTTTACGGGACCATTACCATATGCCTGATATTTGCTGTGACAAATGGAGATCCAGCCAACCACGCCATGTGATAATGGGTCTGGAAACACCCCCTGGGGTGAGGTAATGTGATTAGAAGATGAGGCTCTCATTGTTTAATGCCATCCATTGGAAGGGGGCCGACTCCTCTTTGCCGACTCGCCTGGAAGTCAGGTTTCATCCTCTTCTTCCTGGGCCTATCAGGCACTTGAGCCAGGAGAGATGGGGACCACTGTCTGGCCGGCACGGCCAGTTTGAACAGGTTCCAAGAAGTTTGCGTTGTGATGTAAGGACCAAGGGCTATGCTGTCTCAGTTTCCCCCAAGATGATTGGTCTTTGGGAGCCACAGGCAGAACAGTAAAAGTGAGATGAGCTTATTTATCATTCTGACCATCTGAGTAGGAAGTCAGCCTTTTCCAGCCTCAGGAACTCACCTTCATTTCACTTCACATCATTTTAGATACCCAGGCTCCCAGGTGACTAGGTATTGCTAAAGTACTGTCTTAGCTGGAGCTGTCTGTGATCTGGAGGCAGCTTGCATGAGGAGCAAGCATGAGCTATGGGTTCTGCCTTCCTTGGTTGTGAATCCCAGCTCAGCCATTTGATGTTACTAATACTACTTCTTCTCATCTCCCTTGCAAAGATATTATGAGGATTACATGAGATGACTTACATGAAATATTTAGCACAGGGCCTAATTTAACAAACCCTAAATTAGGGTTTTTCTAAACCTCCCCGTTTCTTTTTATTCTGGGCTTCTAATCCTTGGCCTTTTAGGAAGGTAAGGGGCTGGGATCTAGCATCTGGCTGATCCGGCAACTCCCTGAAGAGTGGAGATACCCAAAGCCAGGCTTGCTCTGTTGATGACAGTTACAACCTCAGACTCAGCACTTTCCAGAATCTCCACTGTCTGCCTCCTCTGAAACATGCCTCATTGACAGAACAGTGCTGAAGACAGTCCTCAAACGTGCCCACCTGCTGACTGAGCAAGCCTCTCACTTCTCCCACTGATGTGTCCAGCTCCCAACCAGATGCCCTTCTTTACCCCAAAGCCCTTGATTCTTGGATAAACATTCCTTCAGTATCCCCCCCGAGCCTCCCAATCTGTCTAGACTCTCCACGGGCCCCTACACATCCTGCCCTCCTGCCTGCTCTGCAATCTTCTCCCTGTTTATCCTCATGCCTGCTCTAATCCTTTCCCCGGCTCCTTCCTAGCACACTGAGATTTCCCCATCCTGAAGGAATCCTTCCTCAACCAGCTCCCATCCACCCTGCCTTCACTGCCTCCACTTCCTCTCACCCAATTTACTCCTCCATTCCTTGAAATCTCAGTTCCACCCCCAACACTGCACTCAAATTGCTTTCTCCATCTCGTTCCAATATCCAATTAGCAGGTGAATTGCCTTTCCTCTGCCCTCATCCACCCCCACACCTCAGCACCAATCGCCCCCATTGCTTTTGGATTCTAGGTCACCAAGGCCCGGTCCTCGCTCCACCTCTCTTCATGGGCTGCTCCCCGCATCACCTTCTCTTCTTCCAAATTTCTATTTTCATAGATTCTCTAAACTATTCCCTCCCTTCTCTAAACTCTCTCTTAGCACATACACCCATTCTCATGGGCTTGGCCATCGTTTCAGGCTGCTGACTTCTCTATCCTCTTGCCATCCCCAGCCTCCTTCTCTAACCTCAATCTCATGTTCCCAAAGGCCTGCAGAACCCGGTGTCTCACTGGCATCCCAGAGTCTGGATGTCCCACGTTTCCTTTCTTCTCAAAACCCTGCTCCTCCTCCTAGACCTCATCTTCTTGATGGCACCACCAGTCCCAGCATAGGGGAAGACACCAGATGGCTTCTTGGTCTGCCATTCCTCTGTTCCTCTCCTATTTTCTTCTATGGAAGCTTCCATTGTAAACATCTTCTGTGCTCTGTTCTGAGCCCCTCCACCTGGTGATGGTTGTGAGAGATGGGAAAGTTCTTCTTCAGAGTTTATACCTTAGACTACATTATAAGGAGTTACAATCTCTTGCTCTATGGCCATTATCCGCTATTAGCATAAACATATACCCATGTATATACGTTCTAAATCAGTTACGTTGACTTGCTCCAGCATGTCTGAGCAGAACTGGACAAGCTCCAAACCCCGGTGCATGTCATTCCTTATTTGAAAACCCTCCTGACCGTCTCCTGACTAGCTTCCTCTTCTTCCTCGTCTTCTTTCCCCCCATCTATTCAAGAAATTTTCGAGTTTTTAGCCAATCGTGTCAAGCATAGAATTTGAGTTCCCGTTCCAGCCAACAGAAACTGGACACAGCAGTAGGGTGATTGCATCAGGTTATGAAAGTTATGAATGTCGCTGTCTCCTTTGTTCAGGTGAGCTCTCGTGGCAAGACTGCAGGCGAGTTGCACCCTTTCTGCAGGAAGTAAACTAGACTTGCTGAGTGATCCATTGTCTCGATGTGGACTTTTCCTGATGTTATAAACCCATTTCCAACAATGGTGCAGAGCAGTCACCACCTTCCAGGGGGATGAGCTTCATCCAGTGCATTGTCTTTGGGCATTTTCCAAGTTTGTCCAGCCTCACCTTTCCCAACACCCCTCAGACCAGAACCCACTGCAGAGACAGAGAGTATTCCAGTGCCTCCCTTCACCCTCCCAGAAGGTCATCCCACCTACCTATCTTGCCTGTCTTTTTCTGGAACTTTCCAAGTCTGGCCAGACCACTCATCCAGGTCCTTAAAAGAGCTAAGCCCATGCCCATCTCAGGGCCTTCACACAGGCTGTCCTCTTTCTTTTCTTCTTTTTTTTTTTTCTTTTTTTTGAGATGGAGTCTCACTCTGTCACCCAGGCTGGAGTGCAGTGGCGCAGTCTCAGCTCACTGCAACCTCCTCCCCCCGGGTTCAAGTGATTCCCCTGCCTCAGCCTCCTGAGGAGCTCAGATCACAGGCAGCACCACCATGCCTGGCTAATTTTTGTATTTTGTATTTCACCATGTTGGTCAGGCTGGTCTCAAACTCCTGACCTCGTGATCCTCCTGCCTCAGCCTCCCAAAGTGCTGGGATTACAGGCGTGAGTCACTGTGCTATGCTAACTGTCTTCTTTCTTGAGATTCCCCCTGCCCACTCACCACCCGTTCTTCAGGTCACTAACACATTTCTCTTCCTCAGCCAGGGTCCTCTAACCTAAATTAGGACCCGTCCTTCATTCTCCACTGTAGCACCAGATTCCTGCCTTCAACTTACATTATATGTAAGTTTTGTTTACTTACTGCCAGCCTCTCCCACTTGACTGTAAGCTCAACAAGGTCACAGATAAGGTCATGTTCATGCTGGAATTCCAGAACCTAGAGCAGTGCCTGGAAGGCAGTACACATTCCAGAAATGTCTGATGAATGAATGAAGTAGTGAATGAGAAAAACCTTGATTGTTTGGCCCTAACTGCACCACTGTAGGTGGAGGATTTTCGTCTCTATGGAATTTACCAGTATGTAATGCCCCCGCCGCCCCCCCCCCCCCCCCCCCCCGCCCAGGCTCTGGAGTGAGATGATGTGTGTTCAAATCCCGCTGCTACTACTGATCATAAGATAATCTGGAGCAGTTTGACCTTCCTCTTGACCAACCCTCTGTTTAGACCTATGAAATAGGAGTCATAATGACATTTAACTCACAGGTTGTTCACAAGGATTAACTGATAGCTGTAAAGTGCTTAGTACAGTGCCTGGGTCATGGCGAGTGGAGTCATTGCTACCATTTCCTCATACTCTGCGGGAAGAACTGACAGACACAGCAGGTGGAGTGGGCTGGGAGGGAGAGGAATGGTGAGGAGGTGGTTGGGGAGGCTTCTGGACCATCGGTTAGAAGGCGGTATGGAGAGAGGGAGGGTGGGGACATTTGGGAAACAGAGCAAAATAAATAATGAAAAAGACAGAAGTTTGGAGCTGCCATTAAGTCTGAGACTCATGCAGGCCCCAAGTACCTGCGGTATTAATTGTTGTTCTACTGTGACCATGAGATACTTCTGGTTTCGCTCTTTTTTTTTTTCTCCTTATAATCTTTTAAATTGAGAAAATATTCATGTAACATAAAATCAACCATTTTAAAATGTACAACTCACTGGCATTTGGTACCATTCACAATATGGTGCAACCAACACCTCTATGTAGTTTTAAAACATTTTCGTCATCCCAAAAGGAAGTTCCATGTCAGTTAAGCAGTGGGAGATTATATTTAAAACTTTTTATTTGGATATAATTTTAGATTTACAGAAGAGTTGCAAAGAGAGCATAGCTTCACCTGGCTTTTCTAATCTGGGTCCATTTATCGAAACTGAGACATTAACACGGACACAATGCCCTCAACTAAAGGACAGACTTTTATTTGGGTCTCCCCTGTGTCTCCACTCATGTCCTCTTCTGTTGCACAATTGAATCCAGGATACCAACATTGCTTCTGGAGAGTTCATTTTGGAAACCCAAAGAGACAAAATCAAGTCCACAATTCCTTGGGCTTGGAATTGATTGTTAGCACAGGTTTTGCATTATTGCTTTCCTGAAGTTCCATGTGACTAGCCCTGACCCAAAGAAGACATGTCCATGGTGTCCATGGACTGTGAATCCATGTAGCACCAAGACCTCAGAGCAGATCAGAGTCTGTAGCATGGCCAGCGTTTCCACTGAGCTGCCTCCTTGGCACCTTCTAGCCTCTGCTGCCTTCTCTTCCTCTGAGTCTCTGTTTGGAGACGCGAGGTTATGCATCTATGAAATCTCAATGTCTTAGGAGCACTGAGGTGTCCATCTCATTCATGCCCCGGGTCCTTGGAGGCCCATGTTGTTCCACACCCTCTTCCCTTGAGACTCAAGCTCATGGGCCAGCCACTTTCTGGAGCACTGCATGCATGAAGGACAGCTCTTGAGGTGCTTATACCAGCATTTACGCATTCCAGCCTCAAACTGAAGCATGTCATGTCTGTTCAAACTCATTGGCTTGAACCAGTCACACAGCTGCACCTAACCAAAAGGAATGAGGAAGTGCAACCCTCCCATGTGCTCAGAAGCAGAGGGAGAGAGTTGGATTATTGGGCAAACAGCCTTGATGACTACAGCTCTCAAGGAGGGTATTGAAAGCTGGCCTACAAACCTGCCTACCCAAAGGCAGACTGGGTGATTTCGGGCTCTGAGGAGACTGTGTGCCTACTGGGGTTTCAGGGCAGACACAGTAGGTGGGAGGGAGGAGGCAGAGCCAGCACAAAGAAAAAGAAACCATGCCAGCTCCTAACTTCAGATGCTCAGCCTGAAGCAAGGAACCATAAACAGAACCAAATAATTAGGAGCCAAAGCACTGAAAAAAACCATGAGGCATTCTATCATTCCACCAAGACAAGGCATAGCCATACCATTCGTGCAATTTCTTCTGCAAGTCCCTATCACACGCCTCCTAGAATCATCTAAGATTTACTGAGAACCTGCTGTGGTTGGTTCTTTAACATTTATAATCTCATTCAGTCATGTTGGCATTAGTATCTGCAGTGGGTTGAATGGTGGCCCCCAGAAAGATTTGTCTATATCCTAACCCTTAGAACAGGTGAATGTGATCTTATTCGGCAAAAAAAAAAAAAAAAAAAAAAAAGGTCTTGGTGGATGCAATGAAATTAAGGATCTCAACTTAGTATGAGATCATCCTGGATTAGCCCTAAACCCAATGGCAAGTGTCCTTATAGAAGACGGAAGAAGAGAAGACACCAACACACAGAGGAGAAGCCCATGTGAAGACAAAGATAGAGATTGGAGTTATGCAGCTATAAGCCAAAGAATACCTGGAGCATCAGAAGCTGCAAGAGGCCAGGAGTGAACCCTTCTCTAGAGCTTCCAGAGGAGTGTGGCCCTGAAGACACCCTGATTTTGGACTTCTGGCTTCTGGAACCTTCAGAGTAAATTGCTGTTGCCCTAAGCCACCATGTTTGTGGTAATTTGTATGGGAGCCATAGAAAAACCAATACAGAATCCTTCATAAATAGTTGAGGAAGCTGAGTCTAGAACAGTTGGGCAATTTCTCAAAGTCATACCAATAATAAGTGTCAGAGGCAGAGCTTTAACTTGATCTGAGTGGCTTCAAAGTCTGAGCTCTTAGAGACAGCATAGGGAGGAGCTGAGAGCCATATACTGGAGCTAGGCTGCCTGGGTTCTAATCTCAGCCCTGCCACTCATGAGCTGTGTGTTTGGGACCAGTTGCTTAATTTCTCAAGCCTCCATTTCTTCCTCCATAAAAGGGAGCTGCCAAAAAGAGTCTTTTCCCTGCAAAGTCATTTTCGAATTGAAAGGAGTAGATGAGTGAAGGTATGAAAAGTGCTCAGGACACTACTGTGAACACAGGAAGCACTAGAAAAGTGTTTTGTATAACCATATGTCTGCAGAATATTTGGTTGTCACAATTCTCCTAATCATAGGCTATGTCCCATCCTTCCCCTTAGTCCAGGGACTCCCAATTTCAACACTATTGATGATTTGGAGCTGATAATTCTTGGTTTCTGGGGCTGTCCTGTGCTCTGAAGATTTTAGCATTTCTGGCCCCTACTCACCTGATGTCAGTATCAACCCCTCCTCCTAAGTCGTGACAATCAGCCTCTAGACATTTCCAGTGTCCCGTGGGGGGCAAAATTGCCTTCCATTAAGAACCACTGCCCTTGGTCTCACAAGGCCAGGCCTTTAGGGTGGACCTCTTTATTGATCATCCTGGCTTGCAGCTGGGTTTCGGAAGCAGATCCAGTTTTTATGCCAGAAGCTGTGAAACTGTCAGGCAGATGACTGTTCACAAAGGGCTGAGCGATCCCCAGTCCCCAAGGACAGGAGGCAGCACACTGAGTGAAGGGACATCGGTGCTGGGGACACAGCTGGTAGCATTCTGGCTCTATTATTTGACTTTTCTGAGCCTCCAGAGAAAATTTTTGCAATATCTATCCATCTGACAAAAGTTTAATATCCAGTATCTACAAGGCACTTAAACAAATTTACAAGAAAAAACAACCCCATCAAAAAGTGGGAAAAAAATATGAACAGACGCTTCTCAAAAGAAGACATTTATGCAGTCAACAAACATATGAAAAAAAGCTCATCGCTGGTCATTAGAGAAATGCAAATCAAAACCATAATGAGATACCATCTTATGCCAGTTAGAACAGTGATCATTAAAAAGTCTGGAAAAAACAGATGCTGGCAAGGCTGTGGAGAAATAGAAACACTTTTACACTGTCGGTGGGAGTGTACATTAGTTCAGCCATTGTGGAAGACAGTGTGGTGATTCCTCAAGGATTAGAACGAGGAATACCATTTGACACAGCAATCCCATTACTGGGTATATGCCCAAAAGATTATAAACCATTCTACTATAAAGACACATGCACACCTATGTTTATTGCAGCACTATTTACAATAGCAAAGACTTAGAACCAACCCAAAAGCCCATAAATGATAGACTGGATAAAGAAAATGTGGTACATAAACACCGTGGAATACTACTCAGTCATAAAAAAGAATGAGTTCATGTCCTTTGCAGGGGCATGGATGAAGCTGGAAACCATCATTCTCAGCAAACTAACACAGGAACAGAAAACCAAACACTGCATGTTCTCACTCATAAGTGGGTGTTGAACAATGAGAACACATGGACATAGGGAGGGGAACATCACACACCAGGGCCTGTCTGTGGGGAGGGAAAGGGAGGGAGAGCATTAGGACAAATGCCTAACGCATGTGGGACTTAAAACCTAGATGACAGGTTAATAGGTGCAGCAAACCACCATGGCATATGTATACCTGTGTAACAAACCTGCTCATTCAGTACATGTATCCCAGAACTTAAAGTAAAATAAAAAAAATTTAAATTTAAAAAAGATAGCTATTATGTGGGAATAATAATAATATCAACATCATCTAGTGATTACATGCATTAAATAAAATGTCAGATGCAAAAATATTAGCAGAGTGCTGGCCAGAGAGTCAGCATGCAGTCAATGTCAGCTAATACAATTCTCGCTGTTATTTCCCCAGCCTGGTGAGCTGATCCATAACGTGACGCAAAAGGAAAACATCTATTCTTAATGGCTGCAAAGGCCCCAAATCAAATCAGGATGTGTTTGATGGCCGCCATCAAGTAAAACATACATGGCCAGGGCGAGGGAGGGAGCTGGGGTGTGTGTAATGTAATTTAAAGGAATGTCTTTGCCAGGGCAGAAGGAAATTGTGAGAGATTTACATTGACGTGACAAAGGTTCCCGAAAGCTGCAGCTCTCCCACGGCCTGAAATGATATTTGCTGTTGGCAGACGTAGCTGAATTGGAAAAAGAGAGACCACACTCACAGATTGTCACTTCATTTTATTCATTGGTGGCTGTCGTCCAAAGGGTGAAGTGAGAGCTCCTCCATGGAGGAGGTGGTTCCTACGTTGATTATCCTCCTCCTTTTCCTCCTCTTAGACGTCGATTGCCTCAGCTGCCAGAGCAAAGGGCTAAGGCTTTGGAGTCAGGAGGTCTCAGTCTGAGTCCTGGTTCTGCCACTTGCCAGCTGTGTGTGTGACCGTGAACCAGCCACCCACCCCTCTGAGACTTTCACCTCGTATCTTTCCAGAGGACCAGCAAAGACACTGAGCTTATAGCTGGTGGGAGCCTCGTGGTGCTCTTTCACCTGCCTGGTGCTTCTAACCTTGCTCGCTAAAGGCTGCCTCCTGCTCTTCTGTTTCCAGAATTGGTTGCCTGTCGTGGTCACCTCAGTAAGGTTCCAAGTTTGCATCTTCCTCTTGGAAGGAGGGAGAAACATCAGGTCCATAATGTCCAATCAGCAGCTGATATGAAGGGAGTCTGTCTCACAAAAGAGATCAGGCGCTTGGCAATAATGTTGACAAGCACGGCTCCCTGAAGGTACCTATACCACCTTTATGAAAATAATAGGATTGGCAGCAACAGACCATTACTATTTCTTTTTTTTGAAAAAATTATACTTTAAGATCTGGGATACACGTGCAGAAGGTGCAGGTTTGTTACATAGGTATACACGTGCCATGGTGGTTTGCTGCACCCGTCAACCTGTCATCTACATTAGGTATTTCTCCTAATGCTATCCCTCCCCTAACCCTCACCCCCCAACAGACCCCAGTGTGTGATGTTCCCCTCCCTGTGTCCATGTGTTCTCATTGTTCAACACCCACTGATGAGTGACAACATACGGTGTTTGGTTTTCTGTTCCTGTGTTAGTTTCCTGAGAATGAAAGTTTCCAGCTTCATCCATGTCCCTACAAAGGACATGAACTCATTCTTTTTTATGGCTGCATAGTATTCCATGGTATATATGTGCCACTTTTTCATTATCCAGTCTATCATCAATGGGCATTTAGGTTGGTTCCAAGTCTTTTCTACTGTGAACAGTGCTATAATAAACATACATGTGCATGTGTCTTTATAGTAGAATGATTTATAATCCTTTGGGTATATACCCAGTAATGGGATTTCTGGGTCAAATGGTACTTCTGGTTCTAGATCCTCAAGAAATCACCACACTGTCTTCCACAATGGTTGAACTAATTTACACTCCCACCATTACTCTTTCTTAAGCATTTATTGCAGGGCAACATGAGTTACCAAATCCTCAGGATTCCACTCTGAGGGAAGCGCTCTGATTATTTCCATTTTTATAGAAGAAATAGAAGCTTAATGAGGTAAGATAATTTGCCCAAGGCCAAGCAGCTCAGGTCATCAGGGTACGGTTGTACAGGTTGTGCTCTGCATGAGGAAACTCCACCTAAGAAGATGACATTTACATTGTAGAAAAACACTAATTTGTGTCACAGCACACAGTGAGCACAGAGCTTTCAGGCCTCTGACACATGTCCTAGAGCAACCGGTCCTTCATAAACCCACCCAGACACCATGACCAGGCTTCCACTTGGGATTGCAGTAAGTCACACACTCATTGGTGCACACAGGAGTGTAGTTGTGCCAGGTTCTGACTGTGCCCCACTCATCTTCTGAGGTTGTTTCTCACTTTGCTCTAGCTCTTGGTGGACACATTCACATCCCATACCAGATTTGGAGTTGGCTATGATTGCTTTTGGGGAAGGATAGGGCAGGTGTGCACTGGTGTCCGTGGAAGCCTGAGAGAACTGGGCTGTCTGTATACACAAAGCTGGGGCCTGATTCCTAATAAGATGCTATCTTACCCCGAGTTCCCCAAAAAGCAGAGCCCAAGGAGAAGCTTATGTGTGAGCATCTCATGAGCAGCGTGAGCCCAGGGAGTAGAAGTGAGGGACGGGAAGCTGGATTAGCTTCCTGTGGCTGCTGTGACAAATGACTAGAAACTTAGTGGCTTAGAACGACACACACTTGTTTTTTTACAGGTTACTGGTGGTCACACATCCCAAATTAGTTTCACTGGGCTGAAATCAAGGTGTCAGCAGGGACTTGCTCTCTCTGGAGACTATGCGGGAGAAGCCACTTCCTTGGCGTTGCCAGCTTCTGGAGCTGCATTTCTTGCATGTCTTGGCATGCGGCCCCTTTCTCCATCTTCAAAGTCAATGGCACTGGACCTTACTCCAACCTCACGCTGCCTTCTTCTGTAATTGCATTTTCCCCTCCTTCCTCTTATGACACCTGTGACTACATTTAGAGCCTACCAGCTAAGCCAGGATAATCCCCCCATCAAGATATTCTTAATTCAATCGCATCTGCAAAATGTGATTGAAACCCCCTTTGCCAGCAGGTAACAATCACAATACCAGGAATTAGGACCTGAATCTCTTTGGGGGCCATTATTCAGCCTACTGTGGAGTGAAGAGGGGAGGGAGAGGAGAGCCAAGATAAGGATGCATTTTCTGCTTGGCCGCTCTTACGGGAGACTGGTTGCTGGATTCTCTGGGGCCACCATGGAGCTGTATGAAACGTGTCCATCTCAGAACTGCCTCTGGGGAAGAGTGGGCAGTGGGAAAGGAGAAGGTTTCTTTCCACGGCTTCTACCCCCTGTTAATCAAAGGTTCACCCCATGGGGCATCCATGCTCCCACAGTGGTGGATTGTGCCCACCCAAGTGGATGCTTGGACTCTCCCCCCCTGGAGGAGGATATAAAATCAGTGGATGCCACTAGGCTGCACCGCTGGCCAGGGCCCCCATGGAGCTGCCCATCAGAGCAGAGGCTGGAATAAGGACAGACAGGTAAGGCCCAGAGGATCTGAAAGGGGTGCAAAAGAGGTGTCCAACACAGGTGCTTGTGCTCTGTCTACAGGTACAAAAATAAGTCTGAATTCAGGGAACATGGTTCATGTGAATTTAAGTGGGATGATACCAATCAAACCCCAGGGCCCAGGGCCCTCACTCCTGCCCCCCTTCCTCTTGCCTTCTTGTCCTTTACACAGGTGGGGGCATCTTGTGGGGCCATCTGTGGCCAATCATCTAACACAACCAGAGAGGCTGTCTCCGTCTTCGCCCTTCCCTGTGGCATAATGCTTTTCTGGGTATGCTTTAAATTGTTTTACCCCTGCTGGGTGTGCTGGCTCACGCCTGTAATCCCAGCACTTTGGGAGGCTGAGGACGGTGGATCATCTGATGTCAGGAGTTCGAGACCAGCCTGACCAACACGATGAAACCCCATCTCTCCTAAAAAATACAAAAGTAGCCAGGTATGTTGGGGCATGCCAGTAATACCAGCTATTCAGGAGGCTGAGGCAGGAGAATCGCTTGAACCCAGAAGGCAGAGGTTTCAGTAAGCCGAGACCTCACCATTGCACTCCAGCCTGGGCAATGAGAGCAAAAACTCTGACTCAAAATAAATAAGCAAACAATTAGTTTTACCCCCTCCCCACTTTCTTTTACCTTGAAGAAAGGGTATTGATGTCCTTTTTGGTTTTTTGTTTTTAATTTGCGTCAATGTCCCCCATGACAGCATTTGGGAGACAGAACCAGACCCTAAATCCAGATCTGTTCATTGCAAAACCCAAAGGAAACCACAAACTCCACTACCCACTTACAGTCATAAGGAGCCAAGGGTAACAGGGGAAGGTTTGCCTTGTTCTCTGATCAGAGTCCCACACACCCACACACCAGCAGATCTGGCAGAGGAGAGAAGCCCTAGGAAGACCATGAAGACTTTTGGAAAGGAGTGGGTGCTTCATTGAGAAGAGTAGAACGAGTAGAGCCAGCATCGTGGGTAGCATCGGGGAGCTGGGTGCTGCTGGGTGTGGGTTTGAATGAGTTGGGAAGGTTTGTGGAACCCCAAAAGGAACTGAGCCCAGTGAGTGCAATTTCGGGAGAGGTGCGTACTCTTAGCCTCAGACATGGGAAGTCCAGGGCAATGGCCTTCAAAGTTCTTTCCCTCTGACCTTGTGGGACCAGGGTAAATAAAGCTCAGGCTTAAAGGAGTCTCCAGACCAGGGCTTTCTGATGGTCTCTCACCTACTCCTATTCCCCCATCTGTTGAAGCTATTTGGATACTATTGTAATATCTGAGTGAGATGGAAGGAATGTGTCACACACTGAATTTTAAATTAAGAGTTTTTTTAATTGTCAGCAACTGAGAGACGGCTAATGTTTAAAGTTCTCTTGGCCCCGAGGAAGGGGCTTGATTATTATTATTATTTTTTTTTGAGATAGAGCCTCATTCCGTCACCAGGCGCCAGGCTGGAGTACAGTGGCACGACCTCAGCTCACTGGCAACCTCTGCCTCTCGGGTTCAAGCAATTCTCCTGCCTCAGCCTCCCGAGTAGCTGGGACTCCAGGCGCGCACAACCACACTCAGCTAATTTTTTTGTATTTTTAGTAGAGATGGGGTTTCACCATGTTGGCCAGGATGGTCTTGATCTCTTGACCTCGTGATTCACCCGCCTCGGCCTCCCAAAGTGCTGGGATTACAGGCATGAGCCACTGTGCCCAGCCGATTATTTTTTCTATTTTGATTTAGGTAGGGGAGGGGGTTTGAAACCCTAGTTTGAAGTGGAATTTTACAGAAGCAGAAAAAGCAGGTTAGAGGAAAGGGCTGCGGGCGCAGGTGTTTTCTATATAATTATTAAGAAGGGGGTGATCAGGTTTTTTTAATATAATGATTAAAGGGAATTTTTTTTTTTTACAACAGCAAGCGGTTACGCCAAACAAAAGAACAATACCCTTTGCCTCAATGTTTCTAAGTACAGTATAACCCAGTTATACACCCAAAGGGGCTGTGGTAAGGTGGGGGGGCTAGGTTAAAGTTTATAGTTAAAATAAAGTCAGTACCCCTAGCCCAGGGTAGATTATTACACTATCACAGGAACTTCCACTCTCATTGCCATGCGGCTCCTGCTGCCCTTATTCCTGACTCCATCTTAGCTTATGACTGCCTCCACCTTGCAGTTCCAGGCGTGGAGTATGTTTCTGCTCTCACCTGACGCTCAGAAGCTCCCGCCAGCACTGCAGCGTGCCCTTGTATTCCTCGCACCTGGTAGCATTCTCCCTGGTGACCCCTCATCCTGTGTCTCACTCCACAGCGAGGCAATTCAGGCACTTCCAGCAGGTACTACATAGAGGAGACTTTTTTTTTTTTAAATTTTACTTTAGGTTCTGGGGTACATGTGCAGGTCACACAGCGTTGTTGCATAGGTGCATACTATATCTGGCATTTCTCCCCATGTTATCCCTCCCCACCCTTCCCCTCCCCTGATGTCCCTCCCCTAGTACCCCCCCCAACTGCCCCCAGTGTGTGCTGCTCCTCTCCCTGAGTCCATGTGTTCTCATTGTTCAACACCCGCCTATGAGTGAGAACATGCGGTGTTTGGCTTCCTGTTCTTGTGTCAGTTTGCTGAGAATGATGGTTTCCAGATTCATCCAAATCCCTACAAAGGACACGAACTCATTGTTTTTTATGGCTGCATAGTATTCCGTGGTGTATATGTGAAGATTCTGATGCTTCCAGGACAGGCTGAGCCTCACCCTACCAGTCCCAGGCCCAACCTGACCCTGGTCTTGACCTTGACCGTTGAGTCTCAGTCCTGTCCCAGGCTTAGCCCAATGCTCCCGTCAGCCTCATCCCTCAACTCTGCCCCAAAGTTGCATTTACCCCAGACAGTTCCGACCCCTGTCCCAGGCTGAGCCCCAAAGAATCCCAGATTGCCCCTCAGCCTCATGCAGCCCAGAAACAGCCTTTATTTAAAGTAGGAAAATAATGGACAGAAAAAGTGAACGGTATAGTTCAGCCCTCCCACTTTGGCAGCTCCACTCCAATATCATGTGCCTCCGTGGGCCAATTTATTGAGACTGTCAGGGCCATGCAGTAAAAAGACCACCTCGCTTGGGCCTGAGTCCAAGTTTTTTCACTTACCAGTGACGTCACCTTAGGCTAAGTTCCAAGAGGCACTTTCTGAACCCCTTTTGTGTCCTTTTCTCACCACAAATGGCGATGACAAGGGTTTTGCAGCCCAGCGCCCGCCCGGGAGTCCTTTGTACACTGCGGGATACCGCAGGGTTTCCCATTCAGGGGGACTCAGGACTGGGCTTCCTGTCGCTCCCCTGCCAGAAAGGGCCGTTCTTTTCCCAACACCGCAGGTAAGCTAGGCCTTCCACAAATCCCCGACCTGCCAACAGGATGTTTGTATGAGGCTCCCGAAACAGCGTTGACCCTGGTGCCATCAGCCGACCTAGTTTTATTTCGGTTTCCTTAAAAGAAAATGTTATCCCAGTTCACTCTGTGTAGTCTGACAAATGTGTTTCTTTATTAGGGTGAACCCAGCCCTTGGAGGCAGCAGAGCAGGTCACATGCTGGCAAGGTTGCCATGGAAATTATTCACTTTTATTGAATTATTCATTTGCAGCGTCCACCTAGAACGTCCCCCCAGGCTCACAGCTGTGACAGACACTTGTACAGAGAGACGTGTGTGGCCAAGGGCACCTCCGCACGTCGGCAGCTCTCCCAAGAGCTGCCTCCTGCCAGGGGCAGAGCAGAGAACTTTGAGTCTGAGACCCTGGGTCCTCCCGCCCCCATCTTTGTTCAGGGGACAATGGCTCTACAGTGATTTAGTGTGCACACTAGGGCTCCAGACTGCCAGGTTCAAGTCTCTTCTTTCCCTCTTCTATTTCCTCTACTGAAAAGTTGGAATAGGAAGGTACCCACCTCCCCAGTTGTTATTATAATTTTTTTTTTTTTTGAGATGGAATTTCGCTCTCGTTGCCCAGACTAGAGTGCAATGGTGTGATCTCAGCTCACTGCAACCTCTGCCTCCCGGGTTTCAGTGAATCTCCTGCCTCAGGCTCCTGAGTAGCTGGGATTACAGGAATGCACCACCACACCCCGCTAATTTTTGTAGTTTTTCAGTAGAGACGGGCTTTTTCCATGTTGGTCAGGCTGGTCTTGAAACTCCTGACCTCAGGTGATCCACCCACCTCATCCTCCCAAAGTGCTGGGATTACAGGCATAAACCACCAAGCCCAACCTGTTATTACATTTTAGACACAAAAATATTTAACCCACAAAGTGTGATGTTGGCTTTTATTTATTTATTTATTTTTACAAATTATGTGATTATGGGTCTCAGTTTTCCCCATCTATACAATGAAGACGACCAACCAGATAATCCCAAAGGAAGCCTCCAGCTCTGATACTGCCTGCCATTGACGATGAAGCCAAATGGCATTGTCTAGCCTGAATTCCTAAGTATCTCAGAGACATAAAATCCATTTTCTCCAGGAGACGTTTTCCTCTTCCCAGTGGGGGTCACAGGTCATTCTTGCAAAGTGAGTGTGTGTTAACGACTCAAAACAAGCCCGGTTCCAATTTCAAAGTCAGGGGAAGGATGAGTTCTGCCTGCCTTTAAATCTCCCAGGCTAGGAGTGGGGCGTGATGTTGCACCATCAATAGCCTGGTGGCTCACCACCCCCATCTGCGACTTGAAGGGCTCGTTGGGGCATGTTGGTATTGCTTTCAAACAGCTGGTTCTCGGTAGAATGAAGAAAGATGGGCAATGTGATGTTTGCATGGTTCTTTTTTTGTATTCTCAGCTGAAACCAGTTTCTAAAGTGACCACCTCAACAGATGTATAAAGATATAAATAGAGGGGGGATGTTATCTCAGAAGCATTGGAAATCACCTACATGCCCATTACTAGAGCAGCGGCTGTATACATTGCTAATTCTTTTCCAATAATTTACTACGCAGACATGAAGAGTGAGCGAGACATACACTTGCTGACAAGCCTGGATGCATAAGACCCAGGGCCGTGTCAAAAGAGATGTAAAACAGCAAGTGCTATAAAATTTCATTTAACTCAAACCTATACATATAAATATACAGCCCAGGTGTCTAGGGCCAGCCTATAGTTTTAGATCTAGAAAAGGTTGGCTTGAACCTCCCATCCACAACTTGGAGAGCCCCCGATCACATATTTTTGGAAATTTCTGAAGGAATTTTCTTGACGGGGTCACATCCGGATTCTCTAGCGCCTAGCTACCCTCCCCACACCTCCATCCTGCTGAATGTGCTCAAGGTCGGGATTGTCTCACTGTCTCATGTTCCAGTCTTCCTTCCACACCATGACTGCCCAATATAGATTCAGCCTTTTCCTTATCGTCTCCCCCAGTACACTGACACTGGGTCTGTGTGTGTCGGAAGCATTCTTGAAGGCTTGGGGAAGCCCGTGGAAGGCTTTTCCTATCAACAAAGCAAGCAACCTGAAATTCAGTCATTAGGTGTCCCTGCTTTTCAAATGGCCCTTGACGACTCCCATGCCCAAGGCCCCAGCCTCCTGCTGGGTTGCGCTTTGCTCCTTTCTTTTTCTTTCTATTTTCAGCTCTATCGCTCTCCCTCTAGTGCTTGATTGGCCCTGGGCGCTTCAAGCTCCTCTCACTTTATGAAGCAAAGCGATTCAGTTCCTTTCCTGCCTCAACCTCACATTCAGATCTAGGCCACTCTTGCAGGTATCCAAACCCATGGAGGGGCTCAGGGTCAGCTTCCAAGAGGCTCTGCACTAAACAGAACTTGTCCTCCTTAGAGAGCAGTTGGGGCGGTAAATAGCAGTGTACCACACACACACACACATACACACACACACACACACACACACACACACACACCACGCATTAAAAAAAAAATCAGTCTGGAATTGTGTTCACCATAATGTTAACAGCGGTTATTTCTGAGTAATTATATTTTAGGTAATTTTTGTAACTATCTTGTTATAATTATATTTTATTATATTTGCCTAAATATATTATTTTTTGCCTAACATATAATTTTGGGCAAAAAATAATAATTTTAGGCAAAAAAATTTTTCTTTATATATTTTTGTGTTATTTGAACTTTCTAAAATGAGCATATATTAGTTTCCCACTCTGAGCAGGGAGCAGACGAAGAAATTTTGGGGGAAGACAATATCCTTTGAGATGGAGAAGCCCAAGTTTCCCCTCTTCCCCCAGGTAGTCCATGAGTACATCCTTTTAATGCTCCCGCCTCAGTCAGCCACTGCCCAGACCTCACTCCCAGCTCCTGCTCCGACTCTCTCAGCACTGTCCCACCTGTCCCAGCCTGTGGTGCCACAGAGGCCGGCAGGCAGCCAACTCAGACCTCCTAGGAGTCCAGCAGAAACGGACTCTCTGTTCACAGCAATTTGAAGAGGCAAGGGTGCAGAGAACCGGCAGGGCCTGGGCCATTTACAAGCACCCCTCCCCTGCTCATTTTTTGCAGAAATTATTGAACTATGTGAGCCGCACATGGACGGGATTTGCCAGGAACAGGGCTCAACATCATACCTCACCTTGTGAACAGAGCCTCGGCCTCTGGAGAAGGGGTGGGGAGCTGGAGAGAGGAGGAGCATCAGGAGGCCTGGGGAGCACTTCCAACACTACCCCCTCCAACAGATGCATCCCGTATCGCTACCAGTACAGTGTGTTTTGATGGGTAAGTCACCACTGCTCTCTTGTCGAAGTGACGGGAGATTGGTAAAGTTGCTTTTGTTGCCAAGAAACTCATAAAGTCAACGCATGCTCAGGAAGAGAACATGTAGGTTCATTTATGCAGAGTGAGGCTTGAGATTTAGGAGAGGAGGTTTCAGACTCCCCCTCCGTCCCACCCCCAACCTGGCCTGGATTTCTGCCCAAAGACCTGTCTGAGGCCAATATGAATCATGTAACAGGAAGAGGATTTTAAATCCATTTCCCATGGTACCTGGCATTGAGCCAGCCACTGTGGGTACTAGACACCCTTTTGTCAAATCAAGCTCTTATAGAACGATCTTCCCTCTTTATAAAGCCACCATTCATCGAGAGCCTTCTGTGGCGCGGGCACCATGCCATGTGCTTTACTTATGTCATAGTCCATTAAACCATCACACTAGGGCTGCAAGGTAAAGTGTTATTGCCCACTTTTTTATAGATGAGGAAACTGCATCTCACAGAGATGAACATAAGTAACTAACCAAGGGTCCCATAGTCCATTAGTCAGCTCTTGTGGCAATAACGCTGTGCAGCACACACTGTCTGCAGATTGAGGACGTGACAGCAAGCACTCACTTCTCACTGACAGCCGTGGCTCTCATGGGCTGGGCTCCAGGCTGTGGGTTGGACTGTTTCAAGTATCTCATTCTCCTGGGACCAGTGGTTACCCACTCCATTCCTCTCATAGCAGATGGCAGGAGAGCCAGATTCTAAGCTAAGACATGCAAATATGAAACAGTCTGTTGGCCAAGACCCACCTCTGTGGGAGAGGGAAATATATTTCACCTCTTCTATTGAGAGATCTTGTAAGGTCACATGGCAAAGGGCATGGATGTATCATTCTAACACCAGGAGTCAGGGAACACGGATACAATTTGTATACATAGCTGGTGGAGAGGTGAAGCCAGGTTCACACTGAGATCCTTGCAGTGCTAAAACTCACTGTCAGTCACACCACGGCCCTTCCTCCGTCCCCTCTGTGAGTGACATGCTAAGCTCTAGTCTCAAGATGTAGGTGGCATGGAAAGAGAAGCCTGAAAGACTTAGCAGACCTCAGGAGAAAATCAAGCCTAGGGTGCTTGCTTAATGCACTTATTGCGGTGGTAGTTACTCTGGGGGAAGACAGCTGTGGACCTTTGAAGACTGGATGGGGAGCCAAGGAGGAAAATGACCCCCCTCCATCAGAATCAGATTCAGCAGGAATGCTTGCTCCCTGCCCACCCGGGACCATTGAAACTGTTCATTCCTCTCCATCTTCTAGCATGAGCATGCCCCAATGTCTAAGACAGGGTGCCCTCTACAATCTGAGACAGCATTCCCCACAATATTTCCTGCAGTGCACCCCCAAGATCTTATCAGTGAACTTCAGCTCTTGGAACATTAGTAGGGGATAACACTATTAATATCTGGGGCAGTTTACTTCCAACATCTGGAGCTCAAGATACCCTAAACAGGACTTGGCAATCACAAGGAATAGCCAGTGTCCTGGGTGTAGGATCTGAGGCCCTGACTTACAGGCTCAGCTTCTGAGGTTCATCTCTGGGCCCGGGCTTCCCTGCTGCTAAAATGGGGTTGGGCTATATAGCCTGTGTCCAAAGCCCTTCCCAGCCCAGCAGTCCCAGGAGGCCAACCTACTGTTGGGGTATTCTAGACTCAGTGTTTGGCTGTGTGGTCCCCTTCGTCTTCCCAATTTCACCTGTCCTTGTCACATACAGCCCAGAGCACTTAGACTTCTAGAAGAAAACAGGTGATTAGGAGACAGGAGGGCTGTGCACACGGGTCTCGTTACGCAGGGCTGAGCCTGGATCGCTCAGCCTGCATGGGGCTCAGAGCTGTCCAGGTCAGGGGCTTCCTCACAAAGCCCACAACAGGCTTGGATTGGAGAGCCCATGAGGCAAACCATGGAGGCAGAGCAAGGGGTGTAGCTCTGGCTACTCCAAGTGGGAGCCGCAGACCAGTGGTAGGAGCATCACCTGGGGACGTGCTAAGAATGCAGACTCTTGGCTGGGCCCGACGCCTCACACCTGTAATCCCAGCACTTTGGGAGGCTGAGGTGGGTGGATCCTTTGAGGTTAGGAATTCAAGACCAGCCTGGCCAACATGGTGAAATCCTGCCTCTTCTAAAAATACAAACAAAATCAGCTGGGTGTGATGGTGGGTGCCTGTAGTCCTAGCTACTCAGGAGGCCAAAGCAGGAGAATTGCTTGAACCCGGGAGGCGGAGGTTGCAGTGAGCCAAGATCGCGCCTCTGAACTTCAGCCTGGGCGACAGAGCTAGTCTCTGTCTCAAAAAAAAAAAAAAAAAAAAAAAAAAAATGCAGAGTCTCAGGCCCTTCCTGGGACCCCTAAATCAGCATTGAACATGGTCCCTGGGTGATTTGTGTGTACATTGCAGTTTGAGAAGCACTGGCATCGCCAATGCTGGTATCTTCCCTTATTCCCTCATCTTTGCCATTTCTCCTGCACACTGGCTCCTGGGGCGCCTTCCCTCCCGGCAGCCCACACCTGTGATTATCTGCCAGAGGGCTGCCCTCAGGCTGCTGGAGTCCCCTTTGCCTGTAGCACCAAGAGCCAGAGGGCTTGGAAATTTACATCCACACATGGGCAGCCCTTAACCCAGAGGTTCCAGAACTTCCGCAGTCATAAAGCCCTTGGAGTCTCAGTAATTTTTCACAGCACTTATTCCTAGGCTAAAAAAAAAACAAAACAAACCTAACAGTTCCATTTATTATGTAATGAGGTGCAAACAGCTTAACTATTATTTATAGCTTAACAACTTAGCAGCTGTTTACAAATATGATACCTAAAAATTAAAACAGGAAATGATGTGTTGATTTCACTCATAAATAACCACACTTACTTATTCATGGGAAGTGTGTGCCTGTTGGGCACTGCACAACTTTTCGATTCTTAGAATCATATTGATGCCACCACCCTCATTTCCTGCCCTACGTTGATTTCCATTCAGTGCTTGCTTTTTATCACAACTTCTGCTCGACACTCAGCTTCACAAAGATG
Source organism: Cebus imitator (assembly GCF_001604975.1). Classification (NCBI taxonomy): domain Eukaryota; kingdom Metazoa; phylum Chordata; class Mammalia; order Primates; family Cebidae; genus Cebus; species Cebus imitator. The sequence continues at coordinate 5,751,100 of NW_016107430.1, read as the reverse complement.
TGACATCAGCCAAGGAAATGCAGGATGGTCTAATGTTGAAGCTGTGAACTGTCTCAGGAGTGGAGTCTGGCAGCTGTTGCTGAGTTTTCCTTTAAAACATAAAATATCCTATGGCACTGGGGGTATCTTGGCACACAGTTTGAGAACCATGGCCTAAGTCATACTTGAGGTCATCAGGAACAAATACTCCAGCTCCCTCACCCTAATGGGGCCAGCTCTGAGGCATGACGGACCTTGTCTACTGTTAGACTAAACCAAGTTCCCCTGTGTGGGCCCCCTGCCCTTCCCAATCTCACTTCTCCACTCACCTCCTGGTTTATCTTGGAAACATTTCCTAATGCATATCTTTCGCAGAAGTCTTCACATCAGGACCTGTTTCCAGAAAACCCAGCCTAAGAAAAAGGTGACCAGGAAGATAAGGGCTGGGGATCCAGTTAGGAGGCAACACTGTCATGCAGGGAGACCACCTGGGATGCTGGTAGTGGATGGGCACAGGAGACCAAGTCGGGAAATACTAAGGATGTGGAATTAGCAGCCTTGGTCACCAGCCAAACATAGATGGCAAGAGAATCTCAGAGTATGGAGATGCCACTATCAGCCATGTGAAGACTAAGAGTCAGGGCAAGTTAGGGGGAAGGCAGGGAGTACATTTTCTAACACATGTTGTTCAAACCTTGAAATCCCAGTTCTAAAAAAAGGGGGGAAAGTCAAGCAGGCAAACTTTTCCACCCAGTTTTTAAAAAAGGTTCTGTTTAAGTGTATGCTCAATGTGCTGTTCACAGCTTCATTAACCCCCCCTTAATAATTATACTAATTACTGCACTCTCCGAGTAAGGATGGTTCAGAAGCCCCAGCTCATGCTCACCTTCAGATGGCAGACAATGCACTCCTGTGTCATGGCATGTGACTGCTGCACCCTGAAGCATTTCAGGCAAACAGAGGCAGCACCTGTGAAATGTCATGGCTGGGCAGGGGGTGTGGCTCGAGCTGCCTGCCAGCACTCACAGTGGCAGAGCCACACTCCACAGAACCAGACACCAAAGCCTTGGTTCTCTGAAGGGGCCAGTGAAGGGGTGGGATCTACTGTCTTAGCCTTCCGAGGACCCATGGGGAATATCCTTCCCATTTGGTGCCTCATTTATTCCCCCAACAGCCTTGGGATGTGAGTGTTGCAATGTCCATTTTGCAGGCAAGAAACCTGAAGCTCAGCTGCAGTTTTATTATTCATCCAACACATGTATTCTGAGCACCTACTATGTGCTAGTTACTCTCAAAGGGCCTGGGAGTAGAACAGTAAGAAAACCCAACCCAGCCCTGTCCCACCCTACTTCTAGTGGAGACAGATAATGAGTAAATTAAGGTAAGTGGTGAAGAGATTGAGGACAACAGAGGCAAAGACAGGAGGAGAGGGTAGGGGGCAGCTTCACATAAGTGGCCGGCTCAGGGATGCTTATCTGGGGGAGGAGGTTTAAGCTAGGACCTGAAAGAAAGGAGCAAGCAAACCACGGGCAGTTTGGAGAAAGCAGATGCCAAAAGGAAGTGGCACTGAGCACAAAGGACCTGGCAGGTGCCTGCTTGTTGAGTTGAAGAACAGTGAAAAGCCCAGTGCGGTGAAGCAAAGGAGGAGGTTCTGTATTTGTCTATTTGGCATCTGATATGGTTTGGCTGTGTCTCCACCCAAATCTCACCTTGAATTGTAGCTCACATGATTCCCACATGCCGTGGGAGGGACCCAGTGGGAGGTAACTGAAGCATGGGGGTGGGTCTTTCCCGTGCTGTTCTCATGTTAGTGACTAACTCTCACGAGATCTGATAGTTTCATAAAGAGGAATTCCCCTGCGCCAAGCTCTCTCTTTGCCTGCTGCCATCCATGTAAGACGTGACTTGCTCTTCCTTGCCTTCCACCATGTCTGAGGCCTCCCCAGCCATGTGGAACTGTGATTTCTTTAAACCCCTTTCCTTTATAAATGACCCAGTCTCGAGTATGTCTTTATTAACAGCATGAAAACGAACTAATACAGCATCCATCCATCACAGGGCCGATTTAACTATTTTCCTATTTTCTGTATAGACGCTTTGGCATTCAGGGATCTTACAGGCCCAAGAAGATATTTCCCTTCTAAAGGATACCCAACTCTTAGAGAAAGCAAAGGGCACAGCTGGGAGCATGTCTTTCATCTACAGACCAACAAATCCAGAGTCTAAGCCCCTAGCCATCACCTTACCTAACCTCACACACAGGGTCAGTACTTCCCTTGTCCTAAATCCTCCAAAGACCAGGTCCCAGGCAACTCAGGAACTCCCTTGAGCCCAGAGCCCACCAGAATTATTCAAACTAGCCAGCCCTAGGCGACTTACCTGGCCCAGCCTTGCCGTTCTCAGGAAACCCTAGTAACAGCTGTGACCCATGCCTTCCCTTGTTTCCACTTCTGCCTCCCAACCAGTGCTGGTGCTTCCACCTGCAGCCCTGGGTGGTGGGCTGTGCTGGGGAACTGGGAGGAACATTAAACCTTTCTCCCAATGGAGTTGAACTCTCCGTGACATCCCTCGGTCACCAGGCCCTTTTAATTATTTGGAAGGAAAGCAGCAGGCATTGCTCTTCTGCAAAGGGGCAAATAGCTTCAAGAGGAAAAGGGGTGAACAGTGGCCTCCTGGCTGGGTGGGGGTGGGGACAGAGAGGAGCAGGGAGGAACTCAGAGGAAGAGCAGAACAGACACAGGCATCCATGATTCCTGGCAGGGGCATTCCAGTGTCTGGGCTGGCATCCCAGAGCTGGATCCAGGGCCATGACCGAGCTAAGAAGGGGGCTTCCATGTGCACAGGGAGGCCAAGTAGAGGGCCATGGGAGTTACATTTCTGATTCTTCCCTGGTTTGGGCCAAGGCAACTCCAACAGGGCTCTTCTCCTGCCAATCACATAGACTCAGGGAAACCCAGACAGAACAGGGAATTCTAATGAGTTTGTCTGGGAGGGTGCTGGGTCTGGGCTTGGCAGAGACGCCCTGCTCCCAGAGAGTGCCACCTGCAACCAGAAACACTTCCCGGGTCAGGGTGAGGAGTGTTCTCGGCTGGGACAGTTTAGGGCAGGTGGACACAGTGTGCCTCTGTGTCATCTAGAATGAGGACCCTCACTTGGGGGACAGATGAGAAAAAGCTACAGACACAGCCTCTTGGGGACAATGTTTGCCAGGGTGCTTTAGGGCAGAGAAAATTGCATCCCCTCCTCCAGCCAACTTGCAGCACAGCTCGTTGAACAGAATGGGCACAGAAAGACAGCTGACCTCAGCCCCTACCCCCAGGGAGGTTTCCCACTCCTAGGAGCAGGAAACTGCCCAGCCTCAGGGATAGGCAGGCACTGAGTCCATTTCAGAATAACAGAATCTGCCTGTGTCTCCAGAGTCCTTTGCTTCCTTTCCATGGGTTAACCACACAGGATCCAAAATTCTAGCTGTTGAAGAAATGGTGAACACCGCTTGAGAAACTTCAGGCAAATTCTGGGAAATACTCCCCATCCCTCAGCAAAATATGGACTTCCAGGGAGAACGCAAGGAGTCTGGTTAGCTGGCCCCCGCCCCCGCAAAATGCCTTGGATGATAAATTCGATGCCAGAAAAATAAATAAATCTGTGGGTGTGTTTCCCCTCGAGGATCTGCCACGATAAAATTGTAATGAATGAGAATGTTTCTGGGTTATGTGTTGGAAAATTAGCACAGGCTTGCATTAATTGAAATTTTGTTCTTTATGTATATCAATTCCCTTTTATCCTTCTGGGATTCACCACAGAGAGAAAGACACTGAGCAACAGATTAATCCACGTGTTGTCAGCGACAATGATAAATTGAGGTTTAAAAGCCTACATGGAGATAAATTATTATTAAAATCCAGGCCTCCCCTCTCCTGTTAAGTCTGTAGAACCAAGAATTTGTTAAAATAGTGAGCTGCCTTTCATTAAGCTCACTCCTCGGGATGTGTCCTAGACTGTGGCTTCTCAGTCCCCAGAGGCTTTTTCTTTGCCTTACAGGTGCTATTCCTTCAGGGCTGGCCTTCCCACTCTCACTCTCCCCTGGGTCATCATATAGCTTCCTCTCACTTGGCCTCAATTGCTAAATCTATCTCTATGACCCCCATCCCTATGTCTGTACCCTGAGTTACCAGGCCTGTAGATCCAGCTGCCCTGGGCCCCTCCTAAGATCTTGGACTCAGCACAGCCAAGACTCCATGTTCCATTTTCTCCCCAAACTTGCATCTGCTCCCTTGTTCCCAACTTACCAGTGCCATCATCCACTCACTTATGAAGTCACTGGCATCATCCTGGGCTTATCCCATCCTCTTACCCTCCCACCCAATCAGACCCACTCCCTCTTCCGTCCATAGCCCTCTTCTCTGCACCCCAAGTCACTTCCCTGTTCGGATCTTCATCAGCTTGCCCTGGATATTGTAATTACCTCCTCAGTGGTCTCCTTGGCTTGAGTCTCCTCCCAGCCCCTTCTTTAACCTCCAAATCCATGGTCTTCCTAGAGCCTTGCCCCTATCACTCCTCTGCAGCAAAACCTCTAGTGATTCCTCATGGTGTCCAGGGCAAAGTATAAACATCAAGGCTCTTTGTGGTCCAGCCGCTCCCTGGCTCCATGCGGAGACGTACCCATCTTCACTCCATCAAGATCCTTGATGTCTTCGGAGCACTGCATATTGTTCCTTGTGCCTTTGACTGGGCACCTTTTCCTTGGAATATCTTCACCCTTCTCTGCCAGTTGATGTTGACTTCGTGCTCAGCTTTGGAGCCCACACTCCCACGGGATGGTGCTTGCTGCTCACCACAGGGCACTTGGCACAGTTCTTCTGCAGCCTGAGTCACCTGGTTTGTGGTGTTCACCATCGCTTTCCTCACTCTCTGGCTACACCGTGAGCCAGGACGTGAGATGTGTGTGCACCAAAGTCTGGGTGTGTGCACCCAGCTACGTCTGTGCTGGAGGTAAAAAGGCGGGCAGGACATTGGCTTGCATCAGAAGTCAGCAGGAGGGGAACACCACTCTTCTAGACACTCAGGGTCCTGTTTCAGCCACTTTGGGAGAGCTTAGGACTCTAGAGGCCTGAGACACCCCCCGCACCCCCTTCACAGACCCGTTTCCTCCTTTCTCAGCTCCTGCAGACATTTCCAGGATCCTACTCTCTCTCAGAAGCTGCAGGAGTCCCAAAACACCATTACCAGCATGTTATCATAGCTCCTCACACTACCATGGGGCTGGAGACAGCTCGGAGAGTAATGAATTCATATTCGTGTATTCCCACGATTAACATACTGAAAGCTTCCCTCATTAAAATTACAGTACCGCAAACACTTCCTGGTTAGCTTGGACAACAAAGAAGCTTCTCTCCAAGGGATAAGAAGTTGTTTCAAGATGAAGGTGTTATCTGGCTTGTCATATCTGATTTCTCAGGCCAATAATAATAATAATAATTCCCTGTCTCGTTCTCATTCTTTTTCTCCCCAGCCACCTCTCTCTCTCTCTCTCTCTCTCTCTCTCCTCTCCTCTCTTCTGCCTCCTCTCCTCTTTCACTGTGTGCCAACCCCTCTGCAATTTCCCAAGTAACAATAAAAGAGATGACCTTCTACGTAATCAGCCATTGCAATTTGAGGGTGAATATTCAATTAGTTCCAGGCCAGGGATTCTTGATCAATATTGCCTTCTCACGGCAAAACAGTGTAACAAACTCTCTTATTAAGCAATTCTAAGTCCCAGTGCTGATACCCATGACCGACAGTTAATCTGCACTTTAATTAATACCTGCTCCTCGTTGGCTAAAGCTGTGGATTACCCACAAAGGTTTTCAGTCCCCTTCCCAGTGAAGCTGGCTGCAGCATGGCTATTGTGTGAAGTTGAAATAAAGTCAGAAGCCCAGCTTAACCTGGCCCTTTGGTGCCAGACCTCAGGGGTTTAGAAATACAATAACAGATCCTCAGGAATGGAGGGGCCCTGAATTGCAGTGAGAATCAGGGGAAGAAAAGCCACAATTTCTGGGGAAGGAAATCACCCTCCTACACACACTGGTATACATTCCTGCACTCACATTCATATTCCACATCTCTACCAAGTGACTCCTCATCATCTACTTGCATACCTTCAACCACGGGGGGCTTACCACCCAGCAGAGATCCAGTTCTCTTCTCTGGCCAGCTATGATTATGAGATGGATTCTGCCTCTACTGAGAATGGATTTTGCCTCCGTGGGTCCTGGCTTTGTATGTCAGGCTTGTTGAACTCCCTTTCTCTTCAATATGCCCAGTACTCCCTGCCCCTGCCCTTCCAGTGGCTCCCTTGGCCTCTGAAAAGATCCCTTGGTGGTGGACTGCTAAGGGCCTCCATGATAATAACAGTGACACCAGCAGTCATAACTTGCTGAGTGTTTGCCACATGACGGTCCCCTGCTTAGCATGTGGTAGCTGTTTTTTAACCCTTATAATCACACTGTGAGGAGGACGCTTCTCTCATTCCCTGTTTTATAGCTAGGGAAACTGAGGCATTGTGGACTTAGGTGATGTGTTCAAAGAGATGTTACAGATTTAACAAGGTTGGTCTCTCCTTCACTGAAGATTCAGGAGTAACCTCCTGGGCAAGCCTTCATGATTTCTCCAAGGGCAGGGTCCTCACCCACCCCACTGGGCTCTTGCCATGCCTCCTCCATGCTTCTGCTGCTGCCCTCATTTCTGGGTATTGCAATTCACCTGGTTTTTGGCCTTGTCTAACATTGTCTGCCCCACCTTCTGCTCTTTGGGCTTCTCTGGGATAGAGGTTGAATGTGCCTCATTCATTGGTAATATCCCACACTTAACACAGAGCCTTGTTCTTAAATTGTATTATATCTTCAAGGAATAATAGGACTCAAACTTCTATGGAGGCTGCTCTGACCCAGACCAGCATGCCCACAGATAAGATATCAATCAAAGGAGAAGCTAAATGTCAGGAGAGCTCCATAAAGATAGCTTGGATAGATGCATAGGAGAAAAGGCAAAATAGGCATAGTAAAATTCAATAACAGCAGCCAGCACTCATTGGTCACTGGTGCACATAAGACAGGGCTCAGAGACGATCAGTCAGTTGGTGAGCAGGTGACCAGTTATCTACTCCAAAACCACCCACTTAACCATCCCACTAGTGTCCTGCTGACTAAGAGTGTTCTCGCTGGCAGTGCCCGCTGGTTTACTGAGTAGGACCCAGGTCTTCTAGCTCCTAATTCATCACTATTGCCCCTATTAACCCATCACTCTTCTCTGCCCTTTCTCTCCTCAGTACTCAAGTATCATTAACATCTCACCAAGCATGTGGGCACTCCCTTAGTGACTCAGTGACTTAGTGACTATGATTATAATGTGACATATAAACTATGGAGTGGTTGCAAGGTGGAAGACCAATCCCAGTGGGCCATCTCTGAGTGGGATATCTCTGCAGGTGACTTGAACAGAGTAATTTCCTGCCACCATGGGATGTCCAGCTGGATGCATGTGAGTTACTTAGACGTGGAACCTCTAGACTCTGCAATGGTTTCCGACAATGCTTGCTGCCTGGTTTTGTGGCCTGTATAGTCCCCTCTGACATCATACCAGGCTAGCCTATGTGATCAACAGAGCATGGCAAAAGTAATGGTATGTGGCTTCCAAGACTAGGTCATAAAAGACACTACTGCTTCCATCTCCATCTCCCTCCCTTGAATTACTCCTTCTGGGGGATGTCAGTTACCATACCGTGAGGACACTCAAGCAGCCTGTGGCACTGCCTGTGTGAACAGCAACAGAAGCCCCCTGCCAACACACAGCACTGTCTCCCTCTGCTCAGGCGGCTATCACAAAATACCATGGACTGGGCAGCTTATAAACAACAGAAATTTATTTCTCACAGTTCTGAAGGCTGGGAGTCTAAGATCAAGGCACCAGTAGGTGCAGTGTCTGGCCAGGGTCCACTTCCTGCTTCATAGACGACCATCTTTTCAATTAACTTCACATAGCAGGAGGGAGGAGGAGTCACTTTCATGCCTCTTTTCTTAATCCCATTCATTAGGCAAACCCTCCCGAATCACCTCTCAAAGGCCCCACCTCCTAAAAACATCACCTTGAGGTGCTGGATCTCAGTATCCCCATGCTAAACCTTGGGTTGTATGGAGGACTTCTGGACGCTCCTGGCACCACCAGCCTGCTGATGAGACTCTGATCGGGTTGCCCAAGGTGCTGCTGGGGCCCAGTCCAGCCAGTGAGGGTTAGGATTTCCTAACCCTAGTCCTTGAGGGCTAGGATTTCAACACATGAATCTGGGGGAGACACAAATATTTAGATCATAGCAAGCACCAACTTGACAACCACCTGAGTGAGTGACATTGAAGGCAGGGCCTCCGGCTCCAGTCAAACCTCCAGAGGATGGCAGCCCTGCGGAGACCCTGAGCCAGAACTGCTCACCCAGGCTGCTCCCAAACCCTGACCTGTAGAAACTTTGGTAGATCATAAAATCTGATGGTTGTTTTAAGCCATTAACTTCGGTGTAACTTGTTATACATAGCAGGCAGTGAACGCAGCGAGATATCCTACCTCGCACCCCAGGATTCACTTTGTCAATAAACTTTGGTGGTATTTGTGTTCTGAAGAATTGCTCATCCAAATGCATGCTCGCAGGCATGACCATTTTCTTCTGCATCATCCTGTCCACGGGAAGAACCCTCATTCAGTGACAGAGATCTGAGGGCACCACCTCACAGGGCCATTTCCATGCCAAAGTAAGGCAGGGGACATACCAGTTGTGAAACGGGTGTCTGGATTCATCTCAGGTCTGTGGTTAAGCAACACCAAACCTTAATCATGACAAAATTTCTCTTTATTAGTGAAGATTAATAAAAGTGTAGATTGAATATCTCAGTGTGGGATATAAGGACCTCCTGCAGCAGAAACCCCTGAGGGAAGAAGGAGAGGTTGGATGAGAATAAACATTATCAAACAAATTTAGAGAATCAGAGCTTCGCTGTCCTTTCCAAGACATGAGCTACTTAGCGAGGGTGGGCCCAGCTTATGTGTGCATCCTCTGTGGTAGAAGAAATGCATTAAAATGCGGTCTGACTTCAGACTTGAGCTTTTGGGTGCTAGGATGTCTTCAGAAGAGCACCTGGGGCAGGTAATACTGTCTCAGGCCCCTGCCGTGTGTGAACTGGGGAAGTGGTTTCCAGGCACAGACAGTAAGACACACTAGCCTCTGAGACCTCCCAGTCTTGGATCTCACACAGTTCTTCAGTTCCCATACATTCATCAAACCACGTGTTACACCTTGCCAACTAAAACAAGTGTATATTTTTAAGGAGAAATTAATACATATGTTTCAAATTCATCTTATGTGGAAACTATCAAAATATTGTGCCTGGAGTAAAGTAACATCTAGAAAAGGCTTTTGGTAGTTTTGCCAGGTTTTTACATGACTCTCAATGGGACTGGGTTCTGGCCTTACTGCCTGCCAGAGTTTTTTTCGGTTTTGAGATGGAGCCTCGCTCTGTCTCCTAGGTTGGAGTACAGTGGCGCAGTCTCAGCTCACTGCTACTTCTGCCTCCAGGTGAAGCAATTCTCCTGCCTCAGCCTCTCAAGTAGCTGGGATTACAGGTGCCTGCCCCCATGCCCAGCTAATTTTTGTATGTTTAGTAGAGAGGATGTTTCACCATCTTGGCCAGGCTGGTTTTGAACTCCTGAGCCGTGATCCACCTGCCTTGGCCTCCCAAAGTGCTGAGATTACAGGCATGAACCACCATGCCTGGCCCAGAGTTTTACCAGTCAGTGCCAATGTCACCTCCCCCAGACAGTTCCCCGCATCCCAGCTGCTCAGCTATCTGGAGCTACCCCTCCTCAGAGCACAGGAGGCTCCTAATCAGGGCCATGGCATATGGAACTGCTCTTGTTCCCACAGGTCTCAAACCTCCCAGTCAGATTGTGAGCTGTCCCAGGGTGGGCATCAGACATCCTCCTCCCTGGATTCTGCGATCACACACCAGCGTGGGCTCACAGGTGTGTGTTAGGAGATGAGGTGGTGCTAGGAAGGCTGGACTGGCAGATGAGGAGGCAGGAAGAGCAGGGGCAACCAGGGCTCTGAAGTTTGGTTTCTGAGTCCTCAGCTTCTTAGAATTGTCCTTCTCCTTAGGCACATTCTCAGGGGTGACACCAAGGCAGAGTCCAACAGATAATCCTTGTGCCTTCCCTACTGAGCCAATTGAGTCTTTTGGAGGAAGAGGAAGAACACTGACTCTAACCTGGCCACACTGACTCTAACCTGACCACCCAAGAGGCCCTGATGGCAGCTGCAGGTCCCAGTCACTGATAGAGGGTGGTCACGGCCCTACATGAAGCCACCATCTCATCCACAGACACAGGTGTGGCCGAGCCAAAGACTAAAGCTGATATCAGCCTTAGACTGAGCTTCTACCAGAGCCCACAGCCTGTTTGGACTCCTGATCTGTGCCACAATTCAGTGTAATGGCTTAGTACACCTCTGCCCACTGCTGAGGCAGCCAGGGGTTCATACTCCTCTCCCCAAGTCCTCATTTCCATTCCCCCAGCTGCTATTAAGTTACGATCCTGTCTACTGTCTGGGCAACTCCCTGTCCTCAAAGACCCCATGAATTAACTCTTCTACTTTAAGGATATGTGGAAAGCAAAACGTCTCAAATAAGAGATGAGTTCCTTCCCTTTGGAAGGCTACACTAGATCATGCTCACTAAGCACAGCATCCTTGATAAGACCTGGCTCTCATCACAGCTCCCTCTCCTTAATCACCTTCCCTTCACTGTGGCTTCCCAGACCTCCTAAGCCCAGCGCTCAGCTCCCAGCAGCAAGCAGAAATGGACTCAGGGGCTGGTCCTCACTGATAAGATGGACAGGGTTTGGAATTTCCCTCTCTCTGGCAAGTCCTCCCAGCTTCTCCATGGGTCTTAGCCTTCCAGTATCTGCTGACATCGATGGTGCTGCTCAGAATGGCCACTTCATCCCCTTTTCTGGGGCACCTTCCTGTTATTCCTCTAAGGCAAAAAGCCAGGGTCATTTCCTTAGTGACAAAGGCCCAGTACCAGACGCAATGGCAGGGCAGCTACACAACTCTGCATTTTCATAAAGGGCAATGCTGAGGTTCTGCATGCACATCTATGTGGGCGTATGTGCTGGTTAAACACTGAAAGGAAGCCTGTGCTGCAACAGGATAATCAGGAGTATCAGGAGTGTAATTTCCATGCAAGAGAACAGCACCTTCCAAAAGTCCTCGTGGGGAACAAAGAGAAAGGCCTGGTGAGCGTTCCCGGGAGAAACCACAGGATGACAGGTCAGTGAAAGAACATTTGGGAGGGTGTTTCCTCAGTGAGGCTGCCCCTTTGGACAGAGCCACAGAGTATCAGGAAGTCGGCATCCTGTTTTGAAAGACTAGGGAAGACGAGTCTTGCAGGAAACATCATGCAACTCACATCATATTCTAGAAGAGACCTTTGGTGGCCGGGTGCGGTGGCTCATGCCTGTAATCCTAGCACTTTGGGAAGCTGAGGAGGGCGGATCGTGCAGGTTTGTTACATAGGTATACACGTGTCATGGTGGTTTGCTGCATCTATCGCCCCTTCATTCTACATTAGGTATTTCTCCTAATGCTCTCCGTCCCCAAACCCCCACCCCCTGCTATTCCTCCCCTAGCCCCTCACCCTCAAGGCCTCAGTGTGTGATGTTCCCCTCCCATTTCCAAAGGCCTAATATACACAATTCATAAGGAGCTTAAACAATTCAACAAGCAAAAACCAAACAACCCCATTAAAAAGTGGGCAAAAGACATGAACAGACGCTTCTCAACAGAAGACATATTCGCAGCTAATAAGCATATAAAAATGCTCAACATCACTAATCATCAGAAATACAAATCAAAATTACAACGAGCACCTGTAATCCTAGCACTTTGGGAAGCTGAGGCAGGCGGGTCACTTAAGGTCATGAGTTCAAAATCAGCCCCGCCAACATTGTGAAATGCCATCTCTACTAAAAGTACAAAAAAAAAAAAATAGCCAGGTATGGTGGTGCACACCTGTAATTCCAGTTGCTTCAGTGGCTGAGGCAGGAGAATCACTTGAACCCAGGAGATGGAGGTTGCAGTGACCGAGATCATGCCACTGCACTCCAGCCTGGGCAGCAGAGTGAGACTTCATCTCAAAAAACAAACAAACAAACAAAACCCACAATGAGATATCATCTCACACTAGTCAGAATGGCTATTATATAAAAAGTCAAAATACAGTCCTTTTAAAGCTGGTTTGGAGAATATTGTTGGGATATGCTACAACCATGTGCTGCTATATTCTAAAGCCCAGAATTAGAAATAGTCACAGGCAGAGCTGAACATTACCAGGACTCTTCTGCATGAAGCAGCAGCCCGGAATACACACTCTCTGCAGCAGGTGGAGTTCAAAGAGGAAGCAGAAGGAGAAACTAAGTTAGCTGGCCCAGGTCCCAGTCCCAAATGTACCAGTCCAATAATTCACTCCTCTTCTGGTAGAAGCACATGGAGGTTAAGGTGAGGAGAGAAGTCAGGATGTTTAAAGGTAACTTTTCCTTATGGAACATAGAGGAAAGAGGAAGACTTGTTTATCCCTATTGCATGCTAAGGAAGTCAGACTTTCTGCCTGTATATGGACTGCTTGGGTTTGGAAAGAATTCACAACTCCTGTCTTTGTTTCCTTTACTTTTATCCTTCCCCTTGGATTTTACCCTTCACAAATATAGTTTGCAAAACTATGCCCTGGCTACTGTAAATGTGTACAGTAACAATATACTCACATATTATTTGTATAATTAGAATATTAACGCTAATAACAAAAGACAAAGAAAAGATCATTGGGCCATTCATAATGTCATTCTCTGTTCACAACAGTGAGCAGAGGCATTACCTATTTCTATTTTTCAAGTAAATAAATGAGATTCAGAGAGGGGAACTGGGTTGCACTTGTCAGTGACCATGCCTGAGCCCATGGCCATGGGGTTCCTGGGCCTCCACCAGCTCACGCCACTCACTGTGCCTTTTAGGTAAGGATGGACTCAGAACCCTGTAAGCGCCCTTCCACGCTAGTGCTCAGACCCCACATCTGTAGGCTCACAACTCCCTTACCCCCACTATGAAACGTATGTTTGTACCCTCCTGAAACTCATGTGTTGAAGCCCCGTTCCCCAATGTGATGGTTTTAGGAGGTAGTGACTTTGGGAGGTAATTAGTGCCCTTTTGAAAAGAGACACGAGATATGATTTCTCCCCCCTCTATATGAGAGGACACAGAAAAAAAAAAAAGGAACTGTATGCAAACAAGGAAGAGAGTCCCCACTAGGAACCCAATATATGAGAGGATACAGGAAATGACAGCTGTGTATAAACAAAGAAGAGGGCCCTCACCAGGAACCGAATTGGCCAACACCCTGATCTTGGACTTCCCAGCCTCCAGAACTGAGATAAATAAATGTCTTTGTTTGAAAGCCCCAGCCTATGACATGCTAGTTACAGAAGCCCAAATGGATTAAGGCACTCCCTCCAAGAAGCATCAGTTTCTCTACACATATTCTGGGTCAGACCCCATCTGAGTCACTGGCAGATATCACTGCTAGACCAGTCTAGGGGACACATGTCCTATCCATTGATGCTTCAGGCAAACTCAAAGGTGATGCAGATCAATCCTCTATGTGACAGATGAGGAAACCAAGGCTCATGGAAGAGAGGGCCCGGACACTCTGCTCTGAGTAACCAGAGCCTGGCTTCTCCTGAGCATGCTATGTATGGTCATTTCTTGGAGGGATATGCCACAGGGCCTCTTCTCCTGCAGCACACGATCTGCCTGGAGCACACGATGTGCACTGATGAAGAACATGCTGTACAAGGTAGGCTGGAAGCACTGCCTAAGTGTGAGAAAGGGAATCCAGGTGCAGGATCTTCCTCCCCTTCTTGAGGGGTCACCTGAGCTTCAGCTGCATCTCCAGGGGAGAGCCAAGACTATGGGAGTCTGGGCTATGGGGTTGTGTCTATTTCTTATTTATTTTTAAGTGTCACAATGCTGAAGCCAGTCCAAAAAAATAAAAATAACATGCCACTGGAAGTGAATTCAATGAGCTACTTTTTAAAAATAAATTCATACAGAAAAAAAAATGCCTTGATCACAATCTATAGCATGCAGTTACCCTGTCTGCTATGCAGGAAGCCACAGGACTCTCTCACAAGAGGAGAGTGGGGATGTAGGCATCAGGATGGGGTGCCTGCCTGGGTACAACGGGCAGAATTTTTCCTGCAGCAGGGGAGATGGTGGATGACAGCCAGAGGTGCCTTCCCAGCCACCAGCTCATTCAGCTTCTGACTCAGTCACCTTGCAGCCCCTCCTCTGCCAGCCTGGCCTCGGGCTGTTGTATTTTGCGTCACTCATTTCTCTGTGGCACCAGCAGCCTTTATTGTTGAAAACGTCTGTATTTTGCTTTAATCAGAGCTCCTGTCAAGCAGTGGCCCCCTCCTTTTGTACTTCATTGTCCTCTAGGGGAAAAAATTTATTACTAGCATCATTTTACACAAACCTCCCAGACATGCTGGGATTCCACAATTCGTGAAGCCACCGACTTGGTTTCTGCTCAGCACCAAGAGTCACAAAAGACAAAAGGAAAGAATGTCCACCTTTCCTCGACCTGCTGCTACCAGTTCTGGTCAGTTACTGACTAGCTGTGTGATCGTCAGCCAGTTGCCTCCCCTCTCTGGGCATCGGGTTCATCATGTATGTAACCCGGGGGATAGAGATGGTCTCCAAAGATAATTTCATCCCATTCTGCTATAATTTTGATTCATAAAATTAATTGTGGCTGGGTGGCTTACACTTGTAATCCTAGCATTTTGGGAGGTCACAGCCAGTGGATCGATTGCTTGAGCTCAGGAGTTTGAGACCAGCCTAGGCAACATGGCAAAACCCTATCTCTAGCGAAAATACAAAATATTATCTGGGCATTGTGGCATGCACCTGTAGTTGCAGCTACTTGGGGGGGCTGAGGTGGGAGAACTGCTTGAGCCCAAGAGGTTGAGGCTGCAGTGAGCTGAGATCACACCACTGCACTTCTGCCTGGGTGACGAAGTGAGACCTTGTCTCAAAAAAAAAAAAAAAAATAGTAATTGGAATTACCCAGACACGTACATCAGCTCTCCTGGCCTCTGATCATGATTACCCTAATGCTGATTGGACTTTCTTACTGCATAGCTGAGCACCACGTTCCCCAGCTTCAAACTTCTATGGCTTTTCACTTCCTGGCTGGACCCTCCAAGGCCTTCACAGCTTAGCTGCAACCTCCTCTTCCTGCCTCTTCTCCTATCCCTGTCACCCCATCCCATCGCTGCCACCCGCAAGAAGACTACACTTGAAGTTTTATTCACGCCTCTTTGATTTTGCAAATGCAGCTCCTGCTGCCTGGAGTGCCTTTTCCCTCTCTCATTTGTCTATCTGACTCCTTTGCCTTCAAAACCCAGTTCAAACACCAAAGTCTTGAGGAAATGCCAGGTGAAATCAGTCTGTCCCTCCACTGGGCTCCCCTGGCCCCTGCACACCCCCCTAAGCCCAGCACTGCCCACTGTTCTCAGCACAGGACTTGGCATGGACAGCATATGGATGCCAGATGGCTGTATGTGGGGACACACAGGGAGGGCCAGAACTCACCCAAACAGGGCTGGTACACTCATCTTAACTGTGGGAAGAATGCAGTTTTGGAGATGCTTGCATCAGCATTCAAATGCTGGTGCTGTCACTCTCTGGGAGTGTGCACGAAAGCAAGTCACTTTAACTGCACCATAAAATGCAATGTAAAATGGTAATTATTAACCTTAACTTGCAAGGTTGCTGTGAAGAATAGATAGAATTATGTGTTGTTTAGCATACACTGAATGGTAGTTATTCAATAAATAGTAGCTATAGGGCCCACCTATCATTCTGTTTGTCTATCTGTCTGTCTGTCTGTCCATCCATCCATCCATCCATCCATCCATTCGTACAACCATCCATCCATCCATTCGTACATCCATCCATCCATCCATCCATCCATCCATTCATCCATCCATCCATCTATCCATCCATCTGTCCATCCATCCATCCATCCATCCATCCATCCATTCATACATCCATCTATCCATCCATCCATCCATTCATACATCCATCTATCCATCCATCCATCCATCCATTCATCCATCCACCCATATGTTCATCCGTTTATCCATCCATCCATCCATCCATCCATCCATCCATCCATCCATCCAGTACTTATTGAGCATTTTCCATGTGTTGGGCATAATGCTAGGCTGGAGATATGGTAATGAGTACTCAGGACAAGATAAGTTTCCCTCTCCTGCTCTGATGGTTGGAGGGGCCTTGGTCTCCTTCTCACCTCTGACCTGGTGCTGCCCTGAGCTAGTGGGATGGATCCCTGGCCTGACTCAGGTCACCCAGAGGAGGAGCATCGTTTCCTTCTGCACCTGCCCACCTGGTGTATGTGGGCCTGGGCTGCCCTGAGGTGGGCCTCAAAGATGGAAAACAGGCTCAAGATGGGGCTGGGCAGTGTCTGAGCCATATGGAGCCATTTCTGCAGCAGCCTGCGTGGCCCTGCACACTGGCCACCACTTACCATACCCCAACCCTTCCTCCAACTCCTCATTCCTATCTGGCCCATCTACTCATTTCCGCCTGCCCTCCCAGACGGCTGTTGTGAGGACTAAATGAATTAATGTAAGTAAAATTCTAGAACCTTCCTGGCATGTAGTGAGCATTGCAGGAGCATTCCCTTCCACTATTCTATCATTAAATGCTCAAGGTGACTCATGCAGGGGCATCAATGCCCTCAGCTTACAGTCGTGGAAACCAGCTGAGAGACAGAATGAGGGTTACCCAAGGACAAAATCTGGGATGAGGCAAGAGGGACTGGAAGCCAAGTTAGACTGCAGTGAAGGGCTGAGGTCGGGCTCTTTCAATAAAAACATGTTATTACTGCCCTGAGCTGTTTACACTTCCCTCTAGTTCAGCTACATAGCCAGGGTGGGAAGGTGAGAGGTGGGAGAGGGGAATGAAGACAGCAGTGCTACCTTTGTGTGGGGATTTGTTTCAGCTGTAGCACCCCAACCAACACACACACACAACATACACAACACACACTCTTGAGAAATCCACCCTGGATAGTTTCCCTTGCAGATGCATGGACACGAGTCAGAAGCCACCCATCAACCACAGCTGGGCCCAGGTAGCTCCTTGTTGAGGTGCCTTTTGGAAACACCTCCCAGCAGCCCAGGTAGTTCCCACTCCCAGGTCTCTCCATCTCAGACACTGAGCTGGAGGGTTTACAAATGTCTCATGCCCCAGGAGCTCAGAGTCAGGTGTTATTCTGTCCATGTCCCAGACAAATGTCCTGTGACTCAGAGATGGGGCTTACTCACTCAGGGACAGTGAGGGGACGAGCAGCCCAGCCAGGAGAAGAAACAAGTATCCTGAGCTATTATCTAGGACTTTCCTCACTTCCTTGCGCCAAGTCCTCAATGTCTCAGTTGCCTTGGGAGCTCCCTATAGACCTGATCCCTGAGTACAAAAGAATGAGCAAAACAGGGCATCCCCCAGGGTTCTTTCCACCTGGCTGCCTTCTCCATCCCAGCCCTATGGAGGCCTTGGGGAAGTCATTCTATCCCCTCATTCGGATCCAAGGACCCTTTCCTGATGCATCTGCCAGCACCTTACCAACACCCCCAGCCCAGCTTCCTTCTACGGTGCTGAATTGGGTCAAGACCTCCCCTTTCACATGAGTTTTACTCCCTTCCAAAGGTGACTTGGTGACACTCTTCAGTGAGGATCCACCTCAAGCTTCAGTTGTTTGTGATTTAATGAGGAGCCTTTTAATTATAACATCTGTTGTTTTAATTACCAAAGGAATTATAATGAGGCTCCCGGAGGAAGCTGCTGCCAGAGCAGAAGCTGGAGAAGAATTCTCAGCATCAGAGGGCCCACTGGGTCCCTGGCATGGTGGCTGCCACTGAGCGTGACCCGTCATGGAGAGCACTTCATCTTCATTTTAATTAAGCTTTGGGAGTGAGACAGGCAGCCTCAGGATTCAAGGGAGCTGAGCACCCAGATCCTGGAAGAGGCTCTGCCTTAGGAAGACTTGGGTTTTGTGGATGGAGAGAAGGCAAAAAGACAAACCTGCCATATTGCTGTTGCTGATAGATGCCCACATTGGCCACTCAATAAGAAGGTGGGGACAAGAGGCTGGGCCTCCCTACTGTCCAGTTGTGTGACCTTAGCATGATCAGCAGACCTCTCCAGATTTTAGTTTTCTCACATAGAAAATGACAGTGATGGCCAAGTGCAGTGGCTCACACCTGTAATCCCAGCACTTCAGGAGGCCAAGGCAGGAGGATTACTTGAGGTCAGGAGTATGAGACAAGCCTGGGCAACATNAAAAAAAAAAAAAAAAAAAGGAAAGGAAAAGAAAAAGAAAGATAAAATAAAGAAAATGAAAATGATGCCATCTCTTTCTCTCTCAATGAAATGATTCATCCCTAACATTAGACTCTGGGTTTAGAGTTTGTAAGCCGCATTCACATCCATCAGACAAAGAAAACTATGCACATTATAAGATGAATTTCACACCGACAGAGGGTCCATGATGAAGGTGAGGATGCCAGTCTTGGTGGTGGTGAGGCCAAGTTCATAACAGTGGTAAGAGTGATTACGGTTCTGAGATAGCAATCATGGCCATTATCTCGGCTCCTTACCTCTTCCGTATCCATGCACTTGGAAGTTCCTCTCCCTAAAAAGCATGAGTCTTTTCTCCCACTGAATTTGCATAGGTCTGGCAACTTGCTGCATCTAAGAGAATGCAGGAGAAATAATGATAAGCCTGTTCCACACTTAGCTCCCGGCAGATCTTGCTTGCTTCTGCTTCCTCTCCTGCTCCTCCACCACGACCCTGAGAACTTGCCCAGGCTTGCCTACAGAGAATGAGATTCACACAGAGGAGAGTCAATGCCATTCTAGATGGGCCAACAGCCCACCAGCTGCCAGAGTGAACCCAGCAGAGATCGGAAGAGCAGCCGGGCCTCCTGCAGCTGACCCCAGACACATAAGTAATAAATGCAATGCTTGTAGGTTATGGAGTATATGTAGTAATTTTATGCAGCATTATATGGCAATAAATAATAGATACACTCCTCCAGGTTTTGAAGCAATTGAGTAATAAAGACAAGAAACAGACAGGTAACAAACCAGTATTTTTTTTTTCATAGTAAAACTTGGTTGGAAAATGCTACTTGAAACTTGTGAACAAAACCTGGATTTCTACCCAAATTGAATGTACCCACACATGACTGACCAGAAGAGATCATCATATACAGGGAAGGAAGAAAAACCCTTCAGCCATAGTCAGGCTGGTCAAAAAGAGAGAATGATCCAGAGAAACCCAGCAATTCATGCTCAATCCTTTAATAGGACCTCATGCCAGTCAAGACACTTCTCTAGGGAGGAGTGAGCAAGGGGGTGGAGACGAGGGCAAAAACAACGTGCCCACACATCCAGGAGGGCTGAAGTTTCTATTTTCATGTTTAATGGGCCATAGCAGAAATTTAGGGCAACAAAAAAAATGGCTCCTGCTAGACAGGTGCTGATGGAGGTGGTGGTGATGGAGGTGGTGGTGGTGGAGGTGGAGGTGATGGCAATGGAGGTGGTATTGATGGAGGTAGTAGTGGTGGTGGTGGAGGTGGTGGTGGTGGAGGTGGTAGTGGTGGTGATGGAGGTGGTGGTG
>NW_016107430.1:5714573-5731048 GCF_001604975.1 Cebus imitator | reverse complement strand
GGTGGTGGTGGTGAAGGTGGTGGTGATGGTGATGGTGGCAAGGATACTTTCTATCCACAGGCTACACCAAGAAACTTTCTGGTGTGTTTACAGGCTGGCTAGTCCTATCATGATGCTTGGCTGAGCAGTGGGGCTTTTCTATCACAGCTTTCTTGGAGTCGCCCAATCGTACCAGCATCCCATGCACCTGTGCCTTGGATCATGCCTGGGATATTTTCCTCTGTCTCGCTCATCTAGAAAACTGCCACTTCTCCATCAAGACTCGGTTCAAATGCTGCCTTTTGGTGGAGTCTTCCTGGGTTCTACTTGGCAGACTCAGGTTCTGCATTTCCAATGCTCGCGCTGCCCTTCCCACATCCTCCAGTTGAGCACATGTCGTACTGCCTGAATTCTGTTTTACCTGCTTCCCCACAGGACCCTTGAGAGCTAAGAATGTATCTTACCCACCAATGGATGATTTGTACCCAGCATTGAGCCTGGATCATAGTCAGCGCTTAATACATGTTTGTTAAATACATTAAATCAGCCCCTATCTGATCAAGCATGGAGGAAGACACAGGTAAAGGAAAGGGGTAAATACAGGATAGATTCCAGGTATAAATGTGGAGGCCAGCAGGGTCTGGAATGTGTACTAAAGGGGTGAATCAGTGGATAGAGCAACACCGACTCATCTACCAGCCCCTATATTTTTCTACAAATTAGCTTTTTAAAAATGTTATTTTAACAGAAGAAAGCTGGCAAGTCTCACTCGACAGGGTATTGACTTTCTGTAGCACATTTTATTAAGACTCATCAGCACTGCAGGTCTCTGCATCCTCTGAGGGTGCCTGTGTGTTCAGGAGGCAGAGTGATAGGGAAATTAAATGCAGCAGCTGCATCCTTTGAAGCTTTTTTAAGCAGGCAAGGCCAGCCAACTCCATAGCATACAAGCTGGAGAATACCAGATATGCTCCCTTCCTAGCCTTCTACCCAAGCAGGGAAAGATATTTTCCAATTAGCCAAGTTAGATAATATTCTTCCACCATGCTCTTGTTTAGAGAATAGATGGATGCTAAGAAGCATGGTTGTGGAGTGAATTTGTGTAGAGCTACTCTTCTGCTTTCAGTGGTTTCCAATATTGAAACATACACACACACAAACATACACACACCCCCACACACAGCTCTGATGCCACACATCTGGGGAAGTTGAAATAGAGAGAATGAAAATATTTTTAAAAGTGGAGATTTAGGAGGTGGTAAGACCCATGACATATTGTGTGGCCAGAACCCCGAAGGAGTTTCCTTCCGTGGGCATCTTTCCCCCTTCATAGCTGACTCTCAGGTACACAGCCCTTTCACTGGTCTGTGCCCCATTTTATATAGCAAGTCCCAACTCAAAAGCCTTTGATGACTCCTTGGGATACCTGGAATAATGCCTGCCTTTTAGGGTGGCATTTATGACCCTTCACAATCTCACTTGAACCTGCCTTTCCTTTTTGTCTTCTCACACTCCTCTTCCACCCGGCACTTTCTGTGCTGCTCTATTGCTACAAGCGATATTCATCGTTGTCACCACCATTGCTTGCATTTATTCAGGGCTGACTCTCAAGTGGTCCCAGAACAGGAGCCTTACATTCATTAGCTTATTTCATCTTCATAATTCCATGAAGTCGGCACTGGGATCATCCTCAGCTTGATGATGAGGCTATCTGGGCTCAGATCAATTAAGGGACTTGCCCAAAGCTACACAGGTAATCAGTGGCCAAGGTACCCATCCTGACCTATTTGCCTTGGCAAATGCTGTTTCCCCCACTTAGTGGCTTCCTCCCTCCACCTTCTCCATCTGACTGTCTCCTGCTTTGGAGCCCTGGTGACCATTTCCCTCTGATTTCTGACCTCACCTTCTCTGGTCCAACTCCCTTAGCTTCATGAATCATTTCAGAACAAATCCCACTTGGTCAAAGCCCATTCCTCAATTGAGTAAATGGAATCAACCACATGGCGTTTGTTCTGATATGATTCCGAATTGAGCAGTTATAAAAGGAGTCTTAACAAAATGAAAAGCTGCTGTTCTCCAGGGTTTTAATTCTCCTCCGCCAGTTAACACATCTCTGTTGGGGGCCTGTGCTGTCCCAGGCTCTGTGCCGTGACCTGTGGGAGTCTAAACGGAATCAAAGTACTCTCTAGGGCTTCAGACAGATTGGCACATGGTATTCAGAGCACTCATTTATGGCAAAACATCTCTAGTCTATCTGTAGACATTTTCTTTCTATTTTAAATATTGTTCATGTATGCCTTCTCTCTCTTCTACTGAACTAGGGTTACCAAAGTTGGTAAAATATTGGCCTTTTCAAGCAACCACATTTAGTTTTGCTGATGTCTTTATTTTATGTGCTGTTCTATTCTGTGTTTTATTGTTTATTCATTTCTATCATTATCGTCATTATTCCCTTCTTTCTAGTTTCTGTGATTCTTTTTCTAGATTCTTGAGTTGATTGCTTGGATTGTGGGTTATATACAGCTGTTCTAATTTACTAATAAATGCATTCAACACTATAAATTACTCCTCTAAGAACCAGAGAAATTGCACGAGACAAGCTTAGATGTGTCGTGCCTTTATTACTTCCCATTTGAAATATTTGTTAATTTCTGTTATGATTTTCTTTTTTAACCCCTGGATAATTCAGACATGTGCTTTTTAATTTCCAAACATACACTTAGAACATCTCTTAGCTGTTGATTACTAATTTTATTGCATACTGGATAAAGAAACTGTCAGTAATGAAGATTCTTTGGAATTTATTGATACTTCTTTTGTCATCTGTACCTAGCCCATTTTTTGACATGTGTTCTCTCTTTGTAGTTTAAATTTACATTTATGCATACATAATTATATATTATTTTTAATCTATCAGGTCCTGAAAAAGATTTGTTAAAAAATCACCCACTATATTTGTTTATTTGTCAGAGTTTCCTCTAATTATTTCAGTTTTTGCTTTGTATATTCCAAGGCTAGTATTGTTGGATTTATACAATGCAATGCCTGTCCCTAATACTTACAATACTTTCCATCTTAAGTTCAGTTTTGTCTGATGTTAATACAGTCATGCGTCACATAATGACATTTTGGTCAAGGTGGACTGAGTATATGATGATGTTCCCATAAGATTATGATGAAGTTGAAAAAGTCCTATTGCCTAGTGAGTCCTGGCCATCAAAACATAGTCATAGACAATGAGCTACTCATGTGTTTTTGGTGATGCTGGTGTAAACAGTTCTACTGCACTGCCAATTGTATAAAAGTATAGCACACACAATTATGTACGGCACATAATACTTGATAATAAAAGAACTGCATTATTTGTTTATATACTTACTATACTATTCATCGTTATTTTAGAATGTACTTCTGCTGCTTATAAAAAATCATTAACTGTAAAACAGCCTCAGGCAGGTCCTTCAGGAGGTTTTCCAGAAGAAGGCACTGTTATCATAGGCGACAAAAGCTCCATGCTCCTGCTTCCTATTACCCCTGAAGACCTTCCAGTGGGGACAAGAGTGGAGGTGGAAGACAGTGATATTGATGACGCTGACCCTGTGTAGGCCTAGGCTAGTGTGTGTGCTTCTGTCTTCGTTTTTAACCAAAAAAAAATTGAAAAGTAAAAAAAGAAAAAGAAAAAATTTTAAATAGTAAAGATCTTATAGCATAAGAATATAAAAAAAATTTATTGTACAACGATGTATGTATTTAATGCTAAGTGTTATTACAAAACAGTCAGACACTTTAAAAAGTAAAGTTTTTTGTTATTTTTATTTATTTATTTATTTAGAGATGGAGTTCCATTCTTGTTGCCCAGGCTGGAGTGTAGTGGTGTGATCTCAGCTCACTACAACCTCTGCCTCTGGGTTCAAGCTATTCTCCTGCCTCCGCCTCCTGAGTAGCCAGGATTACAGGTGTCTTCCACCACGCCTGGCTAATTTTTATAACGGGGTTCCGCCATGTTGGCCAGGCTGGTCTTGAACTCCTGACTTCACATGATCCACCCACCTCAGCCTCCTAAAGTCCTGGGACTACAGGCGTGAGCCACTGTGCCCACCCTTAAAAATTAAAGTTTGTGGGAGGCCAAGGCGGGCAGATCACCTGAGGTCGGGAGCTCAAGACCAGCCCGACCAACATGGTGAAACTCCGTCTTTAAAAAAAAAAAAATTAAAGTTTATAAAATAAAAATAACATAGGAGATGTTACAATAAGCTATGGTTAATTTATTATTGAAAAAACATTTTAAAATAAATGTTAGTGTAGCTTAAGGGTACAGTATTGATGTAGTGTCCAGTAATGTCCTAGTGGTTCACATTATGTTCACCACTCACTCACTGACTCTCCCAGAGCAGCTTCCAGTCCCGAAAGCTCCTGCATTTATGGTAAGTGCTCTGATCTCAGGATGGGGACAGACCCATCACTAGTTGTGGTAATATTCTCAGTTCACAAATTCAGCTTCACAAAAACATAAAACTTTATATTTCTATGATTCAACCTAATTTCTGTTTCAAGCTTCCCATTCAGCTGGTATAGAAACTCATTTCCTGTATAGACGTGTCATTTCAAAAAACTCTTTTATATCATACTTTTACTGTCTCATTTCTATGTTTAGATATACTTACTACTGTGTTATAATTGCTGACAGTATTCTGTACACTACCATGCCGTGCATGTTTTTAGCCCAGGAGCAATAGGCC
Organism: Cebus imitator; assembly: GCF_001604975.1. Classification (NCBI taxonomy): domain Eukaryota; kingdom Metazoa; phylum Chordata; class Mammalia; order Primates; family Cebidae; genus Cebus; species Cebus imitator. Next base: position 5,726,330 of record NW_016107430.1, on the reverse strand, counting down.
ATATGCTATAGCCTTGGTATGTAATAGGCGATACTATCCAGGTTTCTGTAAGGTTCACTCTACGACGTTCGCACAACAAAATTGCTTAATGATCAGTTTCTCAGAGGTTATCCCAGTTGTTAAGTGATGCATGACTGTATTTCTTTTGTAGGATCTGTTATTGCTATTTATCTTTTTATTTGTAATATTTTGGTGTCATTTAGTTTTAGCTCTTTTGCTTTTAAATAGTGCGTGAGTCACTCCTGTATAAATAGTTATAGTTGCTCTTAAATAGCAACCTTTTTTTAAAAAAAATTCAAATTTAAGAATCTCTTTTAATTGGCAAGTTTAATATGTTTGCATGACTATAATAGATAATATATTTATATTTATTTCTGCTGTTTTATTTTGTTTTCCTAGTGTTCTATTTTTTCCTTATTTTCCTTTCCTTGGTTTTCATTGGCTTGATCAAGTTTCTTTTTATTGTTATTGCAGCTATGATATTTTTCCTGTGCTGGACTGAAAGTTAACATTTTCTATAACTTGAAATTATTAGCAAACACAAGTTTTTAAAGCAACTCTCAGCATAAATCCGTAAACACATCCCTCTGGTTGACTGAGATGAACCTTTGGCATAGTTTTTTTGTTTAATTGTACTTTAAGCTCTGGGGTACATAAGCACATCCTGCAGGGTTGTTGCAAAGGTACACACATGCCATGGTGGTATGCAGTCTCCATCCCCGTCGCCTACATCAGGCATTTCTCCCAGTATTTTCTCTCCCCAGCCTCCCCACCCCCCAACCTACCCCAGTGTGTGATGTTCCCCTCCTTATGCCCACATGTTCTCCTTGTTCAACACCCGCCTTCAACACCCACCTATGAGTGAGAACATGTGGTGTTTTTGTCATGTTCTTTCTGTTCTTGTGTCAGTTTGCTGAGAATGATGGTTTCCAGATTCATCCATGTCCCTACAAAGGACACGAGCTTATCTTTTTTATGACTGCATAGTATTCCATGGTATATATGTGCCACATTTTCTTTGTCCAGTCTATCATTGATGGGCATTTGGGTTGGCTCCAGGTCTTTGCTATTGTAAACAGTGCTTGGCATAGTTTTACTTCCTCTAACTGTCCACCCTCTTTTCCTCCCACACCTTGATAACACCACCTAGAGTTTTTATTTCAAATTGTTGATATCGATATTCACTCGGGGTGGCTGGCAAGATATTAATTATTAGGAAAAGTTATAGATTGTTATCTCAAACATTTTGGAAGTCCAAAAGGTTTCATTGAGGCAGGTTGAAGGCAATCACCTCATTACATTAGCGTAGAAAAGAGAGATGACCAAAGGCCTTACCCCACATCCCTTTGTCTCCACTCTGTTTATTGATGCTAATGTGCTGGGAAGGATCAAAGGGGAATTACCTGTTAATAGTATTTACTCTGGGCCCCAGAACCTAAACCTTTTACCATTTATAAAACCATTCCCTTAACCATGTTAATTATCTACAAGTGTGTTAGCTTAGAACCTCTGTTGTAAAATCTACAGAAATAAAAGTGCGGATAAACTGGTGGTCTGGGTTGACTGTTTGCATTTCACCCTCTGAAAGCAGCCAAGGGCCATCTTTAGCCCACTTGTATCACCGCAATGGTGTGAGAATGCTTTCATTCATCCGTGTTAAGTAAGGGTCTGTAGGTCAGACTTCACAGGTGGTGACTGACATCTCAAAAATTGTTGACCACACCCCTTCCACTACATCAGCCCTAGATAATATCACCCAGGATTTTGATTTCAAATTGTTGACCACGCCCCTTCCACTATATCAGCCCTCTTGAACATGGACAGGCAGCCGTGAAGACAGACAGGGGGACGATGACAGATTTCTTAATTCATTCAGGCAGCTATAATAAAACTCCATAAACTGAATAGCTTATAAACAACAAAGATTCATTCTCATAATTCTGAAGGCTGGGAAGTCCAAGATCTAGGCACCAGTGGATACAGTGTGTGGTAAGGGCCTGCTTCCTGGTCAATAGATAATGCCTTCTCACTGTGTCCTCATGTGGTAGGAGGGGCAAGGGATCTCCCTGCAGCTGTTTTTTTCAAATCAGGACACTAATCCTATTCATGAGGGCCCCACCCTCCTGACTTAATCACCTCCCAAAGGTCTCACCTCCTCATACCATCATCTTGTGGCTGAGGATTTCAAAATATGAACACAAACATTCAGACCACAGCAACTGAAAATAAGTTTCTATTCCAGCTGAATGGGAAACTTGAGACAGAAACTAGGTTGAATTATAGAAAACTAGTTTTATTTTTGTTTGCTCAGCTGAGTTTGTGAATTGAAAATATTACCACAATTAGTGATGAGTCTGTCCCTGTTCTAAGATGAGAGCTCCCATGGGGTGGAACTATGGCTGTTTCTTCTCTGGACTTACAGTGCACAGCCCATGGCATAGAGTGGACAAAATGAAACATGTGGGAATGTGTCCTGGGTAGGAAAGAGGAAGGCACTCAGAAGCCAAGAGCTGGCCGCGTGTGCTCAGCTAGGCCTTGGTGCTCTACTGTTGAACATGAGCAATTTTGCGGGGCATCAACATTGGACACAGAGACCTGGGACTGTGATGCCTTAAATCCCAATCCAGACCCCTTATAATCATGTTTGAACACAGACAACATGAACCTTGTCCAGAGGTTCATGAAAATCACCAAATATCTCCCAGTCTGGGCTACCATGAGTGACCACTACATCTTTAGCAATCAGAGCCTTTGCCTCTCTCCATTCTCCTCACCTTAGAGAAAATAATCATTAAGATACCAAATATGACCAGGCGCGGTGGCTCACGCCTGTAATCCCAGCACTTTGGGAGGCCGAGGTGGGTGGATCACGAGGTCAGGAGTTCGAGACCAGGCTGACCAACATGGTGAAACCCTATCTCTACCAAAAAAATTAAAAAATTACCTGGGCATGGTGGAATACACCTGTAATCCCAGCTACTCAGGAGGCTGGGGCAGAAGAATCAGTGGAACCTTGGTGGGGGGGGCGGGTTGCAGTGAGCTGAGATGGTGCCACTGCACTCCAGTCTGGGTCATAGAGTGAGACTCTGTCTCAAAAAAAAAAAATTCCAAATACAGAATGACCTTCACCATCATCCAATCCAGAGCAAAGCTCCATTCCCTTGAACTCTCTCCACCGTCACCCAACACAAGCCCAGATTCTAAGTCCTCTCCAACCCTCCCTCACTGGGATGCCTTATAGTTTCCTGTGGTGGGTCTTCTCCCTTTTTTCTACTTGTGTGTTCAACCCAACTTTGTTAAGCTACATGTATGTTTTTGGTGGTCTCTGGCTGGCAGTCATGAGCTATGGGGCAGGTGGGATGTGACTGTGGTCTGACTAATCTGAGAGTGAACGTTTGCAAGTGCTAGTTCAATTGAGTTGAATTCATGAAATGGGTCCTTGAAGTGCCCAGAAAAGTGTGTTGAGCTTCATTTCTGAGTCTCCTCCTTCATTTCTTCTGTCTCCTCTACAGCCCAGAACCAGCCAGGCCTGCCTGTCAGAGACTCCGAACAGCTAAGTGCAGGCCTCCTTTAATTGCAAAGAAGCCTCATGTACTTCCCATTTCAGCCTAATAAAAGAAGTCTTCATCCAGGCAGGTCCAGTTTCAGCCATTCCCTTCATCCTAAGCCTTTCTCTTCACTCTAGAAATACGTTCAGAGGAATCTGCTAGAGGCTTGGCTTGTATGCCCAAGGCATGGAATGCGGTTACTATAAGGTTCTCAGACTGGGTCCTATGAGTAGTCACAGTCATGGAGGAGGCTGATGGAGACCAAGCTGAGGATTCATAAGGAGTGGACAAGGACAGAACTGATTTGAGACCAGATGACTCCCTCCCAGTGCAGATGGACTGGTTTCCGGCCAGCCCCATGCCCACAGCCTCACCCAACTTCTTCACATACATTGTGACCCTTCTCTGAGCAGCTACATGGGCCCCAAGGCAAGGGAGTGAAGCTGCTAGCCATGGGGACTAGCCCTGGTACAGCCTCTTACTGCCAGAAACTGCCAAAGAGCTATTGAATATAATCTCTTCTCACCTAAAAGAAATTAAGTGGTAATGAAAATATTGATCTGGGTTTTGGCAAATAAAGATAAGATCAGGCTGAAGGTACACTTTCAGAGTGCCCCACGATTACAGACACACGCATATACACACACACACAGGGGTGTATACATAAACACATGTACACGCTCAACTCCACTGTGACATCTACTGTATCAGATTTGTGAAAATGCAATCGGAAATTGGCTTTTTCCCAGAAGAACTGAGGTGTCACTGAGCCCAAACGTCCCTCTATTTTCGGTAAATTGCTTGATTTCGATAGGACCCCGTAGTGTGGTTTTTGTAGTCATGGAGATCGTAAGAACACAACACAGAACCAGAAGGGAGCAACTCTCAGATTCATGCACCAAGTCTCAAGGGAGGGGGGGAGGATCAGCAGGACCTGCCATCCTTCCCTCTCAGCCTGGAATGCTTAGTTCCTTCATAGGCCTTGCTCAAATGCCACCTCCCCTATGAAGGCTTCCCTGACCTTTTCCGGGTAGATTTTGTCACATTCTCTTCTGGGTTCCAGCAGCACATTGTAACACCTCCTGTTGCAGGCATCTATAGTGGTGCCTGCTGGATCTCTTAGGAGTTGGCTCTGCTGCAAGTAACAGTCCTTGAAACAACCATGGCTTAAACAGAATAGAAGTGAACTTATCCCTCCACGCAAAAGCCCAGGGTTGAGAAGCAACTATACAATCTTCTGGAATCCAGGCTACTCTGGCTTTTTCTCCAATTCTTCCCGGGGTATGGTTCTCAGGCTCTCAGCACAAGACGGTGGCTGGAACTTCAGTCATCAGAGCATATCCAGTGCCACAGGAGGGAGCGGGTAGGAATCGAAGAGGAGGTGACAAAGGATTCCGCTCTTTTTTAAGAAAAATTTTTGGAAACTGCCACATGATACCCTACTTCAATTATACTGGCCAGGACTCAGTTGCGCAGGCATGCCTACTTGCAAGGGATGCAGGGAAATGTAACCTTTAGGTGGTCATAGGCCCACCTAGAAAATTCAACTGGTGGCCGGGTGCTGTGGTGGCTCATGCCTGTAATCCCAGCACTTTGGGAGGCTGAGGTGGGTGGATCACCTGAGGTCAGGAGTTTGAGATCAGCCTGGCCAACATAGTGAAACCCTATCTCTACTAAAAATACAAAAATTACTGGAGGGGCTCTGTGTTCTGGAGTGGCACTGCTTGGGCCGGTGGCGGATTGCATGCTGCTGGTGTTGAGGCTGAGGAGAGCGGCGAGAGGGTTCCACGTTTCTCGTCGGGATCCCCGCAAGCATGAGTGCTGCCAGAGAGTCTCACCCGCACGGGGTGAAGCGTTCAGCCTCCCCAGGTGATGATCTGGGATCTAGCAACTGGGAGGCAGCAGACTTGGGTAATGAAGAGAGAAAACAAAAGTTCTTGAGACTTATCGGTGCAGGAAAGAAAGAACATACTGGTAGTCTTGTTATAGGAGATCACAAATCAACATCTCACTTCCGAGCAGGGGAAGAAGACAAGAAAATAAATGAAGAACTGGAGTCTCAATATCAGCAAAGTATGGACAGTAAATTATTCAGGAAGATATCGGCGACATTGTGGACTTGGCTTCAGTGAGGTAGAAGATCATGATGGAGAAGGTGATGTGGCTGGAGATGATGATGACGACGATGATGATTCACCTGATCCTGAAAGTCCAGATGACTCTGAAAGCGATTCAGAGTCAGAGAAATCTGAATCTGAATGAATCTGCTGAAGAACTGCTGAAGAACTGAATCTGCTGAAGAACTCCAAGCTGCTGAGCACCCTGATGAAGTGGAGGATCCCCAAAACAAAAAAGATGCAAAAAGCAATTATAAAATGATGTTTGTTAAATCCAGTGGTTCATAACTCCCAAACACTTAGTCTTTGTATTAAAAGTAAGCCTTATTGTTATAATGCACAGTGGAGGACTGCTTATAGAGCACAGACCTTTGTATTATAATTTTTTAAAGGCCCTTTTAAATAATTACAAAGAGTGTTTGCTTTCAAATGCCATGGGTTACACTTTTATGGGCATGACTATAACCATTTTTGTAAAGAGTAAGAGTTGTATAAAATAAGAAATAAATACAGTACTCAACTTCCTTTGATATTATCATCATCAACCCTCTAATTTCATCACCTTATGGGGGAGACCCCTTCTTTTTTTTGTGATAGCTATTTCATCATTTCCTTCATATTTTTCTCTTATAAAAAATGTATTTGATACTGTGATATGTTCAGGAAAAGTATTCTTTTATGTTTGTTATAGTAGAGCTATTCATCATGGATATTTCTGCTGCCAGTCACAATCGAAATTAATTTTGGCAACAGATTAGGTACTTAGCTTCCTGTTACTAAGTCAGCTCTACTCTTCTGGACCAAAGCAACATGAGAGCAAGTACTTTTCACACCTGTTAGGATGGAGTCACAACTGTCATACATTTGGAATATTATGCTCCCAACTAGTCTTTATATAGTTTGAATTACATTGTGTTAGATTTTTGATAAAATTTGGCCAATTTTTACAGAAGAAATTATTTCCATGATCATTTAGTCCTATCTATTTAGAAATATGTAAAATTGGATTTTTTAAAAGTAATATGTGACCAAAGTTAATTTTGTCCCGAAGGTCTAAATAAAGAGCAGTTTCCCATAAAAAAAAAATACAAAAATTAGCCAGGCGTGGTGTCAGGCATCTGTAATCCCAGCTATGTGGGAGACTGAGGTAGGAGAATCACTTGAACCCAGGAGGTGGGAGTTGCAGTGAGCCAAGATTGCGCCACTGCACTCTAGTCTGGGTGATAAGAGCAAAACTTCATCTCAAAAAAAAAAAAAAATTAACTAGTGTGGAAGATCGCCGATACTGGAGCCAACAATGAGTCTTGGCCAGTCCCATCTCTCCTTGCCTTGTTCTGGTTACAGGATGCAGATTTCTGTAGGAAGCTATTCTCTTTCCTATGGCTATAGCCTTGGTGGTGCCATCAGCCAAGAGGCCCTGAAAAAGCTAGGTGATGGTCCACATTAGACCCATCAGATTGTCCTGCAGGGCCTTAAATTGCCAGCAAGTGATCCAAGATGGAAAATGCCTGGGGTGACTTTTCTCCTGATACTGGGAGCGCTGAAGAGACCGTCCATTCTCTCCTGCTCACTGGATCTTTGGACTACTCACTTTCCCGAGCTTTCCAAAGCCGGGTGCTGCAACGTATCTTTAATTCTATTAGTCACCCCATATACTTCCAGTAAATTCCTCCTTTTCTTGCTTAAGTTACCCAAAGTTCATTTATGTTGCTTGCAACTCAAAATCCCTGATTCTCCTCTGTTATGTCGTTAATCATGTACCCTTTACACACCTGTGTCTTTTTCATATAATTTTTTATTTGCACATAATTGTTGTACCTATTTTGGGGGCAGATGTGATGTTTTGATACCTGCACACAATGTATAATGATCAAAGCAGGATAATGGGATATCCGTCACCTCAAACGTTCACACTTGTGTCTTTAAAGAGATTAAACTCTCCGAAGTAGAGAGTACATTTGCTCACTCTGTGCACCTGCCCCAAAGATCAACACTCTTCCATTAGGGACTCTAAATGTTTGTGGAAAAAACAAATGAGAGACTCAATGTGAATCTAAGGACATCCTCTGTGAACTTGCAAAAGCCACCCAACTTCTTTGCCTCACTGTCCCCAGTAAAATCCCCATCACTAAGTGTTATATATAAGGGTGAGGGAAACAGCTCGTGTATTTCTGACTTCTCACTTCATTCTCAGAAATCAGAACAGAAGGAGCAGAATGTGTTCCATTGGAGAGCAGAACCTACTGTCAAAGTTATAACTACCGTTGATTTTATGATCCTTGCAGAAGAAAGTTTTTCTAAAATTTACCTACTAATATGATGTCAAATTCACAGCCTCCCAATTTTTGAGTTTCTTTATTTAGCTCCCTAACTGAACTCAGATGCGTCAGATTAACTCAAATGATTGATCACCGCCTGGTATCCAGGGACCATAACAACATTTTCTTTCTCAGCTCTTGTCCCAGCTCATGGGACAGCCATGCTAACACTATGCGATTCTCAGTCCCTAGCCTTAGCTAATTTGGAACAAGAGGACGCCTAACCCAATGCACACCAATCAGATTCTCACAGGAAATTGTAATTGCAGTTGAGAGATACTGGTGTGAGTCCCAGATGCTCACAGGAAGAGAGAGCATGTAAATACGACAGGGATGAGGCTTTTCTGTCTGGCAGCCATTGTGTCAAAAACAAAGGAAGTCAATCTCTAGAGAAAGGGGACTGCGGAGGATATGCAGAGGAAACCAGAAAGAGAAACCTCGTGGTCCTAGGGAAAGAAAACCAAGAGAAGCCCATCCTTTCTGACAGCTATGTAGAAGCCAAATCTGGTCTCCTGAGTGGTTCGTGGGATTTTTGCCTTTGAGTTAGTTCTGCAACATGCCTGAGTCCATGTACTAAATAATCCTTTGTCTTCCTGAGACACTCTGACATGAGGACTCACAACCAAAAGCCTGATAAAGACAGCTGCCCTAGATCAGGCCTCATCTTTCGAAAAGACTCTTGCCAGGCTTTCCCACTGGGCTCCCTGCCTCCAGTTTGTCCTGGCTCCAACGCCAATCCATTGTTCTCATGGGTTTCCAGACAAGCACACCGTGTTAGTGCCTGCCCCTGTATGCAGAACAGAGTTGGTGCTGCCATTGTTTTATTGTTTGTTTTTTGTTTGGTTTGGTTTTTTTTGAGGCAGAGTCTCACTCTATCCCCTTGGCTGGCGTGCAGTGGTGCAATCCAGCTCACTGTAACCTCCGCCTCCCAGGTTCAAGCGATTCTCCTGACTCAGCCTCCCAAGTACAGGCATGTAACACCACACTTGGCTCTCTTTGTATTTTTAGTAGAGGCAGGGTTTCACCATGTTACCCAGGCTGGTCTCAAACTCCTCAGCTCAGGCAATCCAACGGCCTCGGCCTCCCAAAGTGCTAGGATTACAGGCATGAGGCACTGCCATTCTTAAAAAGCCCTGTTGCGAGCTAGCACTTGGCTGGTATCTGGGAATGTAGATGACAGAAGGGCTTCCATCCTAACAGACGTGAGCAGCTTACTCCGCCTAAAATGTTTGTGGGAACAATGTGGTTTAAGCTAAACACCTGCTTTCCTTTTGGGAGTCTGGAAGTTTAGTGAGCATTAGATCAAGGGTGTCTGTGTGACCGTCCTCCAAATAAAATCTCTGGGCACTGAGTCTCTAATGAGCTCCTCTGAGAGACAATATTTCACACCGTTGTCTCAACCTGTGGCTGAGGCAACTGAGCACAACCTATGTGACTTCACTGAGAGAGGACCCTTGGAAGCTTGTGCCTGGTCTTCCCCAGACTTCACCCAGGAGCCTTTTCCCTTTGCTGGCCTTACTCTGTATCCTTCTACTCTGATGAATCATAGCCATCAGTGTGACTACATGCTGAGTCCCAATCATTGCACAAGGAGGTTGTCCTGGGGACTCCAGACACACCCTGCTCAAAACACAAGCACTCTTCAAGGATAAAGCCCGCATCTTCGTTTGACACCAGGACCATTGTGAGCCAGCTCTGATTGACATCTCAGCCCCATCTCTCCTGTTCCCAACCTACCACCTTACGTCCCAATTACACCCCTGCCTCCATTGCTTACCACTGGAGGCACCTGTCTTTCATTCACCAGGACCCAGGTCAGAAAGCCCTCCTGGAGGATCCCTTCCTGGATTCCCAGGTATTTCTGCCTCATGCTCTATCCCGCTTTCTAACACAGATCCTGGAGTTCTAGAAGTTTCACCACACTCATGTTCCATTCAGGGGTAATTCCTGGAAGTCAGGGGCTCAGTTCATCTATGGTTTACATCCCCAGGGACAGGACAGTCCCCGGCACACAATAGGTGCTCAATAAAGGTATTTCGAGCTTTAGCCTCCATATAACAGATATCTCTCTTCTCTGAAATCAGGAAAATCAACACCCCTGACACCTGAGACACGTGGCCTTGCACACCTATGATCTTTTTTATAAAGACACTTTCATAAAGCACTTCCTTCAGCAGCACGTACACTAACATTGAAATACTGAGAAGATTAGCATGGTCCTGCTCAAGAATAATACAAAAGTTTGTAAAGCATTCCATATTTTTTTTAACTACCATGCTTTGGTCACTATACAATGTATACATTGAAACATTGGGCTGGGTGCTGTGTAATCCCAGCACTTTGGGAGGCCAAGGCGGGTGGATCACAAGGTCAGGAGTTCAAGACCAGTCTGACCAACATAGTGAAACCCCGTCGCTACTAAAAATACAAAAAAATCACCCGGGCATGGTGATGTGTGCCTGTAATCCCAGCTACTCAGGAGGCTGAGGCAGGAGAATCACTTGAACCCAGGAAGCGGAGGTTGCAGTGAGCCAAGATCGTGCCATTGCACTCCAGCCTGGGCAACAGTGCGAGACTCCACCTCAAAAAAAAAAAAAAAAAAAAAAAAAGGAAAAGAAAAGAAACATCATACTGTAGTCCACAGACAAGTACAATTATTATGTGTCAATAATAAACAACAAAAAAGATAGCCAAATCCCCTGGCTGGGTCTAGATTCCAATTCAGACTCAGCAAAGAATATGGAAAACCTGGAAGTGGGGGCCTTACACTGAGATTCCCTGATCTCCATTTTACATGAAACTCGCAGAGAAGTAAAGCCACCTAACCAAGGTTGCCCAGCTGGTGAGCGGCAGAGCTAGGACTCAACCCCAGAGCAGTCAGGTCTAAAAGTCCACCCGGTGGACACTGTTTTCGAATCATTGCTCAGTGTGTGCAGATCTGACCTGGAAAGCTGTTCCGTGAGCTCCGGGCCGGCCTGGGTCTCTGTCCCGCTCATCAGTGTTCTCCCCGAGGGCCATGACTCCAAGTCTCCTCTTACCCTGCTCCCAGCAGCTCGGGGCAGGGTGAACTGTTGATACCACGTTGACCCTCCAGCCCCTACTAATTCTCTCCTCCCCCTTGAGGCTGCTCCCGAGAGGTCTGAAGGCTCTATTTCCCAGGAGGAGCTCCGACTCTCTCCCAGCTTTAAGGAAATTCACACAAATTGAATCCACATGGAAAAGAGGCACTTTAGCCTCCTTCACTGCAGCCTGAGAGCCAGCTGCAGGGTCTTGCACCCCAGAAAGCTCCAGGTTTCCTTTGGCTGAATCTTTTTGACATTTTCAATGGTAAAATAAATTTGATTTGCAGAAGCCATGAAAGAACCGAGGCGATGTGATTTCCAAAACGCACTGTGTTATTGGATATGATAAAAGACTGAACGAGTCAGTAAATGTAGCAGTTTAGTAACTGCTAAAAAAAAAAAAAAAAAAAAAAAACCCATGTGGTCTGGTGGAGGAGAAGGAGGAGGAGGTTGTGGTGGATGGAGAAGGAAAGATTCATGCCTGAAATCATGCCCACACCCAGAACGAATCCCCACCCCCCTCCTCACAGACACAGGCAGGCACACGAATCCATGCCCCGCACTCCCATATACATAAACTGGCATGGACACAGACACGGAAATGCCCAGGCATGTCCAGGAACAATAGTAATAGCCAGTGCCAATCACTGGGCAGTGAAAATGTGCCAGGTACTGTGATGAGGACTTTGCAAACTTTCGTCTCAGTTACTAT